>NC_090929.1:1320216631-1320562575 GCF_040938575.1 Ambystoma mexicanum | reverse complement strand
CACCCCCCAGCAGTGCAGGGGCACCTCCACCAGGCCCCCGCTCATGTCTCCCACCACCCCCACCCCCAGCATCCAGGGGCACTCTCCACCAGGCCCCCACTCATGTCTCCCACCACCCCCACCCCCCAGCAATCCAGGGGCACCCTCCACCAGGCCCCCACTCATGGCCCCTATCACCCCCACCCAGCAGTGCAGGGGCAGCACCACCAGGCCCCACTCATGTCCAGCTCATGTCTCTCACCACCCCCACCCCCCAGCAGTGCAGGGGCACCCTCCACCAGGCCCCACTCATGTCCCCCTGCACCCCCACCCCCCAGCATCCAGGGGCACCCTCACCAGGACCCCACTCATGTCCAACTCATGTCTCCCACCACCCCCACCCCCCAGCAGTGCAGGGGCACCCTCCACCAGGCCCTCACTCATGTCCCCCTGCACCCCCACCCCCCAGCAGTGCAGGGGCAGCACCACCAGGGCCCCACTCATGTCCAACTCATGTCGCCCACACCCCCACCCCCCAGCAGTGCAGGGGCACCCTCCACAGGCCGCCACTCATGTACTCCCACCACCCCCACCGCCCAGCATCCACGGGCACCCTCCACCAGGCCCCCACTCATGTCTCCCACCCCCCCACCCCCCAGCATCCAGGGACACCCTCCACCAGGCCCCACTCATGTCCCCTGCACCCCACCCCCCAGCAGTGCAGGGGCACCCCTCCACCAGGCCCCCACTCATGTCTCCCCACCACCCACCCCCCAGCCACCAGGGGCAGCCTCCACCAGGTCCCCACTCATGTCTCCCACCACCCCCACCCCCCAGCAGTGCAGGGGCACCCTCCACCAGGCCCCCACTCATGTCTCCCACCACCCCCACCCCCCAGCAGTGCAGGGGCACCCTCCCCCAGGCCCCACTCATGTCTCCCACCACCCCCACCCCCCAGCAGTGCAGGGGCACCCTCCACCAGGCCCCCACTCATGTCCCCCTGCACCCCCACCTCCCAGCAGTGCAGGGGCAGCACCACCAGGGCCCCACTCATGTCCAACTCATGTCTCCCACCACCCTCACCCCCCAGCAGTGCAGGGGCACCCTCCACCAGGCCGCCACTCATGTCTCCCACCACCCCCACCCCCCAGCATCCACGGGCACCCTCCACCAGGCCCCCACTCATGTCTCCCACCACCCCCACCCCCCAGCATCCAGGGACACCCTCCACCAGGCCCCCACTCATGTCTCCCACCACCCCCACCCCCCAGCATCCAGGGACACCCTCCACCAGGCCCCACTCATGTCTCCCACCACCCCCACCCCCCAGCCACCAGGGGCAGCCTCCACCAGGTCCCCACTCATGTCTCCCCACCACCCCCACCCCCCAGCAGTGCAGGGGCACCCTCACCAGGCCCCCCACTCATGTCTCCCACCACCCCCACCCCCCAGCAGTGCAGGGGCACCCTCCACCAGGCCCCCACTCATGTCTCCCACCACCCCCACCCCCCAGCAGTGCAGGGGCACCCTCCACCAGGCCCCCACTCATGTCCCCCTGCACCCCACCCCCCAGCATCCAGGGGCACCTCCAACAGGCCCCCACTCAGTCCAACTCATGTCTCCCACCACCCCCACCCCCCAGCAGTGCAGGGCAGCACCACCAGGCCCCCACTCATGTCTCCCACCACCCCCCCACCCCCAGCAGTGCAGGGGGCACCCTCCACCAGGCCCCCACTCATGTCCCCCTGCACCCCCACCCCCCAGCATCCAGGGGCACCCTCCACCAGGCCCCCACTCATGTTCCCCTGCACCCCCACGCCCCAGCAGTGCAGGGCACCCTCCACCAGGCCCCCACTCATGTCTCCCCACCACCCCCACCCCCCAGCCACCAGGGGCAGCCTCCACCAGGCCCCCACTCATGTCTCCCACCACCCCCACCCCCCAGCAGTGCAGGGGCACCCTCCACCAGGCCCCCACTCATGTCTCCCACCACCCCCACCCCCCAGCAGTGCAGGGGCACCCTCCACCAGGCCCCCACTCATGTCTCCCACCACCCCCACCCCCCCAGCAGTGCAGGGGCACCCTCCACCAGGCCCCCACTCATGTCCCCCTGCACCCCCACCCCCCAGCATCCAGGGGCACCCTCCACCAGGCCCCCACTCATGTCCAACTCATGTCTCCCACCACCCCCACCCCCATGCAGTGCAGGGGCAGCACCACCAGGCCCCCACTCATGTCTCCCACCACCCCCACCCCCCAGCAGTGCAGGGGGCACCCTCCACCAGGCCCCCACTCATGTCCCCCTGCACCCCCACCCCCCAGCAGTGCAGGGTCACCCTCCACCAGGCCCCCTCTCATGTCTCCCACCACCCCCACCCCCCAGCAGTGCAGGGGCAGCTCCACCAGGCCCCCACTCATGTCTCCCACCACCCCCACCCCCCAGCAGTGCAGGGGCACCCTCCACCAGGCCCCCACTCATGTCTCCCACCACCCCCACCCCCCCAGCAGTGCAGGGGCACCCTCCACCATGCCCCCACTCATGTCCCCCTGCACCCCCACCCCCTAGCATCCAGGGGCACCCTCCAACAGGCCCCCACTCATGTCCAACTCATGTCTCCCACCACCCCCACCCCCCAGCAGTGCAGGGGCAGCACCACCAGGCCCCCACTCATGTCTCCCACCACCCCCACCCCCCAGCAGTGCAGGTGCACCCTCCACCAGGCCCCCACTCATGTCCCCCCTGCACCCCCATCCCCCAGCATCCAGGGGCACCCTCCACCAGGCCCCCACTCATGTTCCCCTGCACCCCCACGCCCCAGCAGTGCAGGAGCACCCTCCACCAGGCCCCACTCATGTCTCCCACCACCCCCACCCCCCAGCCACCAGGGCAGCCTCCACCAGGCCCCCACTCATGTCTCCCACCACCCCCACCTCCCAGCAGTGCAGGGCACCCTCCACCAGGCCCCACTCATGTCTCCCACCACCCCACCCCCCAGCAGTGCAGGGGCACCCTCCACCAGGCCCCACTCATGTCTCCCACCACCCCCACCCCCCAGCAGTGCAGGGGCACCCTCCACCAGGCCCCACTCATGTCCCCCTGCACCCCCACCCCCCAGCATCCAGGGGCACCCTCCACCAGGCCCCCACTCATGTCCAACTCATGTCTCCCACCACCCCCACCCCCCAGCAGTGCAGGGGCAGCACCACCAGGCCCCCACTCATGTCTCCCACCACCCCCACCCCCCAGCAGTGCAGGGGCACCCTCCACCAGGCCCCCACTCATGTCCCCCTGCACCCCCACCCCCCAGCAGTGCAGGGGCACCTCCACCAGGCCCCCACTCATGTCTCCCACCACCCCCACCCCCAGCAGTGCAGGGGCACCCTCCACCAGGCTCCCACTCATGTCTCCCACCACCCCCACCCCCCACCAGTGCAGGGGCACACTCATGTCCCCTATCACCCCCACCCCCCAGCAGTGCAGGGGCAGCACCACCAGGCCCCCACTCATGTCCCGCTGCACCCCCACCCCCCAGCAGTGCAGGGACACCCTCCACCAGGCCCCCACTCATGTCCCCCTGCACCCCACCCCCCAGCAGTGCAGGGGCACCCTCCACCAGGCCCCCACTCATGTCTCCCACCACCCCCCACCCCCCAGCCACCAGGGGCAGCCTCCACCAGGTCCCACTCATGTCTCCCACCACCCCCACCCCCCAGCAGTGCAGGGGCACCCTCCACCAGGCCCCCACTCATGTCTCCCACCACCCCCACCCCCAGCAGTGCAGGGGCACCCTCCACCAGGCCCCCACTCATGTCTCCCACCACCCCCACCCCCCAGCAGTGCAGGGGCACCCTCCACCAGGCCCCCACTCATGTCCCCCTGCACCCCCACCCCCCAGCAGTGCAGGGGCAGCACCACCAGGGCCCCACTCATGTCCAACTCATGTCTCCCACCACCCCCACCCCCCAGCAGTGCAGGGGCACCCTCCACCAGGCCGCCACTCATGTCTCCCACCACCCCCACCCCCCAGCATCCACGGGCACCCTCCACCAGGCCCCCACTCATGTCTCCCACCACCCCCACCCCCCAGCATCCAGGGACACCCTCCACCAGGCCCCCACTCATGTCTCCCACCACCCCCACCCCCCAGCATCCAGGGACACCCTCCACCAGGCCCCCACTCATGTCTCCCACCACCCCCACCCCCCAGCCACCAGGGGCAGCCTCCACCAGGTCCCCACTCATGTCTCCCACCACCCCCACCCCCCAGCAGTGCAGGGGCACCCTCCACCAGGCCCCCACTCATGTCTCCCACCACCCCCACCCCCCAGCAGTGCAGGGGCACCCTCCACCAGGCCCCCACTCATGTCTCCCACCACCCCCACCCCCCAGCAGTGCAGGGGCACCCTCCACCAGGCCCCCACTCATGTCCCCCTGCACCCCCACCCCCCAGCATCCAGGGGCACCCTCCAACAGGCCCCCACTCATGTCCAACTCATGTCTCCCACCACCCCCACCCCCCAGCAGTGCAGGGGCAGCACCACCAGGCCCCCACTCATGTCTCCCACCACCCCCACCCCCCAGCAGTGCAGGGGCACCCTCCACCAGGCCCCCACTCATGTCCCCCTGCACCCCCACCCCCCAGCATCCAGGGGCACCCTCCACCAGGCCCCCACTCATGTTCCCCTGCACCCCCACGCCCCAGCAGTGCAGGGGCACCCTCCACCAGGCCCCCACTCATGTCTCCCACCACCCCCACCCCCCAGCCACCAGGGGCAGCCTCCACCAGGCCCCCACTCATGTCTCCCACCACCCCCACCCCCCAGCAGTGCAGGGGCACCCTCCACCAGGCCCCCACTCATGTCTCCCACCACCCCCACCCCCCAGCAGTGCAGGGGCACCCTCCACCAGGCCCCCACTCATGTCCCCCTGCACCCCCACCCCCCAGCATCCAGGGGCACCCTCCACCAGGCCCCCACTCATGTCCAACTCATGTCTCCCACCACCCCCACCCCCCAGCAGTGCAGGGGCAGCACCACCAGGCCCCCACTCATGTCTCCCACCACCCCCACCCCCCAGCAGTGCAGGGGCACCCTCCACCAGGCCCCCACTCATGTCCCCCTGCACCCCCACCCCCCAGCAGTGCAGGGTCACCCTCCACCAGGCCCCCACTCATGTCTCCCACCACCCCCACCCCCCAGCAGTGCAGGGGCAGCTCCACCAGGCCCCCACTCATGTCTCCCACCACCCCCACCCCCCAGCAGTGCAGGGGCACCCTCCACCAGGCCCCCACTCATGTCTCCCACCACCCCCACCCCCCCAGCAGTGCAGGGGCACCCTCCACCATGCCCCCACTCATGTCCCCCTGCACCCCCACCCCCTAGCATCCAGGGGCACCCTCCAACAGGCCCCCACTCATGTCCAACTCATGTCTCCCACCACCCCCACCCCCCAGCAGTGCAGGGGCAGCACCACCAGGCCCCCACTCATGTCTCCCACCACCCCCACCCCCCAGCAGTGCAGGGGCACCCTCCACCAGGCCCCCACTCATGTCCCCCTGCACCCCCATCCCCCAGCATCCAGGGGCACCCTCCACCAGGCCCCCACTCATGTTCCCCTGCACCCCCACGCCCCAGCAGTGCAGGAGCACCCTCCACCAGGCCCCCACTCATGTCTCCCACCACCCCCACCCCCCAGCCACCAGGGCAGCCTCCACCAGGCCCCCACTCATGTCTCCCACCACCCCCACCTCCCAGCAGTGCAGGGGCACCCTCCACCAGGCCCCCACTCATGTCTCCCACCACCCCCACCCCCCAGCAGTGCAGGGGCACCCTCCACCAGGCCCCCACTCATGTCTCCCACCACCCCCACCCCCCAGCAGTGCAGGGGCACCCTCCACCAGGCCCCCACTCATGTCCCCCTGCACCCCCACCCCCCAGCATCCAGGGGCACCCTCCACCAGGCCCCCACTCATGTCCAACTCATGTCTCCCACCACCCCCACCCCCCAGCAGTGCAGGGGCAGCACCACCAGGCCCCCACTCATGTCTCCCACCACCCCCACCCCCCAGCAGTGCAGGGGCACCCTCCACCAGGCCCCCACTCATGTCCCCCTGCACCCCCACCCCCCAGCAGTGCAGGGGCACCCTCCACCAGGCCCCCACTCATGTCTCCCACCACCCCCACCCCCCAGCAGTGCAGGGGCACCCTCCACCAGGCTCCCACTCATGTCTCCCACCACCCCCACCCCCCACCAGTGCAGGGGCACACTCATGTCCCCTATCACCCCCACCCCCCAGCAGTGCAGGGGCAGCACCACCAGGCCCCCACTCATGTCCCGCTGCACCCCCACCCCCCAGCAGTGCAGGGGCACCCTCCACCAGGCCGCCACTCATGTCCAACTCATGTCTCCCACCACCCCCACCACC
Source organism: Ambystoma mexicanum (assembly GCF_040938575.1). Lineage (NCBI taxonomy): Eukaryota > Metazoa > Chordata > Amphibia > Caudata > Ambystomatidae > Ambystoma > Ambystoma mexicanum. Next base: position 1,320,556,171 of record NC_090929.1, on the reverse strand, counting down.
CAGCAGTGCAGGGGCAGCACCACCAGGGCCCCACTCATGTCCAACTCATGTCTCCCACCACCCCCACCCCCCAGCAGTGCAGGGGCACCCTCCACCAGGCCCCCACTCATGTCACCCACCACCCCCACCCCCCAGCATCCAGTGGCACCCTCCACCAGGCCCCCACTCATGGCCCCTATCACCCCCACCCCCCAGCAGTGCAGGGGCAGCACCACCAGGCCCCCACTCATGTCCAACTCATGTCTCCCACCACCCTCACCCCCCAGCAGTGCAGGGGCACCCTCCACCAGGCCCCCACTCATGTCCCCCTGCACCCCCACCCCCCAGCATCCAGGGGCACCCTCCACCAGGCCCCCTCTCATGTCCCCCTGCACCCAGGTCCTCACAATCCCCAATCATGTGCGTTATGGTCAGCCTCCACAGCCAAAAGGCCCTACCAAGTAACCCATTCACCCACATGGAAATGGAAATTACATGTTACACCCCCAATGTTCATAAAGCAAATGAACCCATGTCCATCACACACAATGGTTGCAATTGAATGGGAAAACACCCAACATGACATGCATGAAACCAATGAGATGATACCAAACAGTGAAGTATGAAAACAAAATTTTGTATTAAAAAAAATTGAATGCAAATGAAATGAAACAAACTACAATGGCAATGAAAAAAAGATAAGCTGCAATCCAAATCCAAAAAAATGTTGTCCAAAGTCACATTAAAAATAAAATCAATCCGAGAGAGGAAAATAAATGCAAAGACCATTGCTCCATGGTGAATAAATAAAAAAAAATAATAATCAAACAATCCAATGAAGAACTATGTACAAAACATCCAAGGGTCCATGAGCCCAACTGAACAAAGGAAACCTACAAAAAACCCTAACTAAAATGCAACTATATACAAAAAGTGGAGCAGTGTCCGTCGACTCCAAATCATAAGAAGAAACAAAGGAAACCTAAAACTAAAGAACTATATACAAAGGCGGCGGGCAAGTCCAGCGGCTCACTCCGTGGTGTTCCGGGCCAGGGCATCATCAAACTCCTCGTCTATGTCCCGGAGGCGGTCCTGTTCCATGGCCCCGAGGGTCCGCAGGGACGACGCCATCTGCTCCTCCAACCCCCTGCGAATTGCCTCGAGGCACTCGGCCCGCCTCAGGGCCCTCCGCATGGAGTTCTCGGCCCTGACCATCGTGAGCCGCGCCTCTTCCGCCTGCCGCCGCTCTGCACCTATCTGCTGGCCCAACCGCAGCCACACGGAAGACACTTCCTTTCCTGGGTCCTCCTGCCCTCCGGCCGATGCCTGCCCCTCCGATGTTGATGGCCCGAGCCATGATGCCTCCCACGTTGACTCTGCTGCTGCCTCCGACGCAACTGCCTCTGCCAGCACGACGGCATCCAGGCTGATGGAATCCACCGACGCCGTCGTGCACGTGCCCTGCCTGATGATGCCGGCACATCCTCCATCTGCTGGGGTACAGTTGCTGTGGTGTCCACCCCTGCTGGACCTCCGACTCCTGACTGTGGCAGGGATGGGATCCCCACCGAGCTGGCTGCATTGGTCAGGGCAGGTCCACAGGGGGCCCTGGTGGCATCTGGGCCGGAAGACGGCAAGGAGAACGACCGGCGTATAGGTCCACAGAGGAGGAGAGGGCCACCAGATTGGCCGACACATGCAGGAAACCCCCGAACATGGAAGATCCCAATTGGGCCACGTCGGCACGGTGCTCTTCATGATGACGTGCGTGCTCCTCCCGGGAAGCACGCACGTCATCACGAATTGCACCCGCGCGCATCGCGACCCCAATTAGGACCTTCTCCATACGGCCCCAGGTCCCCTCATCCGCAGGTGGAGGGGAGTCAGGTGACATGGACATCCCCTCTACCTGCGGACGGGCCTGGGACGGGGCATCCCTGCTGGTGCATGGTGGTGCACTCACAGGGTCAGGGACAGCGACATGCACAGGCCCCTCCACGGTGACCTGTGCTGCCTCCTGCCCCTGCCCCTGGACTACACCACTTGCACCAGCAGGGATACCCCCACCAGGCTCCATGTGTGCCTCAGTGGCGGCCTCCTCCTCCTCTGTGGAAACCACCAACCTGGATGGCTCCTCACCGTCTTCCGCCGTAGCAGGCCCCTGTGGGGGCTCACCCACCCCTTCCGCTGCAGCCGTGGGGGCATCCCCGCCGCCTTGCTCCACAGCACCGTCTCTGCCCTCTTCTTCACTAGCCGCTGCGTAGAGGGAGACATAGAACACAAGCATCAGGGTACTGTTCAATGGTCCCCTAGACAGGAAGCAATAGCAGATGAGTACCACTGTCAAAGTACACTTCCATCATGTCCCTCCACAACACATGGGTCAGTCCAGGCAAAACACACACAGTAACAGGCATGGTGCATGCCATGGACATTTCCATACATGTCCAATGGACTCTTGAAACATACAATGATATGGAACTCACATGCTTCATGGGTCATGCCTATCACATGCACACACTACACCTCAGTCACAACCATCTGGCCTCATAAACCCTAAACACAGCGGATACATGGATAACTAGGCTGCATCAGTGAATCTGTGCATTGTCACACACATGTGTCATGCATCCATGGCATTCATAAGTCACAGACACGCAGGTCAGGCACACAGACATGGCTACCATATATGTACCTGGCATCAGCACCCATCCCTCACCCCCACCCATGTCCAGGAACAGAGACTCGCACGCTCTCATGTGTAAAATGTGCATAGGGCTCCCCATGTCGCATTTAAACACATGCAACAACCATGTGGTTCACACATCACTGGTCGCACATGCATTACCATGATGTCCCTGCACACATACATGCATACATGGCCTATGTCACACATACAGGCAAGTATCAGACAACCAGCACACCGCAACATGCCCTGTCTCACACAGCAATGCTTGGCCACTTACCGCTCAACTCCAGACGGGTCTCCCTCTCAAGGATCTGGGCGTGGAGCGCTGGGCGTACGCGTTCCAGGACCCTCATCTGGATGGAACTCATGCGGCCCTGGCCCCCCTCCACGAGGCGCCGGGCCTTCACGAGGGTCCTGGACCTCAAGTCCTCCCAGCGCTTCTTGATCTTCTGGACGTCCCTCTGCGTTGATGGCAACCACACAGTCGGCCCAGATCCTCTCCCGTCCTTCCTTGCTGGCGCGGGACGATCCAAAGAGGGCATCATACTGCCCCTGGACATGCTCCACCAGGACACCAACTTCGGTGGCAGTGAAGCTGGTGCCCCGCTGCCCCTCTGGCCTGGGGTTGCCACTGGTGCCAGATGTGGAAGTGCCCGACATGGCAACCCCAGAGACAGGAGTGGGTGGGCAACTGGATCCTGTGGATGGGCTGTGGAGCGATGTTATCCCAGTCGGGAGTCTTCAGTTCCAGCAGGGGTGGACACAGCAACTGGACCCCTGCAGATGGCTGATGTGCAGGCACCAAATGGCAGGGCACGGTGGCAGCAGGCAGGCAGGCAGGCAGGCAGCAGCAGCAGATGGCACGTGGGAGGCTGCTCGGGGCACTGGGGGGCAGTAATTCGGCCTTCTGGGCAGGAGCGTGGTCTTCCGTGTGTTTTCGCATGGCCAGCTTGATACGGAGTGATTTGGCACGTGAAAATCCTGCACGTCAGCGTGAAATTCGAGGAAAGGCCCTTAGCGCGTAAGCGCGTCAGCACGCATACACAATTCTATTGGACCAAAGGCCCTCAGCGCGTAAGCGCGTCTGTGACGTGACCCGCACGGGTGTTTCCCTCATAGCACGTGATGACGGAGCACACGTGGAAAGACTGCACGTCAGAGTGTCATCGCGTGTAATTGGACAAAAGTGCGCGTACACGCGATTGGCCTATGTACGTGTATTTCAGGGGTGCGCGGGCACTTACACACGCTATTGGCCTGGGTACTGGATTTCAGGGGTGCGCGGGAAGTTTCACACGTGAGTACATCAGCGCACGTGTATTCCGGGGTGCGCGGGAATTTCCACACGCTATTGGCCTGGGTACTGGATTTCAGGGGTGCGCGGGAAGTTTCACACGCTCGCCTACAACACGCGCAAAGAAACACGTACGCCAGTAGGAAGCAGGCATACGTCGACCCGCGACGCATAAATTTGCGCGCAAAAAAAAAACAAGCTCAGACGCTAGGATGAATATACCGTTCCTAGCAGCAGTGGCCGTGGGCTACCAAAGGAGGAGGAGGAGGATAGTCAGGGCCAGAATATTCACACCCAGAACCAGCCTTTTCGGGATGCCTGATGACCAGGTGTATGGAAGGTACAGGTTTCCACCACACATAATACTGGACCTGGTGAGTGAGTGGGAGGATGACCTCACATCACCGACCCTGTGCTCCCAAGCACTCAGCCCCCTGGAGAAGGTCCTCAATGTACTGCACTTCTTAGCCACTGGATCATTTCAGCGGACAAGTGCCATAGTGGGTGGGGTGTCACAGGCCACGCAGTCACGCTGCCTACACCAGGTCTTGAACATCATCACTGCACGCCCATCAGTCCGCAGGCACATATACCTGCCCAGAACACATGCAGAAAGGCATGCTGCCGCCCTGGATTTTTACGGTGTGGCACGATTCCCCAAAGTGCTAGGTGCCATCGACTGCACCCATGTGGCTCTACGTCCCTCCAGGGCATCTGAGCACATCTATAGGAACCGCAAGCACTGGCATTCCATCAACGTGCAGGTAGTATGTAATGCCAAGGGAATCATCACCTCAGTATATGCCAAATATCCCGGGTCCACCCACGACAGCTTCATTTACCGAATGTCCACCCTAAGCCGGGACCTAGAAGCTGGGCGGCATGGCGATACATGGCTGCTTGGTGAGTATGAATGCCACTGCACATGCATGCATGTCAGATACTGAGCAAGGTCACAACCCCACCAATGATACCAATCACCACCTCCACAGGGGACAGTGCCTACCCTCTCAGCCCCCACATGATGACGCCAATTCGGAACCCCACCACGCCACCCGAGGTAAGATATAACACAGCCCACATTGCAACCCGGGGCATAGTGGAGCGCACATTCGGAGTGCTTAAGTCACGCTTTTGCTCCCTTGACCGTTCTGGCTGGCAGCTGTTATACGCTCCCCCAGTAGTGTGCAGGATCATAGTGGCAGCATGTGTCCTGCACAACGTTGCAACACGCCGGGGCCTGCCTGTGGACATGGTGGTGCCCTCACATCCCCAACCACATGCACGCCCGCTGCGCATGGGAGGGGAAAGGGCACGGGGGGAGGCAGCCCGTACACAGCTAGTGGCTAATTACTTCACATAGAAATCACACCCCTGTGCAGTGCACACTGCCCTGGCACATAACATCTGACAATCAATGATGACTCAACCTGACACTGATCCTGAATGTCTGGAGAATCAACCGTCAAAACCATATCAGCCTGAGATTGTTCACCTGGAAGTGTTACAATGTGTGCATCCCTTCCTACACAGACACCACCAATGCAGTTTCGTGAAAAAACACATTCATGCAGCTAAAATGAATACCCACTTGCAAAATGCAACATGAGGACAGTGCCATGTCACCCAACCCATCCCCAGCACCGCCACACGACACACCGTGCAATGTCATGCTATGTGCAGGTGAACAAAGTAATCCCCACAACATGACACAAGTGTCACAATGTACAGTGTCCCTAATTGAAACTCGCGACACCTGAAATGCTCACATTAATGCAGGACCAACAACACACTTGAGCAGGTATTTAGCAAAAACACTTATCATCTACTGACCCTCAAAACTACCATTAACATGACATTACGAATGTAAGGAATTAGTAGTCTCACCACCTGGAAATGCCTGCACTCCCACCACTTCCAACTGTATGGTGTTGCCGCCATGTAGAGTTGTAGGTGCACTGCTGCCAACATGGACCCCATCTCCAAAGTAGAGGGCCTTGTGTAGACATGAGGAAAGGACCTGCAAATTAGGAGGTAGACACGGATGATGAGTTACACATCAATGCAACATGCAGTGTACAACACAACAGCAATATGCACTAGGAATGTATACACAGTATTGACTAGACTGCCCACACATGTAGTGGGAGTCCAATGTCACCATGTACGTCAATGTCACTTGGGCACACCCTTTGCAAGCCCATCGAAACGGGAAGCAGGAGGGGTGTGTGTGACATAAACCCAAGCATCTGAACCAAATACATGACAAGCCTGCATGTGCCCAGCCACAATGCAGTGTATGCCCACGGGAGCCACACAAGGCAACACATTGTCCCAAAAAAAAAAATTTAAAAAAAAAAATCAAAAATGGCCATTAATGGGCCCGGGGGGGGGGGTGGGGTTGGGGATTCCACCCAGGAGGTCCGAGGACAGGGTGCACACCAAAACCCACCTGTGTGGATCTTGCGAAAAAAAAAATACCTCCATGGGCTCATGGCCCACACGGCTACCCTATTGTGGGAGTATCACTGCTGTCGCTATTATCACCCTGTGCAGCTGCATCCGGAGGTGGTTGCACTATGGGAGGCAGCCCACACAAGGCCCTAGTCTGTTCCTCCATGGCTGCAAGCATGCGGGTGTGGTAGGTCTCGTTCTGGAGGATGAGTGTGCGGAGGTCCCATGCAACAACTCACGGGATGCCCGGACCTCCGCCCTAGTTGCCTGCATCTCAGCTGAGAGCGTACGGGTGAGACGCTCCAGCTGCTGTTCTGTCCTTCGGTTTGTTGAAGCCTCAAGCTCAACAAGAATCGTCCTGAGGTGAAGGAGTTCCAGCCTCAGGGCTTCCCTGTGGCCCTGGGACTCTATGGAGATGGCTTCCTGCAGAGTCGCCAGTGCCGCCCGCCTGTGCCTGTTGGACGCCAACATGTCCTCCCTGTGTGACTGGCAGATGGAGTCGGTTGCCTGCTGTAGTCGCTCCATCAGCCTTTCGGGGGGGTACAATGGAAGTGGCCACCCTATCCATGGCCTGAGCCATCATCTCTGATGATGCTGCCTGTTGGGTTGCCATACCGTAAATGGATTGCTCCCATGCGGTATTGCCAGGTGGCGTACGGCCACCACGTCGGCGGCCACCACACCTGTCTGGGGCAAGGCGAACTGCGCCTTGCTGTGCCGGCACTGCCTGAGGCTGCAGGACTGCATTCCCCCTCTGATCTGCTGGCCCAGGAACAGGATCAGATGTCGCAGAGTGTGACCCTGCATCCATAACCACCAAAGGTGTAGCTGCCAACACTGACATCCCCATTGAGGGTTCTGACCCTGGTGCAGGTGGGTGGGACAGAACAGAATCCCTCCCAGGAACACTCACCTGCGACGGCACGTAGGTCTCATCATCCGAATCAACACCTGAGTACAGCTCGGGGGAGGTGCAGCCAGAGACACCCCTTGAGAGCACGACCTGCAGCAGTTGTGGGTTCTCACCCACCACCACACCACATCCCTCACTGGTGGTCGGTCGGCCCTCGGACCCCTCCTGGGTCTGCACCATCTCCACAACCCCAGCAGTATCAGGTGCGTCTTCCCCTGCAAAGACATAAAAGCAAACAAATGGAAACAGGCATTAGCACCATGGCACACAATGAGGGCTGAGAAGCAACAGAACCAGTACTTGATTGACACATGTCCCACATGACTAAAACCCTCCCATGCATGCACTCTCACTGCGTATGAAGGGGAGGCAAATGGCACACATTGATGACACCAAGATGGAAGATGAACACATTTGCTGCATGCTGCCTAGCAGTGGCATCACACATTGGCCTGTGATTGCCAGGTGAAATACACATGCCATCACACAGATGGCATGTACCTTTGCTAATGAGTGAAGATGGAGAGGAGGGCAGCACTTATTCATTCAGTCCAGTTCCCTCATGTAATAGCTTTTCTAATTCAAACAGGTCTGATTTTTCACCTGGAGCTGCCAGTCCAAAATGGTCCGATTGCACAGGGACATGTCTAAACAAATGATATCCAGGTAACAAAGTCACTCCACTTTACCATAGCCATGTCAGACATGTGACTAGAGGACTGAAAAATGCCTAGTAAAAGTGGTGGAATGCAAACAATCTGCCTGGATGAACAGAGAAAAATAAGCAACAATGTTGTTGCAAGGTGACACTTCAAGGGCAACTGGCGTGCTGTTGGGCTATATGTCTACTGTTGGCAGAAGGGATACTGCTATGGCCAAATGCTGCTGCACAGAATGTATTGAATGAAGCACATGGGTGACCCAAACGACTCAGGCGTACACACCCTCACCTGGCACACAAACAGAAGCCCTCACACACACACACCATGCACATGGATGACACACACATGCATGTGCACTCACCGGACAATGCCTCATAATCAGGCAGATCTCCCACGCCTTGGATCTGTTCCTCCGTGACGTAGGTCCCAGCGACTGACTCATGTGGAGTGAGTTCCATGTCTTCTACTGGAGACCCACCTCCAGTCACTAGAGTTGCGGCATGACTTGAGGCCAGCTTATTCTTTGCCCTGCGCTCTAGGTCATTCCAGCGCTTATAGCAATCATTGGCTGTGCGCCTCACGATTCCAAGGGCACTTACGATGTCCGCAACGGTCTGCCAGTGTGCCTGGCGTTGTGCAGGAGTGGTCTTGGATCCTGCAACAATGACCATCTCGTTATCATGTGCGGACACATACTCGACAAGTGCATTCAGTTCGGCATCCGTGAAGCTGGGCTTCCTCGACGGGCCGGACTGTGTAGCCGTGTCTGAGGCATCAGCCTGTGCCGGACGAGCACTCTTCCTCTTCCGCTTGGAAGGTGGTGGTGATCCTGAGTGTCCTACGCCGCTCTGGACACTAGGGGCAGGATCCCTGGTGGACTCTGTATCAGGAGTGTGGGATTGCACACTCAGCATGGGAGTTGGTGCAGGCATTGGCTCAAGTGTAATGGTGTCAGGGGGAATGTCAGCAGGATGGACTAGGACCGACACTGTCCTGGCTGGGTGTATGAGAGCTGGGGTGGATGGAGCCGCAGCTGCCCCTGCAGCCTCTCCACCCTGCCTACTTGGGGCAGCAGATGACCTTGCTGCCCCTGATCCACGTGGCCTGATGACATCAACGTGCACCGGCGCACGTGTCATAGGCCTGCTGACCTGGAAGTCAGCCATGGAGTCAGCCAGGTCTGGTGCCACAATGGGCTGGTCCAACAAGGGCTGAGCATGGATGGTGTCAGCCACATCAGCCTCAACCGGGGGGGGGATTATGGGTGCCCTTGACTGGTCCTCCACACATGGGGGGACAGGGTCACCCTGCAAGTAACGACCACGTCCCCTACCGGATCCACCACGGCCACCACTTGTGGCTCGTCCACCTTTGCCACCCTTACGGATTCCTCGCCTCCCAACCATGGCACTGATGTTAATGTGCGTATGGAAGTGGCTGTAAACTATTGTCCTGGGCAATTGGGGGTCAAAGGGGTTGGGTACCAGATGGTAATTGTACCCTAGTGCTCTAGCAAGGCTGAATGTGACCCCTGGGGAAAGATGACGGGTCACGCAACACACAGGAAGCCCAAAAAAGGGAGATGACGTGCACGCAACCCCTCCTAGACCACGTGTGCTGAAAAAAAAACCTGCACTACGCTGTGGCACCCAGTAACACAAGAATGAACGTATGCGTGTCACACGCAGCCTAGAATGACCTCTGAAGGTGTAGGCTACACACGGGGCAAGCACAGATGTTAGATACGTGCGTGACTCACCGTCTGCCAGGAAAAAGAACGTAAAAAAGAAGCGCGTGTGCGCGTTGGCAACACCCCCACCAAAAGAAGAATTGTACGCTGTAAGAGGAGACAGGACAACAGTAGAAGGGAACGCTGTTTGAGGGAACAGGCCCAGGAAAACCAGAAAAATAGAAAAAAGAGAAAAAGCTGTCAGAGGTAACAGGGAGTACGAACTTGAAACGCCGTGAAGTAAAACGCGTGTGAAACGACAAGAAGTACAGATTTCACCCACTCGCTCTCCACAAAAAGCACGTACAAGGAAATGGTGTTCTACACGTACCTTTTATGCAGGCCCACACATCCAGCGTCACTTACGCGGCGTGTACGCGCTCGGGCCATTTCCACCAATTACACGCTTTTTCACTTCTGCATGTAGGGCCATTTCCACCAATTACACGCTTTGTCACTTCCACGTGTACGCGCTAAGGCCATTTCCACCAATTACACGCTTTGTCACTCGGACGTGTCTTTCATTTTTTTAACACGCAACATTTCCAACGTGTGCCCTATTCAATGTGCATGTGACTTCATAGACGCGCATACGCTGGTGGCCTTTGGGCCAATGAATGTACAGACGTGTGCTGACGTGTTTACGCGCTAAGGACCTTTCCTCGAATTACACGCAGACGTGTTGGATTTTCACGTGCAAAATCACTCCGTATCAAGCTGGCCACGCGTTCACACACGGAAGACCACGCTCCTGCCCAGAAGGCCGAATTACTGCCCCCCAGAGCCCTGAGCACGCTCCCACCTGCCATCTGCTGCTGCCTGACTGCCTGCTGCCCACGTGCCCTGCCATTTGCTGCCTGCACATCAGCCAGGGGTGCTGTTGCTGTGACCACCCCTGCTGGAACCGAAGACTCCCGACTGCTTTTCCATTGCCCCACAGCCCAGCCCCAGGACCCAGTTGCCCACCCACTCCTGCCTCTGGGGTTGCCATGTCGGGCACTGCAACATCTGGCACCAGTGGCAACCCCCGGCCAAGGAGGCAGAGGGGCACCAGCTTCACTGCCACCGAAGTTGGTGTCCTGGTGGAGCATGTCCTGGGGCAGTATGATGCCCTCTTCGGAAGGTTGCGCGCTGACAAGGAAGGACGGACTCGGATCTGGATGGACATCGTGACTGCCATCAACGCGGAGGAGGTGGCAGTCCGCGACTACGAACGTGTCAGGAAGCGCTGGGAGGACTTCAGGTCCAGGACCCTCAACAAGGCCCGGCGCCTCGTGAAGGCAGCGGATGCTAAGGGGCGCCGGGGCCACTTGTCGGAAGATCAGATGAGGGTCCTGGAACGCATATCCCCAGCGCTCCACATCCAGGTCCTTGAGAAGCAGACCCGCCTGGAGTCGAGCGGTAAGTGTACATGCATACTGATTGTAAGCTGTGCGTGTGGTGGTGTGCCAGGAGTGTGCAGGTTGAACATGTATTTTTATGTGGCCAAGTAGGGGGGGTGTACAGGGCCGTGAGGGTGACACATGCGAGGGGTCTCATGTGTGACACATGGATGGTGCTTGTGTGTGTGGGCTTGCATGGCACAGGATGTGGAGGAATGATTGTCAGGTGTGACATGGATGTCGATCAAAACACTGCGACAGTTGGCGGAGGTGTACACATGCATGCAAGTTTGGTGGTGTGTGTGTATGTGTAGTGTACTCCCTATGTTGCATGTGATGTGTGGATGACCTTTGGCTGCTCATGCTGTTGTATGTGAATGGATGGTGCTGGCTGTTGCAATATGGCTGTGGTATGGCTCATGTGTGCAAGTTGAAATGACATGTGTGTTGGGGATTGTGATGCCATGTCTGACTCATGTATAACTGTCATGTGTGTATGAGTCCATTTTACAGTGCCCTGATGCCTGTGTTTTCTTTCTCCCTGTCTGCAGCGACAACTGATGAAGAGGGCGGAGAAGGTGCTGTGGAGCACAGCGGCAGGGGTCGCACCACCAGCCGAAGACGCAAGGCCCGGATCCCCTCCCAGGTTGTGATCTCGTTGGAGGAGTGAGGAGTCCGGTGCCGCGTCCCAGGCCGCAGCTGCCGAGGGGAGGTCCAAGAGGCGGAGGTTGGAGTTGGACTCCTCGGCAGCAGAAGGGGCAGCTGGGACCCCACAGGGCCCAACGGAGGAAGATGGCACGGAGTCATCCAGGTTGGTGGGGGGTTTGGTGGAGGAGGAGGCCGTGCAAGCGACAGAGGCGGGGTCTGGAGGTGGGGATTCCACTGGTGCTAGTGGTGCAGTGCAGGATCAGGGACAGGAGGCAGCACAGGCCGCCGCAGAGGTGCCTGTGTGCAATCCTGTCCCTGCTCCTGTCACTGCATCATCTTGCACCAGCGGGGATGCCTACCTCCAGACCCGTTCTCAGGGAGAGGATTGGCTTACAACACCTGGCCTTCCTCTCCCTGCAGATGTGGCTATCCTGCACCAGGTTGAGCCTGTCCAGGGTGGGGTGGCGTTGCGTCAACGGGCCATGCAAGCTGACCTGCAGTCTTTTCATGATGAGTCTGCACGTCTTCTCACATGGCTCGTTGACCACGTTGACCCACTGGGACAGCTCACCAGGGCTGGATTCCTCCGTTTCCTGGACCTTGTTCCGACCCCCTTCTCCACGGAACCCCCTATGCCCCAGTCGTCCTCCATGCCATCTTCCCACCCATGTGTCACCTGGGTGCCCTGTGGAGCTGCCTCCGACCGTGCGGCCAGGCTGGTGGACAACAGATCCCTGCCACAGTCGGGAGTCGGACGTCCAGCAGGGGTGGCCACATCAACGACTGCACCCCAGCTGGAGGAGGATGTGCAGGCACCATCGGACAGGGCACATGGACAGCAGCAGCTGCAGCAGCAGGAGGCTGTAGGTGGGAGCCACCATAGCTCGGGGCCTTCAACATCGGAAGGGCAGGCATCGGCCGGAGGGCAGGAGGACCCTGGACGGGAAGTGTCTTCCGTGTGGCAGCGGTTGGGCCACGCCATAGATGCGGAGCGGCGGCGGGCGGAAGAGGCGCGGCTCACGATGGTCAGGGCGGAGAACTCCATGCGGAGGGCCCTGAGGCAGGCCGAGTGCCTTGAGGCAATCGCCGGGAGTTGGAGGTGAACATGTCGGCGTCCCTGCGGACCCTCGGGGCCATGGAACAGGACCGCCTCCGGGACATAGACGAGGAGTTCGATGATGCCCTGGCCTGGAACACCACTAAGTGAGCCGCTGGACTGGCCCGCCGCCATTGTATATAGTTATTTAGTGATAGGTGTCCTTTATAGTTTATTTTTATTTGGAGTCGACGGACACTGCTCCACCTTTTGTATATAGTTCCATTTTAGATAGGTTTTTTGGTAGGTTTCATTTCTTCTCTTGGGATGATGGACCCTGAATACTTTGTACATAGTTGGACTTTGGATTTGGATATTTTTTTTACTAAGAATATTTTTTCCCATGGAGCAATGGTTTTCTATTTCTTTTTTCCCTTCATTTCCTTTCCTTGGACTTGAACTTTGGAAGATATTTTTTTGGATTATCATTTATTGATTTTAATTTGAAAAGGGACAGCCAGCTTAATTTTGTTATTTTTTTACTTGTGTATTTTGTTTAATTTTGATTGCCATTACTGTTGTTTTTAATACATTATTTGGATTTGTTCATTCTTCAATGTGTGGTTTCATCTCATTGTTTTCATGCATGTCATGATATGGGTTTTCAGGTTCACTTGCAACCATTGTGTGTGTTTGAGACACATGTGTTGATTTACATTGTTTCCATTGGAGTAGTATGATGGGCACATGTAATACTTGGTTGTGTCTTTGGGCTGTGGTGGCTGGCCATGAGGCACATGCTTGAGGATTGTCAGGGCCTGTGGGCAGGGGGACATGAGTGGGGGCCTGGTGGAGGGTGCCCCACACTGCTGGGGGGTGGGGGTGGGTGGGAGACATGAGTGGGGGCCTGGTGGGGGCTGCCCATGGTGGCTGGGGGGTGGGGGTGGTGGTAGACATGGGTGGGAGCCTGGTGGAGGGTGCCCCACACTGCTGAGGGGGTGGGGGTGGGTGGGAGACATGACTGGGGGCCTGGCGGAGGCTGCCCATGGTGGGTGGGCGGTGGGGGTGGTGGGAGACATGGGTGGGGCCTGGTGGAGGGTGAACCACACTGCTGGGGGGGTGGGGGTGGTGGGAGACATGAGTGGGGGCCTGGCGGAGGCTGCCCCTGGTGGCTGGGGGGTGGGGGTGGTGGGAGACATGGGTGGGGGCCTGATGGAGGCTGCCCCACAGTGCTGGGGGTGGGGGTGGTGGTAGACATGGGTGGGAGCCTGGTGGAGGGTGCCCCACACTGCTGGGGGGGTGGGGGTGGGTGGGAGACATAGTGGGGGCCTGGTGGGGGCTGCCCATGGTGGCTGGGGGGTGGGGGTGTGGTAGACATGGGTGGGAGCCTGGTGGAGGGTGCCCCACACTCCTGGGGGGTGGGGGTCGGTGGGGGTGGGTGGGAGACATGAGTGGGGGCCTGGTGGAGGCTGCCCATGGTGGCTGGGGGTGGGGGTGGTGGTAGACATGGGTGGGAGCCTGGTGGAGGGTGCCCCACACTCCTGGGGGGTGGGGGTCGGTGGGGGTGGGTGGGAGACATGAGTGGGGGCCTGGTGGAGGCTTCCCATGGTGGCTGGGGTGTGGGGGTGGTGGTAGACATGGGTGGGAGCCTGGTGGAGGGTGCCCCACACTGCTGGGGGGGTGGGGTGGGTGGGAGACATGAGTGGGGGCCTGGCGGAGGCTGCCCATAGTGGCTGGGGGGTGGGGGTGGTGGGAGACATGGGTGGGGGCCTGGTGGAGGGTGCCCCACACTGCTGGGGGGAGTGGGGGTGGTGGGAGACATGAGTGGGGGCCTGGCGGAGGATGCCCTTGGTGGCTGGGGGGTGGGGGTGGTGGTAGACATGGGTGGGGGCCTGGTGGAGGGTGCCCCACACTGCTGGGGGGGTGGGGGTGGGTGGGAGACATGAGTGGGGGCCTGGTGGAGGCTGCCCATGGTGGCTGGGGGTGGGGGTGGTGGTAGACATGGGTGGGAGCCTGGTGAAGGGTGCCCCACACTGCTGGGGGGGTGGGGGTGGGTGGGAGACATGAGTGGGGGCCTGGCGGAGGCTGCCCATGGTGGGTGGGGGGTGGGGGTGGTGGGAGACATGGGTGGGGGCCTGGTGGAGGGTGCCCCACACTGCTGGGGGGGGTGGGGGTGGTGGGAGACATGAGTGGGGGCCAGGCGGAGGCTACCCATGGTGGCTGGGGGGTGGGGGTGGTGGGAGACATGGGTGGGGGGCTGGTGGAGGGTGCCCCACACTGCTGGGGGGGTGGGGGTGGTAGGAGACATGAGTGGGGGCCTGGTGGGGGCTGCCCATGGTGGCTGGGGGGTGGGGGGGTTGTAGACATGGGTGGGAGCCTAGTGGGGGCTACCCCTGCACTGCTGAGGGGTGGGGGTGGGTGGGAGACATGAGTGGGGGCCTGGTGGGGGCTGCCCATGGTGGCTGGGGGGTGGGGGTGGTGGTAGAAATGGGTGGGAGCCTGGTGGAGGGTGCCCCACACTGCTGGGGGGGTGGGGGTGGGTGGGAGACATGAGTGGGGGCCTGGCGGAGGCTGCCCATGGTGGCTGGGGGGTGGGGGTGGTGGGAGACATGGGTGGGGGCCTGGTGGAGGGTGCCCCACACTGCTGGGGGGTGGGGGTGTGGGAGACATGAGTGGGGGCCTGGCGGAGGCTGCCCATGGTGGCTGGGGGGTGGGGGTGGTGGGAGACATGGGTGGGGGCCTGGTGGAGGGTGCCCCACACTGCTGGGGGGGTGGGGTGGTGGGAGAAATGAGTGGGGGCCTGGTGGGGGCTGCCCATGGTGGCTGGGGGGTGGGGGGGTGGTAGACACAGGTGGGAGCCTGGTGGAGGGTGCCCCTGCACTGCTGGGGGGTGGGGGTGGGTGGGAGACATGAGTGGGGGCCTGGTGGGGGCTGCCCATGGTGGCTGGGGGGTGGGGGTGGTGGGAGACATGAGTGGGGGCCTGGTGGAGGCTGCCCCACAGTGCTGGGGGGTGGGGGGGTGGTAGACATGGGTGGAAGCCTGGTGGAGGGTGCCCCACACTGCTGGGGGGGTGGGGGTGGGTGGGAGACATGAGTGGGGGCCTGGCGGAGGCTGCCCATGGTGGTTGGGGGTGAGGGTGGTGGGAGACATGGGTGGGGGCCTGGTGGAGGGTGCCCCACACTGCTGGGGGGTGGGGGGGTGGGAGACATGAGTGGGGGCCTGGCGGAGGCTGCCCATGGTGGCTGGGGGGTGGGGGTGGTGGGAGACATGGGTGGGGGCCTGGTGGAGGGTGCCCCACACTGCTGGGGGGGTGGGGGTGGTGGGAGACATGAGTGGGGGCCAGGCGGAGGCTACCCATGGTGGCTGGGGGGTGGGGGTGGTGGGAGACATGGGTGGGGGGCTGGTGGAGGGTGCCCCACACTGCTGGGGGGGTGGGGGTGGTAGGAGACATGAGTGGGGGCCTGGTGGGGGCTGCCCATGGTGGCTGGGGGGTGGGGGGGTTGTAGACATGGGCGAGAGCCTAGTGGGGGCTACCCCTGCACTGCTGAGGGGTGGGGGTGGGTGGGAGACATGAGTGGGGGCCTGGTGGGGGCTGCCCATGGTGGCTGGGGGGTGGGGGTGGTGGTAGACATGGGTGGGAGCCTGGTGGAGGGTGCCCCACACTGCTGGGGGGGTAGAGGTGGGTGGGAGACATGAGTGGGGGCCTGGCGGAGGCTGCCCATGGTGGCTGGGGGGTGGGGGTGGTGGGAGACATGGGCGGGGGCCTGGTGGAGAGTGCCCCACACTGCTGGGGGGTGGGGGTGGTGGGAGACATGAGTGGGGGCCTGGCGGAGGCTGCCCATGGTGGCTGGGGGGTGGGGGTGGTGGGAGACATGGGTGGGGGCCTGGTGGAGGGTGCCCCACACTGCTGGGGGGGTGGGGTGGTGGGAGAAATGAGTGGGGGCCTGGTGGGGGCTGCCCATGGTGGCTGGGGGGTGGGGGGTGGTAGACACGGGTGGGAGCCTGGTGGAGGGTGCCCCTGCACTGCTGGGGGGTGGGGGTGGGTGGGAGACATGAGTGGGGGCCTGGTGGGGGCTGCCCATGGTGGCTGGGGGGTGGGGGTGGTGGGAGACATGAGTGGGGGCCTGGTGGAGGCTGCCCCACAGTGCTGGGGGGTGGGGGGTGGTAGACATGGGTGGAAGCCTGGTGGAGGGTGCCCCACACTGCTGGGGGGGTGGGGGTGGGTGGGAGACATGAGTGGGGGCCTGGCGGAGGCTGCCCATGGTGGGTGGGGGGTGAGGGTGGTGGGAGACATGGGTGGGGACCTGGTGGAGGGTGCCCCACACTGCTTGGGGGGTGGGGGTGGTGGGAGACATGAGTGGGGGCCTGGCGGAGGCTGCCCATGTTGGCTGGGTGGTGGGGGTGGTGGGAGACATGGGTGGGGGCCTGGTGGAGGGTGCCCCACACTGCTGGGGGGGTGGGGGTGGTGGGAGACATGAGTGGGGGCCTGGTGGGGGCTGCCCATGGTGGCTGGGGGGTGGGGGGGTGGTAGACATGGGTGGGAACCTGGTGGGGACTGCCCCTGCACTGCTGGGGGGTGGATGGGAGACATGAGTGGGGGCCTGGTGGGGGCTGCCCATGGTGGCTGGGGGGTGGGGGTGGTGGTAGACATGGGTGGGAGCCTGGTGGAGGGTGCCCCACACTGCTGGGGGGTGGGGGTGGGTGGGAGACATGAGTGGGGGCCTGGCGGAGGCTGCCCATGGTGGCTGTGGCGTGGGGGTGGTGGGAGACATGGGTGGGGACCTGGTGGAGGGTGCCCCACACTGCTGGGGGGGTGGGGGGTGGGAGACATGAGCAGGTGTGCAGGGTAGTCTCCTGTTTTGTGGGCTGCCTGCAGGGGCCGTGGAGGGTGTACAGGAAACACCTGTGAGGACCCACCCAGCCTAATCGCATGTGTAACTTCCCGCGCACCCCTGTAATACACGTACCCAGCCAAATTGCGTGTGATAATTCCCGCGCACCCCTGTAATACACGTACCCAGCCAAATTGTGTGCGATTATTCCCGCGCACCCCTGTAATACACGTACCCAGCCAAATTGCATGTGACAATTCCCGCGTACCCCTGTAATACACGTACCCTGGCTAATCGCGTGTAAAACTTCACGCGTACCCCTGTCATACACGTACCCAGCCAAATCGCGTGTGATAATTCCTGCGTACCCCTGTAATACACGTACCCTGGCTAATCGCGTGTAAAACTTCACGCGTACCCCTGTCATACACGTACCCTGGCTAATTGCATGTAATACTTCCCGCGTACCCCTGATATGAACGTTACCCGCTTTGCGTTCCTTGTTTGGCAGCCCTGTAAACTGGTCCAGGGTTAGCGCAGCCCTTTGCGATGATTTAGCGATTTTGATGGCTTTTCCTTGCGCGAGGGCGTTCTTGGGGGCGTTACTGGCGCTGCTGCATGGTCGCTGCGATACTCTGCGCCACGGCTGGTTTGGGAGCCTGAAATCCATGAATACGATGTGCGCGGAAATCGGTTTTGGCGCACGCGCCTGGAGCAGACAATCGCACGCGGACACTCTGCGCCAGCCGCTTGCGACACTTTTCTGCGAAATTCGATGAATTACCCTGTAAATTGTCATCAACTGGTGTGTTGATGGACTGTTATAAGGACAACATACGCAGTAATGTTGTTTTACACTGTCACTGCCTGAGGGTCCTACACTTAGATCAACCTTGGTGGTTGCACTGTGATAAAGAGTGAGCTGTGGAATGGGCTACATTGCTATCTTATTTATAAAGACGTTACACACACTGCCGTCTATGGACTGGTAATACTAATCAAGGACAAACATGTTCATAGCTCTCAACCATTTGTTTAGCAAAGGCGGGTGAAAACACCCGATTGTGTTTTTGGCGGGTGAGAGGCCCATTGAAATGAATGGGCGTGCAGGAGGCTTGGCGGGTGATTCAGCGCTTTACAAGGCGGGTGACACCCGCCAAAAGCGTGTGAGTTGAGACCTATGCAAGTTCTTACTGTTTGGGGATGCAGACTATTGCAGTTTAATCATCATGCCTCTACCTGTAGATTTACCTAATCTACCCCCACTCTCTTTACATCATCCCACTTGCTTGACATCTTCTCAGCTGCTGGCACTTCCTAGCATTGCCTGACAAATATCCCTCTACTCAGAGTCCTCTCCATTTCCTCCCATCAACAATGCAGCGAGGACAGGAATGAAAAATGTTCAGGTGCTAACAAGACAGAACATACATCGCTTCTACTTCAGGCCTTTTCAAAGCAAGGCCTGTTTTCTGTGGTTGCTGTTGAACATTTAAAGGAACATTCTCTGCAAAGGGCCTTGCACAAGTGCTTGTTTGTTATCACTTGCCCGTGTTATCTAGTTTTTCTGTCCTCATTCAACATGGCGGTCGATCTGGCGACACCAACGTGCACACTAACGTTACATGCATTTCTGCACCAGCAGCGTCGGGACATGGTTGTATGTCCCCTGTTAACAATGGACAGCTGTACGCTGAAATTGAGTTGTTAATTTAGACACTGCCTAGGTAAGACGTTTTTTACGATCCCTTGGCTGCAATGCACAGCAATACAAATACTACGGCCGCTCTTCGGTCGCTGCACGGCTTTCCTCAGCTAGCCTTTTCAATCTCGTGATTCTAACATATATGCACTAACGCCTTGACAGTGTTATCTAAACACACTTTTTTATGAAATTGACCCTGTTCTTATAACATAGCTCCCAACCTTTTTTGTCACCAAGGCGGGTGAAAACACCCGATTTTCTTTTTGGCGGGTGAGAGGCCCATAGAAGTGAATGGGCGTAGGAGCGGCTTGGCGGGTGATTCATCAGCTTTCAAGGCGGGTGACACCCGCCAAAAGCGGGTGAGTTGAGAGCTATGCTTATAACCTTAACGTAGACTGACGACTCCATTGTATTATTGAATTATTTATTAATATGCGCTGTGCATATTCGACTTAAATGGTTTCTTTACCATCAATTATGAAACATAATCAATCAGAATATTGATAGTCACGGGGATTATTACCTTAACTCTATCTGTAATTACAGTGGTAGTATATTAGTAATTATGGTTTAATTTTCTCACGGTTCTTCAATGGTATTCTCAGTTCCTTGCTCTTGCCCCTGATCTAATAATTTGACATATGATTTTAGCTGATCTGCCATCTGGTAATTTCTTTCAGTCCTTCAATTGGACCCCTTTGAATTCTCAAGTCAAGGTAATTTTGCTACCTTATTGCTTCGCCCTTACATTCTCTCTGGCAGGTTTGCTCAAGTTAGGCTGATTCAGGCACACTGACACTAATGTTGTTTTTGTTTCTCTTTCTTTTTCTTTCCCTTGTTTAAATTGTCAACATCATATTATTGTACTACAATTATGTGGGATATTTACTTTTGTCTCTTTGAATGTGTGTATAAAAATGTACCTGATCCTCAACACATACAATTTTACTTTGCCTGACTGGGTTTGTATTATGTCTCACAATGCCTTAACAATCTGTCCCCTGTGTTACCTTATCTTGTTACCATCATTTAAATTGTTATTCAATTTCAAATTAATGGGTCAAATTGCTCCATTATTATATTGTGACATCTCAGCCTCACATGAAGAGCTGTTTTCAGCTCGAAACACGTGTCAGGCTGTTCCTCTTCGTAATAAAACTCGTGATTTGTACTACTAATTTGCACACTTTTCTTGTGTTATTTGCATCTTCCCAGTGGTAGTATACCGGCAGTATACACATGACCCTCAGACAACCACAGCCTTGGGCTACCTTATCCTTGCTAAGAACAAGCAATGTGGTTTTCAGACTTTCTCTGCCAGCAGTTGTTTTTGAACATTTAAAGAGGTGGAGGCATAAACAACCAAAGCAATGAAGAATGGTACAAGTTGAACACAAAGTGTATTTGCTTTGTTGAGATCATTATTGTTAATATTACCAATTCCTATACCAAGAGTAGTTGCTACATCTATGTGAGCAGACGCACACTGCCTCCTTCAGCACTGCACTTGTCTACACAAACACATATGTGTGTGTGTGTGTGTGTGTGTGTGTGTGTGTGAGCGCGTATGTTTGAGGGATAGAGAGAAACCACTGGTGTAACAGGTGGGCCCCTGCAGCCACAGCGTTAGGGGGGCCCATTATGCCTATGCTCAGCGGGAGGGCGGGGGCGGGCAGTGTGCAGGGCTTACAGGGGACCCTCACATTTTGTGTTATGGCACTGAGAGAGAGATAGTTTGGTTGTGGCAGGGTGGAAGGGTGTAATATGAGCTGTTTGCAGAGGCCAGTGATGAGTGCGAGGAGGATATCAGGATGTTTCACCTTCCTAATCTTTTTTCATGTGTTCTATGCCTTCAATAACTGTCATGCATCTTTCATGCCTTGCTATGCCATTTTATGATTTTATGTATGCCGCTTCAGTATTGTCAGCACCCCTCACCAAGTTCATCATGTCCCCTAACTGCTTCACTCACTAAAAAGCGGACATTATATATTCCAAAACACAATGCATATGCCAAATAATCTAACCATACATGGCCATTGAACAACCCTCACATTAGGCATCAACTATGAGAAAACACCACCCATCTACAGTATAACCATTTTACATACTGCATCTCTGTCCAATGCATCCTAGCACTATTGGCACATAAGGCATACCTTTGGCCTCAGATGTCTCTTCCAAACAGAACACCTAAATACTGACCTGCATGCAATGCTCTGAGTAGTTCTGGTGTGTATGCATGTGCACATCAGCAAAACTGGATTACATTTTCCTTCTCTACCTACTAACCTAGCCCAACCATCTATCTTTCAGATATATCAAAGCACATTGAGACCTTGCAAATGGGAGCAAATTGCTGTGCAGATCCCAGAAATGTACCCTAACGTGCAGAGACAGAATGTATACACTCTACCTAGAGGTGAGGGCTGTGTCAAAAAAATGCACGAAATATGGAGATGGGATACAATCGCAATAGGCAGGAAAGGGCAAAGATAGACACTTTGAAGGACCTGCATGCCAAAAGAAGGCTGAACATGCACGGACAAAAAGAGAAGTGATACTGAAGAGGCAAGCATAAAGCTGGAGACCACACACTGTCGTTGTATCAAGAGATGGCAGGAAATATGCAGATGGGAATGACCTGGAATAATCAGGAAAGGGTATAGCTGGAAAACCTGAATGGCCTACATGTCCCTAAAAGGCACAGTATGTGCAGACAAAAAGCTGCAACAGTTATGAAGAGTGAAGGGAAAAGTTGGAGAACAAGTACGGCCTGTGTGTTAGGAAAAGTTGGGAAATACGTATGCGGATGGGTCAGTATAAGGCAGGCAAGTTAAAGTAGGGGACCATTGATTAGCTGTGTGTCATGTGGGATATTTTTACCCATTCCGATATGCCCCATTGCATCACTTTACAAATGGGGAAAGAAACAGACAAAAATGGATGTGCTAAACCCTGTGCGTGCACAAATCTGCAAAACTGTGTGTGGGTCACAATCACAAAAGGCTGTACACCCTGTCAAAGTGGGGGTGAAAACAGAATTCTCACTGCAGGAGTATGCCAGTGGGTGCTGTTAGATTTAAAATGAAGCAAGGCCAGAGAATTTGGCTAAAAACCAAAAATGCATTTCAAAATGCAGCTTTTTAACCTTCAAAGTGCTGTTTTGGCGCTAGATCCATTAATTTTCCAGTGAATCCTTGAGAGTAAAAGGGTTACAGATCGTCGAGGTGGCTCAGAGGAGCCAGGCCTCATTGACTGACAGCAGCTAAGGAATGTATTTCATGAAAAAGGCAGCCCAGCAATATTTGTTTTCAGTTCCACAGGAAAAATGCGACTCAAAATGGCAATATGTAACCGTTTCAGATTTGCAGAGGGAACTCTAAGCAAATGCTGGATACATATATCAAGACTGCAGACAAATCCCAGCACTCAAGGACAGCAATAATGCTGAATTAAATGTGTGTGTGCTGCATAAGACAATTGGATTTAAAATGACTCAATTTAAGGTGCTTTTTCCATGAAGAAAGTGCAAAATCGCTTGTTTAAAAGCATGTTTTGGTTTAAAGATTTAATTCTTGAATAAAATTGAAAGGATTGCTAATGTCAAAATACACTGATAACTGTGCATTGTGTATGTGTTAATGAAAGATGTAGGTAACTTAAAGTCAAAACCCAGTCTTGAGTTAATTAAATAGTTAATTGTGAGCTGACAGCCTCAGCGTGGGAATGGTTGACACCTTACCACTGGCAGGAAAGGCTTAATTGCTGCTGGGAGGTTTTCACATACACACGACAAAGAACCCATCAAACATTTGTCTGGGACTCAGCTAAAGACAATGGCAAGATTGAACACTCATCCCTACAGGGGAGGGGCAGGAAACTTCCCTCTCAGGGAGGAGGGCCCCCACCCTGATCACAGGAATTTGACAGCTGTTGCCAATTTGAAAAAATTAAAAAAACTGCTAAGGATTTTTGGTGGTTAAATGCCTATTTGTAATTAAGCTTTAAAAACCTTTAATTTGCCACATGAAGGAGGATAAATGTAAAAATTGGTGGTTGTAAATCTAATGTTATGCTCTTTCCTTAAAGACGTGATTGAACCTGGTACTGCATAAGGGACAAAAGCTATGAAGAAACACTAATTGCACCAAGACTATTAATGCTGCAAAGCTAATATTGTATACCTGTGTTCTAGGGGTGATTGCACATATATGTTCTGAATTAGGAATTGTTAGGCCAAACCTTTATGATTAAAATTAACAAAATTCCACAGAAAGACAAAGCCAGCTCTCACTGACATAGGAGTTGGATCTAAATGTAACCCATAAAATATGTAATACATGTGTCTGATTTTATCAGAGGGCACAAGTATCGAAATGTGTATTTGTGTGAAAGTCAAATGTTGGTCCAAATCACTGTGGGTGTTTCCCAAGGCACATCATAAATATGACAGCCCTTTCTGGCCTCCAACCAGAAGAAGGCAAGTGCCTTTGACCAATCACAGCCGTGCGGGTGTGGATTGTAATTCTGCCCCTACCATAAACTGAGTGATGTCACTTGGCAGGATAAATATGGGAACCTCACAACACACAGACACACACTGATTTCTGACTACATCCTGATTTCCACGTGATGCTCTGGTCCTGACTTCTTCATCCTGTTCCAGAACTTTTCATCTTGTCCTGATTCCAGACTACTTTGCAAAACCCAGGCCTCAGCATTTGCTGAACTCTTCTTCAGCTGGGCCCAAATACTGAAACATCTCAAACTTAAGGCAATTAATTCTGATCCAGTCTGGCTTGCTACCATTGAGGCTTGCCTGCTGAAACTTGCCATTCCGCAAATCTACAGTGTCCAGTGACCAGAAGGGCCAATCCAATCTGAGGTGCAGTCCAATTGACCAGAACCGCCCAGCTGAAAATCCCGCCAGAGTGCTCTACTGCCTGTATACCTGATCCGTGATGACCAGAACCTGACGGGCCAATCTTAAATTACAGTGGACTGTAAGTATAAGCAGGAATCATAGTCACCCATAGTATATTGACTTGTCCTAACCAATCTCAACCCATGCTCTCGTTAACTTAAGAACTTGTAATAGTGATAATTTCTTTAAAATCCTTTTGTCTTGTGAAAATACCAAACCATTAAAATCATCCCACGGGTAATCTGACTGAGTCCTCCAAGGGGTCACGGAGGTGCTGGGGTTGGTTTCCACGGACCACTCTGGGGCTTACTGTGTTTCAAACTGGTAACCAGCCTGAATACCGTAGTTCAGAGCATAATTGTCATCGTAAAAACGGATTTCTGTTTTCATTTTCGCGCCTTTATTTTCAAAAACATGTCTCATTCAAACTTGCATAACCTCTTCAATTGTATAGATAGAAACTTAATTTCAACTCTCACTTAAACCTAAGACCTGTAGTTAAATCCACAACTAACAGTATATTTGACCCGTTTTTATTTAAAATTGCATAATGAAAATTAGGGGGGAATTCTCAATTTTGCAAAGTTTTACACGTGTCTTGTCCCATTCAAAGTATTTCCAAACTTCCATTTTGATTTAAAGTGTGTACTGTTGCTCATATGGTAGCTTATGTTTGTTAGGTCCTGCTCAGTGTTGCTCTCATAGGAATTTATCTTAATTTCAGGATTTTTGCACATTTTTCATTTTTTTTCTAAGCCATTATCAACTGTCATTTTAAAAGTCAAAAAGTTCCAAAACACTGTTCTCTCTTGTTTGGGGAGGGAAGATTCTACTCTACAACCCAAAACTGTTATTTTCCCTGTGTTTTATCTTCTGTATTGCTATAAGTGAATTCAATTGCCTTACCTACTTTCTGAATTGTTTTGTCACCACATTGGTGATTGCTGCCCCATATATTAATTTGTATTTGATTTGAATGTATATAATAAATAAATATGTACCTTTACCAAACAGCCTGATTCCTCGTCCAGTGTGACCTGGGGGGTATTTTGAGAAGGGTGTGATATGAGTGGTATACCACTCAGAATATTGAACCTATATACACAACGAATAAGTATTTCATTTGTGCACTATATGCTGGGTGAGACCCGAGAGTATTGCCTGATTGAAATCCATAACAGATTTCGGGGCTCGTGCCGTGATTCTGAGTTCAAGTTAACACCCGTGACAGTCTAACACAGCATACTAGCCTGCAGGGTACAGACATCTTGTGTGGCTGGTGTACTGTGCTACACTATACACGCACCTCTCAAAATAAATACTCCTAAATCAGGCCTGTTAGTAAAAGTAAAAGTAAATTAACCCTAAAATAAGTCATAAGCAAATAGATTTTTCCAAAATGGTGATCCGAGTAGAAATTAATATGGCTAGGAACTGTTTGTCAGAGGTGAGTGGCCCGAACACAATTTACAGGTATGGCTGCAGGAAATCAAAGAACAGGTCACTGCCATGGACCTAGATAGATGGCAGGACAAGGGCCCATTACACCAAGCTCTTTGTGAACTGTACATGGCCCCAAAAGCGAAAGAGGAGCAGAGTAAAATTGCCAAGATGGCAGCCTACTGGTACCTCCACATAGTTGTAATGCAGGAAAAGCATGCAGAAAACATAGTTCTGGAAAAGAATCAAGTGGAAACACTAGAACAAATCCAGACTGATCTAGACTCTGCAGAACAAAGTCTACAGAAGAGCCAAGAATCAGAGACAGAAGATAGGCAGTATCTGACAAAACTAAAAGAAGATCTGGCTCTCCTACAGCAAGAGAGGGCAGAGCAAGATACCCAAGTTCAGGCACTGAAAGATGAGTATCAGGAAAGGATTGACACTTTATAACAGGGTAAGCAAAAGCTGGCGAACCAATTACATTTTAATAGAGCCTGTGCAGATCAGGTAGTCACCCTACAAAACCACATAGAATCCTTGAAAGTGGAAATAATAAATTAATTATTAAAGACATCCACAATCAAGAGGAACTTGATAGGGATAGCCAGAAATCTAGTGCATTTAAAAAACAAAGGGACGACCTGGATGAACAGAGGGGCACTCTAAGTCAGGAGAGGGATGCCTTAGGCCAGGAAGTAAGCCAATTAAAAACCAAGCTAGAGGAAAGAAAGCTGGCCCTCTAGGAGCTCAAGGAAGTTAAAACAGAATATGAGAAGTTACTAGAGCACACCAGGTAGGTGGAAGATGCTCTGAAAAAGAACAACCAGGTCACTGATGCTAAAACTCCTGCATCAGAAATTGGCCCAGTATTTCCAAACCAGGCAGGAAGTGCAGAGAGACAATGAGGCTCTCTGTGAGAAGAATGATGTGCTCCACAAACAGATAGCAATGCAAGAGCGAATTATTGAGACCAGTAAGGCCCTGAAAGAGGAACACATTATTCAGATTTTGCAATATCACCAGGGAATAGGGGCTGAAAGAGAAGAGGTAGGGAGGGAGAGAGAAACCCCTGAGCATCATATCAGGACCCCTGTACTCAGGGACTCTAACCCCTTCAATGCAAGGAACTCTGCCCCCTTCATGTCCACTGAAGTCCATATGACCCAGGGGCTATGGGGATGGGAGACTTCAACAAAATGGGTAAGATAGGACTGACAGACTAGCACCTCCCAGAAAGTGATGAACATGCATCTCTGTACAGATCTCCAAATGTTAGGGCTAACCTCTCTGATCAGGCAGACTCCAATGAGGGGAGAGTCAGGGAATTGGATCCTCATAAATGCCACCTACCAAAGGATCAGTTTGCAAAATTTGGTGGGGAACTCCAGGAAATCAAGCCCAAAAAGAGTATTCTCAAGATCTCTTCCCAGGTAGGGCGGTGTGGGTGGGGGGTACTCTGCCAATCCTGGGAGCAGGGGAGAGTCAGCAGACTCTTCTGTGCGCCACAGGCATCACAAAACTAGGCCCCCACATTCTTCAAGCCATTCTCAAGCTCGCAGAATTAGGGAGAGCCTAGAGGATCAGATAGTCACCTCAAGTAGTAGTGCCTCTGAGTCAGAGGATGAGTGGACTCGGGTGACTAAGACCAAAAAGGCCAACAAAATCAAAAAAGCTATTAGAAAAGATCCCCTGAACAGATCAAGGCCATTAGGAGTGTTATAACTCCCTATCACAAAAATGGCAAGTATTCAATCTGGGAAAACATTGAGTTTATATGAACAGATGATGGGTAATTTTCATGTGAAATATAGTCAGAGTTGCATCCAATATGTAAAATTGACATTTTCCTGTGAGTACTCCTGCTTCTTTGCAGGCTGGAGGATCATAACCACTCAAGATGGTCCACCTCCAGGGCGACCAACTTAGAACACTTTTCTGTCCATTGAAATCCCCAAAAGGCACGCAAGGCCGCCTACAATCTTCAGTGTGGGAAAGACCAGGTCCCACAAGAATTTGTGCAATAACTTAAATGTGCCTTTGCACTGACCACCAGGAGAGTGCACACAGACAGTAGAGAGTTTGTTAACACCTTTTTCCATACACTACCCAAATACATCATGACCCAGCTGGTAAGGGACTTTCAAGAGAAGAGATCACTGGACTTGGTCATTGAACAGGTGACCCATATTTATGAAGTGCAGAAACCTGTAGAGAACAAAAACACCAATAAAACCCCCAAACCAGCCAACACCCCTGCTGCTGCTAAGGTGGCAGAGGTGAAGGTTGCCCCCATTTTAGATCTGGACATGGGGGGGCCTAAAAATATACCGGTACAGAATCCTTCCAGCCAAAGAATCAGAAGCCCCTTGGGCCAATCCCAGACAGGTATTTAAGGAGGTAATCCCACAAATGGGACCCCTAACTCCCCTGATTATATTAGCCCTGTTACAAGGGAAACAAACCCATCCTGGGGTATGTGTGGACTCTCCCAGCCCAACGGGGGGGATCCAACCAGGTAGGAACCAACCCAGGACACTTCCCTCCTAACTTTCCCCAGGGAGGCGGTAATTCCCCAAATGCCGGGTTGAGCTTCTTTCCCCGGTACCTGCAAAACTTCAACCCACAAAACAACCCTCCTGGCTTTCCCCACTTTCCTGAGCTCAGACAGCCCAATCCGGGAGAGGGGAGGCAAAGGGTGGAGGGTTACCCAAACTGTCCCAACCCAGGCTATTATGGGAGAAGGGACAGTTACCATTCCCGTGATCCACCTTGGATGGACCAGAGACCCCTGTACCAGCCAGAGCTGGTGTCCCAACTGGAGCGCCAGGTCCAGAACTTGTCCCAGGATTTGGGTCGCATGTTGAGGGCTCAGCAGAACCCTCAGATGAACATGGCGGCTCAGAACTCCACAAACCAAGGGTCTGGTACTCCAGAACAATGACGGGGAGAGAACCCTGACAACTCACCGGTTCCAAAGGAGGAGCCACGGGGGAAGGTGGATGTAAAGCCTTAGAGGAAGCTTCCTTCCCCACTTGTGAAAAGCCTCTGGAAACTCAGGAACCGGAACCAAAATCTCCTGCCCCCGAAAGTCTGCAACCTAAGGAAGGGTGGGTAGGAGAAATAAAGGACCTAAAAAGACCCATTTTGTGGAGTAGGTTAGTATCCTCCAGTTTGAAGGAGAGGGGTCTTCAGAGGACTCTGGGAAAAAGATCTTCTCCTTCAGGGATGGGGGAACCCCTTCCAAAGAAAAATGGGTCCTGAGAGATCCTAATCAAGACTGGGTGAATGTGGGTACTGCGTAAGGATCGCCCACCATTGAACCCCAGAATTATGATCCAGAGAACCACCTTGCCCCAATTTACTCTGGGGACTGCCCCCAAAAAGGGGGGGGGCAGAATCAGAGCCAGCTGGGCCCAAAACTCCCCCAATATCCAACCGCCATATTTTTCATACAGATCCCCAAGCTCCCACAAAGAACCATGCCCAAAGCTATTCTGGGGACTACCTCCAAAAAGGGGGTGAGGGGGTTGGCCCAGAACCAGAGACCTAAGATTCCCTAGCTCCAAAAAGGGGGGGAACAGCCCCAAATCAGAAAGGGAGGAGCCAGAGACTTCTCAAATCACTGAGTGTGAAATGTCCTGTTCAGATTCCCTAACCAACCAACTCCATTCTGGAGACAGCCTCCTAGAAGGGGGGGCAGCCCACAACCAGCACAAGAGAAACCCCAAACCTCACCAACCACTTCTATTGACTGCCTCCAGAAAGGGAGGCAGCCCAGAACCAGAACACAAGGAGCCCGAAACTCCCCAAATAGCGGTGTGTCAAAATTCTTTGTCAGATTCCACAACTCCAACACCGACTCTTGACCCAACAATCCCAGTGTGGGAGTCAGAAATAAGTAAATTGACCACCCAGCTTACCAAGAATGCCCATTACATCTGCCCATTGGAGGAGAAAGAAGGTAGATTCTATGCCGCCTCCATCCAAGTGAAAGGGCAATGTGCAATTCCAGCACTGAA
The DNA here is from genome assembly GCF_040938575.1 of Ambystoma mexicanum. Lineage (NCBI taxonomy): Eukaryota > Metazoa > Chordata > Amphibia > Caudata > Ambystomatidae > Ambystoma > Ambystoma mexicanum. Next base: position 1,320,526,458 of record NC_090929.1, on the reverse strand, counting down.
GGACACTGGATCCCAAGCAACTTTGCTGTCAAAGAGGATCTTTGAGCAGCTAAATTCAGGAAGGGGGAGAGATACCAGATCCCTCTCACCCCTCTTCCTAGACAACTCCAGAACTTCGACGGGAAGGAAATTCCTGTCGAGGGGTCTGCAGAGCTGGACATTAAAATAGGGCGACACAAAATGAAGCATCCTGTCATAGTCGTGGCGCCAGAGGGAACCCCCTGTCTATAAGGGAATGACATCCTCCGTAGGTTGTCTCCCCTAATAGACTGTGTGGATAAGGTACTAGGGACCCAGACTCACATGCCAATCAAATTAAAACAGAGTGTCAACCATGTTAGTCTAAATGGCAAATGCCACATGGTTGAACAAAAACCAAATCAAATTAAGTTCTATCTTCAAAACAATGACATACCTGACGTGACCATAATTGCTGTGGTACAACAAACGGGTGATGGGAGCTCCTCTCCATTTCTGCAAATCAACCTTCCTTCTAGTCTCAAGTGGCATTCCACACTGGAAGGAGATACCCTGAAATTCTATACTAATTCACAATCCGAAAATCCTAATTCCATAGCCAAAATTGATATCAAGCCAGCACAAAGCTTAGCTGGCATTCTGAAGAAGGGTGAACAGCTCTTCCTACCGATTCAGCTAAATGAGGGGAAGGAGTCTGTCCTCGCCCGAGTTGACTTGAATAGCAATTAAAGCTTCATCAGCAAAGTATTATTCAACCAAACTCCCAAAAGAGCAGACCTTACCCGCTGTAGAGTCAGTGTATCAATGGGTAGGGGGCCTGGAAGTCCCCTGATCCAAACATCCTCTGCTTAGCAGTTGTATGATCAAACTTTCTAGGGATGACAAAAGCATAGTACATACTTGTTGGGTCATGCAAGGTGCTCCTTCTGCCTTTTACATGGGCAGTCACCTCCTCAAACAGCTTGAGATTAATATGACCCCAGTCATTGCCAAGCCCGGTCCCAACTGGAGAGTAAATCTCAGGGTCCTGGCAGTCCTAAAGAAAGCCTTCTGGTCAGCACTAGTACTACTGTAGAAAATGGAATTTCAGAAATGGAGGAGAGGTCACCATTCCTGGCCTCACCTACAGAATCTGAATCCCCAGATGTGACTTGCTGGCTGAAAGACAAGTGGGTCCACATAAACCAGCTAAAGAGTTGCCATCCCAGGCATACTTTGTGGCAAATAGAAGAGCCTACAGGAAACCCAGAGGGAGAGAATCCAGAAACCTAGGAAATTGTTAAATTATTATTGGATACATGCAAGGAATATTTTAAATTGTCATTAAATACATGCAGGGAATATTGTAAATTGTCACTGAATGCATGCATCTATCCCACTGCTGAAATCCCTGTTGGAGCAGTAGTGGGAACATTTTCATAACTTGGTTATGTTCTTTATTCTAGTATTGGCACTAAGTATACCTAATCACCGAGGAGGACCTCCTCGGGGACCCGGGAGGAAAAACCAAAGAGATCGGGAGGTCGCTCCATACTGGAAAAGAATGCATGAGAGAAGATGGGGGTATCGTTTCTATTCCAACCAGAGCCGGTGAGGAGAGCGTGTCGCATCAATCGCTGACGGGAGAAGAACCTGCACTTGAAGAAACCAATGTTCTTCACATGGACAGAAAGAAAAATCCCATGTGCCCAACTTCCCTACGAGTGGAAGTCAAGCCGAAGTCGGGGGGAGGGGGTTATATGGGATATTTTGACCCATTCGATATATATATGCCCCATTGCATCACTTTACAAATGGAGAAAGAAACAGCCAAAAATGGATGCGCTAAACCCTGTGCGCGCAAAAATCTGCAAAACTGCATGTGGGTCACAATCACAAAAGGCTGCACACCATGCCACACACAGTCAAAGTGGGGGTGAAAACAGAATTCTCACTGCAGGAGCATGCCAGTAGGTGCTGTTGCATTTAACATGAAGAAAGGCCACAGAATTGGGCTAAAAACCGAAAACGCCTATTAAAATGCCTTTTAAAATGCGGATTCGCAACCTTCAAAGTACTGTTTTAGCACTAGATCCATTCATTTTCCAGTGAATCCTTGCGAGTAAAAGGGTTACAGATCATCGAGGTGGCTCAGAGAAGCCAGGCCTCATTGACTGACAGCAGCTAAGAAATGTATTTCATGAAAAAAGCAGCCCAGCAATATTTGTTTTCAGTTCCACTGGAAAAATGCGGCTAAAAATGGCAACATGTAACAATTTCAGCTGCGCAGAGAGAACTCTAAGCAATGGCTGGATACATACATCCAGACTGCAGCCAAATCCCAGCACTCAAGGACAGCAATAATGCTGAATTAAATGTGTGTGTGCTGCATAAGAACATTGCATTTAAAAGGACTCAGTTTAAGGTGCTTTTTCCATGAAGAAAGTGAAAAATTGCCTGTTTAAAAGCATGTTTTTGTTTAAAGGTTTAATTCTTGAAGAAAAGTCATAGGATTGTTAATGTCAAAATACACCTGTGTGCATTTCATATGTGTTAATGGAAGATGCAGGCAACTTAAAGTCAAAACCCAGTCTTGAGTTAATTAAATATTTAATTCTGAGGTGACAGCCTCAGCCTGGGAATGGTTCAGACATTAATACTGGCAGGAAAGGCTTAATTGCTGCTGGGATGTTTTCACATACCCATGACAAAGAACCCATCAGACTTTTATCTGGGACTCAGCTAAAGACAATGGCAAGATTGAACACTCATCCCTACGGGGGAGGGTCAGGAAACTTCCCTCTCAGGGAGTAGGAACCCCCACCCTGATCAAAGGAATTTGACATCTGTTGCCAATTGAAAGAAACGTAAATAAAAAAAAACTGCAAAGGATTTTTGGTGGTTAAATGCCTATTTGTAATTGAGCTGTAAAAACCTTTAAATTTGCTACATGGAGGAGGATACATGTAAAAATTGGTGGTTGTAAATTTAATGTTATGCTCTTTCTTTGAAGACATAATTGTACCTGGTACTGCATAAGGACAAAGTTATAAAGAAACACTAATTGCGCCAAGACTATTAATTCTGCAAATCTAATATTGTATACCCTTGTTCTAGGGGTGATTGCACAGATATGTATTGAATTAGAAATTGTTAGGCCAAACCTTTATGATTAAAATTAACAGAATTCCACAGAAAGACAAAGCCAGCTCTCACTGACATAGGAGTTGGATCTAAATGTAACCCATAAAATGTGTAATGCATGTGTCTGATTTTATTAGAGGGCATAAGTATAGAAATGTACATTTGTGGAAAAGTTACATTTTGGTCCAAATCACTGTGGATGTTTCCCAAGGCACCTCATAAATATGACAGCCCTTTCTGGCTTCCAACCGGAAGAAGGCAAGTGCCTTTGACCAACTACAGCCGTGTGGGTGTGGATTGTAATCCTGCCCCTACCATAAACTGAGTGATGTCACTTGGCATGATAAATATGGGAACCTCACAACACACAGACACACACTGATTCCTGACTACATCCTGATTTCCGTATGATGCTCTGGTCCTGACTTCTTCATCCTGTTCCAGAACTTTTCATCTTGTCCTGATTCCAGACTACTTTGCAAAACCCAGGCCTCAGCATTTGCTGAACTCTTCTTCAGCTAGGCCCAAATCCTGAACCATCCCAAACTTAAGGTAATTAATTATGATCCAGTCTGGCTTGCTACCATTGAGGCTTGCCTGCTGAAACTTGCCATCCCGCTAATCTACAGTGTCCAGTGACCAGAAGGGCCAATTGAATCCAATCCAATCTGAGGTGTAGTCCAATTGACCAGAACCGCCCAGCTGACCATCCCGCCAGAAGTGCACTGCTGCCTGTAGACCCGATCCGTGATGACCAGAACCTGACGGTCCAATCTTAAATTATAGTGGGCTGTAAGTATAAAAAGGAATCATAGTCACCCATAGTGTATTGCTTTGTCCTACCCAATCTCAATCCATCCTCTCTTTAACTTAAGAACTTGTAATAGTGATAATTTCTTTAAAATCCTCTTGTCTTGTGAAAATCCCAAACTGTTAAAATCATCCCACGTGTAATCCGACTGAGTCCTCCAAGGCAGACACAGAGGTGCTGGGGTTGGTTTCCACGGACCACTCTGGTGTTTAATGTGTTTCAAACTGGTAACCAGCCTGAATACCATAGTTCAGAGCATAATTGTCATTGTAAAACTGATTTCTGTTTTCATTTCTGCGCCTTTATTTTCAAAAGCACCTCTCATTCGAACTTCATAACTTCTTCAATTGTATAGATATAAACTTAATTTCAACTATCACTTACACCTAAGACATGTAGCTACATCCACAACTAAAAACTGCATTGCAAAACAGTATATTTGACCCGTTTGTATTAAAAATGTCATAATGAAAATTATGCAGGAATTCTCAATTTTGCAAATGTTTTACACATTTCTTTAACCATTCAAAGTATTTCCAAACTTCTATTTTGAATTTAAGTGTGTACTGTTGATCATATGGTAACTTATGTTTGTTAGGACCTGTTCAGTGTTGCTCTCATAGGAATTTATATCAATTTAAGGATTTTTGCACACTTTTCATTGTTTTTATAAGCCACTATCAACTGTCATTTTAAAAGTGTAAAGTCTCTTGTTCGCAGAGGTAAGATTCTATTCAAACTCTATACACTGTTCTACATTTCTGAATACCTGCTGCTTACCTACATCTGTGTAGAATTGCTCATTTGTGATTTGAGAACTTTGCAAGGGGAATCATAACTTAAATGCTATCTGTTCTACAACCCAAAACCGTTCATTACCCTGGCCCTCATTACGACCCTGGCGGAGTGGGGTTTACGCCAGCGTAATGCATGGCGTACCTCTCCGCCAGCCTACGACATTCCGTAGCGCCATGGTGATTTTTACGCCTGCTTTTTGCAGGCGGAAAAATCCATGGCGCTACGGGACTTGTTGTTAATTACGCCACCGTAATTTACGGTGGCGTAATTAACGCCTTCCCCACTCCCATTATACCCTATGGGGCAAAAATGGGAATGGGGAAGGGTAAATGGGGATTGGGGACTTACCGCCCCGCCAACCTCGGAATGGGGCGGTAAGTCCACCAACCCCCATGGCGGTGTTGGCAGCTCTGCGCCATGGTCCATGGTGCAAATTGCACCATGGACCTCCGCCAGGGTCGTAATGAGGGCCCCTGTGTTTTATCTTCTGTATTGCTATAAGTGAATTCACTTGCCTTACCTACTTTCTGAATTGTTTTATCACCACATTTGTGATTGCTGCCACATATATTAATGTGTGTTTGATTTGAATTTTAAATAATAAATATTTACCTTTACCAACCAGCCTGATTCCTGGTCCAGTGTGACCTGAGGGGTATTTTGAGAAGGGTGTGATATGAGTTTTATATCATTCAGAATATTGAACCTATAGACACAATACATAACACCAACCCCACCCGTCCCCCACCTACAGGGACATGGACAGGCCACCAACTTGATTCAAGGCGATATAAACTCCACAATCGATGAACATGAAGACAGTCTATGTTTAGTTAATGTTGTTATTTTGTTCTGTTTGTTGTTTCCTGTTAGGAACTAATCGAAAATGTATTGAAATTGTAGAATGGCGGAGAAAATCAGAAGGAAGGGAAATGGACACTGATGTAATGTAAACTTCAAAATGCCAATAAAAATATTTTGAAATAAATAAATAGACAGAATAAATAAGTTTCATTTGCGCACTACATGCTAGGCGAGACCTGGGTGTATTGCCTGATTGAAATCCTTAACAGTAAGAAGAAGACAGACCATGTCCTGGTCATTAAAAGCAGTCAACATGGCCTAAACATGTGTTATTGTAGCTTTTAGAACTAGCTCCACAACTGCAGAAACACAAACCCATCCTAGAAATCAAAATCATGATAGTTGTAAGTATTAGTGTACACATCACCCAACCCCGTGTTGCTCCAGAAATGCATCCGCCTTTGCCCTAAATTCCCCTTTATTGTGCAAATAACTGTTTCTAGGGAGGGAGTTATTATCTGAGACCAGGAGATCCTATGTGGGGAATTGTTTACTTTGTAGATACGACAGCCCTCTCTGTCTCTGAAACAGCAGCACCTAAAGTTGCATAAATAAAGAAACCTGCTTTTGCCATAGTTCAGTATTTATCTGTTGCACACAGATTTCCAAGGGGACCTGGAAGAGATCACCACCTTTTCAGAGGGCAGAATAGAGCAAACCTGATATTGTTCTGTTATTGAACTGCCCATCCAATGCCCTACCCCAACCCCTGCTCTTTCACTTATGCATGCTTCTCCTCACCTTCGTTCAGCTCTGGCACATACTTTAGGCTATGGGTTGTGCACGCAACTTCAAAGAATCCCCACTCCACCATGTATCCTACTTGTTCTTTATGTTCTTCACCTCATTGTGAAGACACCTCTGCAGGATTGAGCATCATTCTGAACCCAAAGTTAAGGAGATATTTCAACACCAGGTGAGGGATTTCAGGTGAGGATGGGGAATTACATTTGTGCATCAGTCTCTATGTGCACAGTGTGAGGAGTTTTAAGCTTGTGGGAGACATTGACGTAGATTCCATTAAAAAAATCAAGGGTTCGGCCCCAGACCCTGTTGCCTGAATACATTCTGCCAAATATTGTTCATACACGAAGGACAAATGTCCCTTTTGGATACTGAGCACAGCACCTGAGCACATTTTTGTGTGGCTTGAGATGGCTCCCAGCGTGCCACACACATACACAGGAAGGTGAAATGTGTACATGGGGTCTGTATATCTCAGGCAGTTCATTACCTGAATAACTCTTAGCATTTTGTTTATGCTAATGCATTGAGTCTCCAAACTTCCACCACCCCTCTTGTCACAATTTGTTGATCATTGTTGCTCAAGGGTTTTAATGCATCTATTCACGACAGATAGATAGATAGATAGATAGATAGATAGATAGATAGATAGATAGATAGATAGATAGATAGATAGATAGATAGATAGATAGATAGATAGTGTTAGGCAGAAACCTGTGCAGTTCCCTTAGGGACCACTGCAAAAGATTTAAGACTACAGGTGTTTGGCAGTAAACCCACTTGGTAGCAGTCTGTACCACACAGATTCACTTGGTAGCTGTGGCTGAGCAGTCAGACTTCCCTCAAGAATAGTTAGGCAGTATATAGAGTATACACAATAGGTACAGAGATACAGTAGTACAAGCAAACACTGACTTTGGTGTAAAAGTATATCATTATTTATTTAAAGACACACTTGTAGATTACATTAGCACAAAGAGGTAAGTAAATTCAGCACACAGTCACTAATATATATATATATATATATATATATATATATATATATATATATATATATATATATATATATATATATATATATTACCCTAATTACTTATTAGACAAGTCTTAATGAGAAACACCACTTATTTTCAGACAGAGGTGAGGGCTTAACATACGATGGCACTCTAATAAGTTATTAAAAAGGGAGGGAAAAAGGCAGAGTTATGGAAGCACACACATTTCAATACTTTTTAAAGAACGACAGTAAGGCAGGATAGGCAGAGTTCTACTGGAGAGCAAGGAAGTCAATTGCAATGCCCACTCTTGGAGAGAGCAAGCAGAAGGGGTCCAGGTTCACACAGTGGGGATTATGCCCAAAGAGTCTTGTAGATAGTTTGCACACAAAGAATGAAATTAAAGTCAGGAAAAGTTAGCTAGGTTGTCCCAGGCCTGCCCAGGTTAGAAAGTCGAGGCTTTACTGTCACCCCAAACGATCTGTCGCAAGGGAAGCCAGGCGGGACACAGTACCTTAAGTGGGAAGGAAGCTCCAGCGGGGGCAGTTGTTCCTGGAAGCGGGTGCAAGTTGGTGTTTCATCCAGAGGAAGAGGAGCTCTCACCGTGGAGGAAAGATGAAGGTCGTTGCACTGCCAGGGAAGAAACCAGCCGCGGAGTTCTTCGGTTAAAAGGTACTACCCTTCTATTCGCGGTAGTGGTAAACCGTGGTATTCCAGTTTCCGGGGTGCTTGGCACGGGCAAGGCGGCCATGAGATGCTCCAGGAAGGTGAAAAGAAGGCAAAACTGGTTATCCCCACCAGTCAAAGGAAGAAGACTCTCCAAACTGGAGATCTCCTCTGTTGTCGGGAGACGGTTCAGCAGGGCTCCACCGGTAGTGTCGTCGTTGCAGGTCGGCTCAGCTTCTCCCTCCTCGGATTCTTAGGTACTGTGGCGACTTCTGAAGTTCCAGTCCCCAAAGCCCTGCTTTTATGCAGCAAACCCCCATTCATTCAGCCTAGCTGTCAATCAAACATGCTAAGTGGTGAGCCGGCCGGCTTACCACTTGGGCCAATCACACAAGAGTTCGACTTGAGTTGCCAAGGCAACTCAGTCCAGGGTGCCTGAACCCCCTCCTACACCCCCTGTGGTACCCAGACAGAGTGGCACCACTTTTGGAGGCTTCTGTGGAGAAGCCCGCCAAAAAGTGGAGCAAAGGGCTCGACTTGGCTTGGAGTCACAGAAGAGAACACAAACGCCATTTTAGAATCGAGTTCTGGCAAAAAATACCAACCGGTGAATTAATATTAAATAAATAAACCGGCGGTATGTTCGAGGCTATAGGAATTAAATAATTAAAGTTGGTAGCCTCGAACAATGGGAAAATCCCATAGAGATATATTCGTGGTCGAATATAAAAAGTAGTATCCACTGCCACCAGCCAAAACTCGATCAAGGGGACGGAGACGTGCCCCCTCGAACAACAGACCCCGGGGCAATTGAATTGCCCCGACCAGTACGTCCACAATATGATGGTTTGTACTGGTTTCTGTTCATAATTTGGGACTAGTAAAGCCAATGGTGACTTTACATGCCCTGGGAGACAGTAGTCAGTCCCAGGGTATGAAGTCTATGTTGGGGGGTCGCTACGACACCCCCTGGGTTACGGCACAGAGGGTGCTGTGTAACCCACGTCAAAAACACATGAAACCATATGGAGTAAAAGACCCCATAGCCCATAAAACACATGGAAAGACAAAGGAACACCTCAAATCATGTCTAAGAGTGGGAGTAGAAAAGTCTCACTCTTAGCAGGAGAAAAAAATAAACCCCAAAAATCCAGCAAAGCTGCTGGGGGACTCACTAGGTTTGGGAAATTAGCCTTTACAGAGAATTCTCCCTAATGGATAGATAGATAGATAGATAGATAGATAGATAGATAGATAGATAGATAGATAGATAGATAGATAGATAGATAGATAGATAGATAGATAGATAGATAGATAGATAGATAGAGAGCAAGAAAGAAACTTCAAAAGTGAAGTGAGAAGGTGTGCCTTGTTTGGAATTTTCTATGCATTTAATTTTGTATTTTTTATTTCACACAGTTTATACAAACTCTTGAAATATAAAACTCAAAAAAGAGAAAACCCAATTCTAAAAATAACGAAATAACTACTAAGCGAGAAATAAAAACAGTCACTATCTCCATCATCCTTTGTAACTGTTCTAGGAACCTCGTGAGTGCTAATGTTAGTGATTTGCATTCACTAATATGCATTTGTCGCCACCAATCGTCTTCGTTATATGTCAAGCATTTACCCAGCTCTTTTCCCAGGTAATTCGTTCGTAGGCCTTTTAGACCAGGGCAAGCCATTACTAGATGTTTTAAAGTTTCTTCGTTAACTGCAGAATCTGCAATTTGTGTTATCCAGATGAATCATTCGTCTTTGCCTCAGAATTTCTTTGGTTTTAAACATATTTAGTGTAAATTTCAGGTAGAGCATTCTCAAACGTTTGCATGGTCCAATGACCATGTATTTGAGTACAGTGTTGAGCCTTTCAGCTTCGACAGGTGAGTTTTTCATCCATTTATGTTGGGATCTTCTCTACAGTTTCGATCCAATCGAGTTCCAACAGTTTTTTCTTTACTGAATTTGGGTTAGATCATACAGTTTTTTCATCTGTGTCCAATTGGCTCAAAATGGCTTTACATTGTTGTCTCCACACCATTATTGTAGTGTTCGCCTGGTTTTTTCCATTTGATTAAGACTTCAAATGGTGGTAAATCCACTTCCTCTAGGGTCTTTCTAAAAAGTGATAATTTATAATTTGTTCCATATTATTCTGGCCTTTAATTTGGATACGTCCACTTCATACAGTATACAGGCGGTTGGACAGCTTTGGGGTAACTGAAGAATTCTCTTCCAGAAAGTGCCCTCACACCGGGCCCAGATCTGCAGAGAACAGCCGAACAAGCTTTCTGCTCCAAAAACCAATATAGGGGTCACCTTGCTTTTGTAAAACTTTATTATTGGATTATGGGAGAATTTCCCATATTTGTTTTGCAGTAAAATGCCTTGTGATGTTAGCTGTTTACAGTTGCTTACAAGTTTTTTCATCATTGGTTCATCGTTTATGCTAGAATTTACTAGCGTTCCCAAATAACGTGTATAGGGGACTTTATTCAGGCCCTCTGATCCCAATGACCACCTTAACTTATTTTTTCTTGATTGACCTCACAGTTTGTTTTCGAGGACGAGAATCTCTGATTTTGCTACATTGATCTCAAGTCCTAGGTCTTCAGTGAAGGTCTTTAATGTGGACAGCTTTCTTTGGAGACCAATGGGTGTCAGATCTAAGACAACCATGTCATCAGCGAATAGGACCCAACATAAGTGCACCCCATTCAGCTTTGGAGGAAATGACACAACACTATCTAGCGTGGAGCCGACTTCTGATATGTAAAAGTTGAAGAGCATTGCACCCAAGGGGCACCCTTGCTTTACGCCCTTTCTGTTGGTCTGGGCTTAGTTAAGTGTCCCACGCTGCCCAGCGAATCTGTATCTGAGTTTCTGAATACAGCTCTTTTATTTCTTGAATCAGACTAATGGAACAACCTCTCACTTTTAGCATTGACCAAAGAATTTCGTGATTGATCCCATCAAAAGCATTGGCCATATCTATGAATGCCAAATAGACCTTCTGGCCTGTTTTAATAGCATGAATTTACAGCAAATTCAGTATGAGCATGTAAAAACTACATCCAACTCCTTTGACGAATCCGGACTGTCGAACATCGTAGATCTTATTCGTTCTTAATCATCTCACCAATTCGGCTAGGAGAAGACTTGCGAAAACTTTCCCTACCACATCCAGAAGGGCTATTGGCCAGTAGTTTGCTGGATTGGTGCGGATGCCCTTTTTAAAGATCGGAACCATAATGCCTAGTTTACAAGTGGATGGAATGCGGCCTTCTTTGATTATATTTTGGAACAGGGTATCACAAAAGTCTGTCCATTCTTCAATGTTATTTTTGAGATCAGCGTTTGAGAGGGTGTCAGGTCCTGCAGCTCAAGAGGAGCTGCACTTTTGGATGCACATCTGAATATTGTCTTGTTCGATCCTTAATTCCCATGGGTGACTTATTTGCAGACTAGGGCAGGACATTTTTTTCGTTTTCTTGAAAAGGTGCTTATAATGCCTTACCCAATCGTTTTCTTTCACCATATTCGTTAGAGAGGCATTTTCAGGATTCTCCAGTTCGTTAATTAACAACCAAATAATTCTTGAGCTTCTTTGATTCAAGGCATCTAACATTAATTCAGCATCTCTTTGTTCAAGCGTGGCTCTATGTGCTTTGCTCCAGTTGTTATAGATGTTCTTGACTTTTCTTATCTCTGACTTTTGTGCAAGATTAACTGCACCACCGATTCTTCTTAGATCCTTTCTCAAATCCCTTTTTCTTGGCAACTTGCAGATCATAGTTGTGCCTCTGATAGGTTGATGTGTTCCCAGCACTTTTTTTGACTTTATGGAGTTCAAACAAGAGATGATATTCTATAGGATCTTTCAGCACTTGCTCATCTTTCGGACTGATGTGTTTGGTTAGAATTGTGATGTCACAATTTCTTAAGCATAGTCTGTTATGACCAGGCTCCAACGAAATGTGGTGTTTCCATTGCTCACATGATTGCGGCATTCTTTGTTTCCAAACAATTGTGACCATGTTGTGATCACTTTGCTTAGACTTCATTACTTTAAGAGTCGAGATTTCACATGCCATTGCTTCCGATACAAAAAAATAAACTCGTATTGAGCTTTGTGCGCCTCTTTCCCAGGTCACCTTGGGCAGGATATCTCCTTTTGTGGCACCATTCAATAACAGCAAATTCCTGCTCGCTATTTCGTCAAGCCATCTTTCACTTTTTCGCTTCTCCTTATGATTTATTACATTTTTGAACAGGTCAACTTCTAACAACTTCATGTTGAAATCCCCACACAGCATGATTTGAGCATTTGCATTTCCTATTAAGATGTTATCAATAGTGTCTGAAAGTTCTTCTTCAAATGTTTTATGATCTGCAGGGGTTGTGTTCCAATAAATATTTATCACATGGAGAATTTTTGACGATTGTCTCATGGACTCATTTGTTTCTAGGCTTACATACTGCAGGTGCGACAAACTATTCTGTGCTGTTTTAATCTGCAAGCCACATTTGCGTTTTATCAGAATTAGTTGTCCAGACATTGGTCGACCTTTACATTGAGTGATTGCCGGGTTTATCGCCATCTCAAATCCATCAACACATGGAGTTCTTTCGAACCACGTCTCCTGGAGAAATACTATGTCAGTCATCACTAGAACTTTTGGGAGACTTAACGAGATGTGAAAATCCTCTTGTGTTCCAGGTGGCAAACACAATCTTGTTTGACAGATCATGGCATTAACTTTCCGACGGGCCATTTAGAGCTTTGGCAACTCACGACCAACAATTTTTTTCACCTTCTACTTTGTCGTTTTTTTCGCTGTCCATAGACTCTGGCATTTTGCACTTTAAGTTCTCGACTGTGATTTTAATTTTCTTCCTTCTTAATTCCTCATTTGATAATGTCATTTGGGGCACTTGTTCCTTAGTCGAGCTGGCTTCTCCCTCTTGTTGTTCCTTTAGAGCGTTCATCAGGGTTATATAAGACGCGCACTTGACTTGACGTTTTTATTTGAGCTATTTGCTCCTATGGGTTCTACGGGTTCGTTATTAGCCAAAGCGTTATCGACCTCGTACACTTGATAACCGGCATCTTCCAGCTGTCTTTTGCACATCATCACAGCTTGCGCATCTTTTCGTTGCCCAATATGTAGCAAAACAAACTTGCGATTTAGGTCATCCATGTTTTCCACTCGATCAATTCTTGTACTTTTAATAGATCTTAGTGCAGGGATGAGATGAAACAACTGTAATATTGTATGTCTGTTTAGCGGCGCATCCCCTTTTTTCTGCTCGATTTGTTCAATTAAAATTCTGAATGGCTGAGGAGATCGTATGGACTTAGGAGCTAAAGATGGCTGGGAGTCACTCTGCGACTCAGCCCCCCTCTTCTTTTTATCCAGGAGTTCTCTACTACGCTCCTGGTCGCTCGACAAATCTTTGCGAAGATCGTCATTAATACAGTTTTTTGTGGACACTTCACTTGACAGCTGCTGTCCAACACTATTCACTGGATAATTAATTTTGTTAGTTTGAATACTGAGCAAACGTTTCTCTTCCAATGTCAGGAAGGGTTTTATCGTTGCCTCCTTCGCAATTTCACTTGCTTTGGTGGTGTTGTTTTTTTCGGGCATCTGAGGCCACAATATCACTCGTTTCTTGAGGTGGAGTCTCTCGTTTGGAGCTGTCATGTTGGTCGGTGCGTCGTAAGTGGCCTGTTTTCTCTTTCATCCAGTTTGCCACTGATGATTCTTTCATTTTTCTGCACCGGGACCACAATCTGTATCTCATCGTCTCCTTCCTCTTCAGAAATACTATATGTCGACATATTCAGCAGCACCTGGGTGTCATCTTATTTGCCTTGACTCGCCAATGCGGCTTTGCTCCCAGTCGTCATTCTTCCTACTTCACTTCTGTTAGTCAACAGGTCATTTCTTCTAGTTTAGACTATATCTATTCCATCATTACTGTTTGCAGTCTCTGAGTTGTTAAGAGTGATATTCAAGGTATTTATGTTTCTGAAAAAGTTGGCTGCATTTCGTGAGTTTTTATTCTTTTGTGCTGACATTTTTTGTTTTTTTCTTACATTTGCCTTGTTTCACAACGTCTCCAGATCCTTTATTCATCTTTTGTGATGTGGATGACGTTTGCAGTTTTTGAAATATAGCAAACCATTCTACTTCTTTTGGATCCGTCGAGGTTACTATGGACTTGCTTTTTGGTTGCTCCAACAAACCATTTACTGTTGCCGGCCTAGGGGAGCCGGCCACATCGAGACTCTGCTTCACTTCCCTTTCGTTCGTATTGGATGGGCAATTTCCCGCCTCTCCTGTAACGTGCACATTTTTCCACTCCTCGGAACCCACTGGGGCTTCCATCTGTTCTGCCAGATCTTTCGCACTCCCCACCATCAGACTCTTCTCTGGTGTGAGGATTTTTCGCACCTTATTCACTTTGCTCAAATTCAGTTGAGGATTCATCCGCTTCAGATCGTCCCCACCTTTTGGTCGAGTCCCCTTTATTTCGATGAGCCTTCGCGCGTTCTGACTCCTCACAGTCTGCAGCCAGGCCAAGGGGTGGCTGACTTTCTGTTTGTATTTGCTTGGGATCCACACGGCCCCTTCCATCATGTTCTTTTTGAAGTAATTGAAGGGCTTGTCTGTTGACTTCAACTAGGAGCCTTTTATCCTCCGAGTTATTTTTCAAGGAATCCTTTAATACAGATAGTGAACAATCATTCCCTCTCCTTGTCACCGTGATTTGCAACATCATATTGACAAGATCAGCTTCCAGTTTTACTATTTTTGAGTTGAGGAGAGCGATCTGTGTTGTTTGATCACGATAGTTCTCATTCAAGTTTTCAAATAGTTTTGCTAGCTGAGCCACCACTATTGTGCTTGCAGACACCAGTATAGGGCGTAATTTGTTGACTACTTTCTCAATTATCCCTATCATTGGTTCATGGCATCTTTGTCTTTTTGCTAGTTGCCACTTAAATTCCTCTTGGTTCCTATTCCTCTTATTAGGTGAGCTATCGTCATTGTCCGAGGATGAAGAGGAGCACGCCTCGATCTCATCTCTTTGTTCTTTAAGAATGTGTGTATGCTTGAAACATCACTTTGATTTCTACTTGAATGTATCAGGACCTGGCCTTTAGAGCATTTTTGTGAGGTACGGGCATCACTTTCAGAGCTTATCACATGTCTAGCCCTTTTTTGAGATGTCATAATTTCATCGATCCTTGCATCAAATGATGGAGTGTTCAGCTCTAGGCTGACTAGGTCACTCAAATCCTTGTGATGGAAATGTGCATTTGTCGCTGAAGATGTTGGTATTCCATGAGGTGTTATTTTGTTTTGTCTCGCAGAAGCAGCTAGTTTGGAGTTCAAGTCTACTAGGTCTTTAAGAACCTGGTCTGCATGGCAACCCTCCACCATGCTATTTGCTTTAGTGGGGGTATTACACCTGTAATTGCACCACCTTTTGAGGCTTGAGCTCGAAGCAATGCATCACTAATTCCATTCTTTGTGACTGAGTTCTCTGATGTGGAATGGTCCAGAGACATTCTGTTGCCCGTCAGTCTGTATTCGTATTTTTTTGGCATCTGTGCTAGGGTCTGTGCAGTTTTGTTTGGCAATTAGCGCTCTGAGCTCAGCTTTATTACATTCAGTTTGGTCTATAGAGGCTGGTGCTTTGGGGCAATGTTTGTATGCACCATCTGCACCATCTGTTAGATCTATAAACTCGCTGCTCACCCCCTGCGGTACCGCATTTGCACGCTCAAGATCACATAAAGTTGGGGCGAGGTCCAGCCTAAGAGCAGCAACTGGCTTCTTTGCCAGTACACAGCCAGCCACAACACAGCCCGCCACCAAGGGACGGCGTGCCAGCTCCCCAGCAGTTTGCTCAGGCTCACCAGACGCCTCCACAGGTAACACGCTCGCCCCCATGCCCACACCTCTGCTCCATAGTTGGTTGAATAGCGGGACTCTCTTTATTCTGCGGTCCACAGTCCACACCCAATATGGGGGAGGGAGCTCTCTGCTTTAGCCCACGTTTCGCCTGTGCACGAGTCGCAGGGATTCCTGTTCTCCGACTCATTCTGAATCAGTCAGTTACCTCTCAGTCACGGTCACAGCTGGTCCTGCATCCTCACGACTCCACGACTCCCACCGCAACACAGGCAACACACTCCTGCACACTCCACTCCGCGCAGTGCAGGGTGTTTTGTGTTGTTAGCTACACCTGTTTCCAATGAAGGTGGAAAAAATACTGCCACTCGAACACCACTGGGCAAGCCTCCTCCACAGGCAACACACTCCTGCACACTCCTATGCATTTCCATGGCTTCTTATGCTCCATTATGACCTTTTATGCATGCTTAGCGTCTTGCTATGCCATGTTGATATGTGTCTTCACAATTGACTCCACCTCTCACCAACTTGTCCATCAAGGTCTCTGATTACTCCTTGCATTAACAAGATCAAAGTATATGCTAAAACAGACTACACACACCAACTAAGCCTCCAATACATAGCAGTTGAACAGCACTCAAAATAAATCAAATATCAAAACTCTTCCCCTCTATAACCAACTTACGCACAGCCCTGGACAATGTATCCTAGCACCAAGAGCACACGAGGCTCCCCTGCAGGCACACTTACCTCTATGCTCTTGACAGGGAAAACCTAGGGACTGGCCCACATGCAGAGGTATGTCCCCTCTGAACCTACAATGCAATAGAAAATCTATCTTGTATCTTCCCTGTCTCCCCATCCACCTAACCCACCCCCTCGCTTTCAGAAACCTCCAGAGCATATACAGGCCATGCATATGTAGTGGAGCATGGTATAGATTCCAGAAACATAAAATGGCATAACATAACAACAACGTAGCATAGCATAGTGTTAAGATGGATTTATAAACTCTGACCTGATGGGCAGACGTTTATGAGGCCACCCGTGGTTTTAGTGAAACAGGAGAACCTTCTGGACAAGCCAGACCAATCTAGGTAGCTTGGCATGTGGTCAAGACTAAGTCTCAGGAGTGGTGAGAGTGATCGGAAACCCACAATGAGCACACACAGCAATGAACCACAAATTACCCTTAGACAAGTGTATATGAAAAACATATCTATACATTTATTGTCAGCGGGATCAAATAGACACAATTGACTTTAGCAATGACAAAACAGTTACCACACAAATCCTTAAATTATTCAATATATATACATTATGTTTCCTAATGCTATACAATGGAAAAACACAACCACAACCTAAAAAGAGATGGTTGAGTTAACACATAAATGGCATCAGGCAATTCTGTGCAGTCCTTCCCTAACTTTCGAGTTCAACCCTAAGAAGAGTGGAGCCTTGTGTTCAACAGTTCAGTTGTGCGTAAAAATGCATGATCGTGCAGATGAAGCAAAAAGCAGATCTTCGAGGGTTGTAGCAAGTCAGGAAGGGGTTTGGGGCGATGAAGAATTGGTCCCCACTATTTGAGTAGGCCTTGCCCTTTGCAGCAGAGCAGTGTTCGAATGTGAGAATAGCTAGGCCGCACAGGCTAACCCAGCCAAGTTTGAATACCTTAAAGGGATACTCATGCGTAAAAAGGCACTTGTTTTGCCATGGGGCCACCGGTAAGGTATGCAAGTACTCACCGATCCTCGGTGCAGTCGGGGTCAAACATTGCCAGTTTAATCAAGGTTGCTAGTAGGTTCGAGTTCTGTACTTGTGCGGCGCTCTGATTCACAGTGCCTGCGGTGGAGAACAATCGTCCATGATGTGACAGTTGC
Organism: Ambystoma mexicanum; assembly: GCF_040938575.1. Lineage (NCBI taxonomy): Eukaryota > Metazoa > Chordata > Amphibia > Caudata > Ambystomatidae > Ambystoma > Ambystoma mexicanum. Next base: position 1,320,508,664 of record NC_090929.1, on the reverse strand, counting down.
CTTTCATTAGCTTCCGAAAGAGGTATGAAGAAAATTCCAGTTTAGCAACTTCAGGGCACAGGAGAGCAGAATATTAAAGGTGTCCATAGCGACCATCACCACCAGATAGTGACCAGGGAATCGTGGATGCGGGCAGTGTTACACACTCTCCTAATTCGTGACCAGAGGAGCTAGGCCTGCGAAAGTTGGTAGGAAAATGCATGGGACAACAAGCAAGCAATGTCCCAAGTCTCATGTTTGCACTTGAGATGGCAGCAGCGCTATGGGTTACCCTGATGTAGAGCTGGACAGTTCTCTGGATGGCCCAGGAACACTTCTGTAGGGGCTTGTTTGGTGGGTAAGCAGAGAGCTATGAGAGTAGTTGTTCCCACTACTCCGGAGGGGAGAAGAGCCTTGGCAGGCCTTCTTGATCGAAGAAGAAAGCAAGTGTCCAATGGGGCAGCAGAGGGCAAAGGGTGCCAAAACCTTACAAAGCATCTCTGACAGTTTCACAAATCTGTTTTTTCATGCAGGAGGCTTGGCTCCTTCTGTAGTTCAGTGAGAACACAGGTGATCGACCTGGAATGGATGCAGAGTCCCTTCTCTTATCCAAGATTAGCTTTGCTCCAAAATCTTGGACTTCCAATCAAAGATCTGCTCTTTTGCAGGCATCCCAGACATGGACCAATCATGGTCCATGGTGGTCTCAGTCATTCAGGCACTCCAGACATCATGGCACCACTAGTGTGGATTGGGACCAGACAGTCCCAGTCCGCTTCCTGGGCACATACACGTGACAGGCAGAAGACAATGAAAGAGATGGGTTTTAGAGGGAGGCGGCATGCCCAAATAAGGAAAACCTGGGTCACTCAACCTGGGTGAAGGCAAGGGACAAAATGGCCTTGGGACAGAACAAAAGACTTTGTGGCTCAGCCTTTTTTGGACCTGGCCACAGTCTTGAACCAAATGCGACAAACACGGTATGATTCACTAAAAATAAGTAAAACATTATAAAAAGTAACTACTGCCACCAGTTCATCCCAGGCACACATGTACAATTACCAACAAATCCTTTGAGGGTGTCTAGGGCCATAGAACAAAAAGAGACCCCAGCGCACTCTACTGGAAGGTACCTTGTACACTGTTAAAAAGTTACCAAGGAATGGCAACATAGTCAAAGACTAAGGGAAACATAGTTTCCTAGTACTGACAGCCTGAAGGATGTGTCCGTTTCCCCATAACAAGTGAGCAAAAGCCCAGGGAGTTTGTTAGGACTGGAAAAAGTTAGGATAGGAAAGCCAAATAAAAGCAAAACGTTTGGGAGGTCCGGACATGGAGGCAAAATCGCACATAAATGAAATCTTTCCTAACACTGAGCATATCATAAATCAATATAAGTGTGATTGACCCTAACATTCCACAAAAAATAAACTCATATATGAAAAATGAAGGAATTGCCATCACCTTGGTGCTAAAACAAACTTAAGCCTTTGAGTAATACATAAACCAAACGAACATGTAAAGGAATTGATCCAATAGAGTTACTGGAGTTAATTGATGATCACTTGCAGGGAGAATGAACAAGGAGTACTCTGACAAGGAGTGAAGGCTGCCGATCTTGAATGTAAGGGTTGAGGAGTCCTACTATGTACTTGCCTGTGTGTATGCCCAAAATACAGAGGATATTACCCATTTGATGTCTCAAAGAATTGTATATCATGAGTGCAAAGATATGACCACACTGGTACTTCAATTTAAGCGTTGTTGCAGTTTTAGACAGATTGGCTACAGGCTGGTCTGGCAGCTCACCTTCTAGGCAGTGTTTAAATATATGATTCATGATATGGCTCTGGAATATGTGTTGTGCTTCGGAAACCCTACTGGTAATGGCTACACTTTCTATTCAGATGCATATTGAGCCTCCTCAAGAATAGACTATTTCCAGGTGTCTCTGATACAGTGATGGATGTGTAATACTGTGAAATTGGGGTTATACCATTGTCAGATTATATGTTGGTGCACTTTTCTGTACTCCCTTCAGTGATGTTATCCAGGAGTGCAAAGTGCACATGTAATAATGTCTTGCTATATGATTACATAGACACTGCTCGAACCATGGGTGCAGAGAAGAACTATGGAGGTTTCCCGCCTCCTTGCTCAACATCCAAAAGCGCATGTTTGAATTCATGTTGCCATACTGAGAGCAGTACCCCAACTTACTATGTTATCAGGCACTACAATACCACACAACAAAATCCTCAACACAATCTCATGATCAATATATTAAAGCGTTGCGGTCACTCAGCAGCAGTGTCCCACAGATTGACAGCATAGGGAACCAAATGAAGAATGAACAACTGGTCAAAGACTTAGAATAGGCCATAAAGAAGCAATACACAATTCTAACTTATTGATCACAATCTCTAAACAGACACTCGCCAAACCATCACAAACAAAAAGCTCAGGGAGGACAGCATCTGTTAGCAATGTGAATTTGGAGAAATATGACTGAGATATGATTTCTCCTCCACTATCGTACATACTAAGACATTTGAGACACTTATTTCCCCACAATGTGTGAGAATAGCAAGTAAAACTGGAAATTAACAGCTCTGTGTTATCATTGGTCAAATGCCTGAATTAGTAGCCAGAACAGCAAAATGCGTTGGGACTGACCCTGTGAAGAGGACATGGGGACACGTCTAATCTGAGGTTAGGGTGGGAGGCCTACGAGGGCGACTAATAGAGGGAGAGTATAGAGTGTATACATAGGTGACTGGGGAAGTGGACTATAATGACTAGTATTGTGGAGAGGGGAGTATAGTATTGTTGCATAAGAGAGAGAGAGAGAGAGAGAGAGAGAGAGAGCAGGAGAGCGTAAGATCATAGGGTGGAGGTTGGTAGTCAAGAAAGGAACATTGGAAGGATACAAGAGAAAAGATGAAGGGCAGAGAGAAAAGTGGCTGGAGCAGAAGGGAGGAGAGTATGAGGAGGAAAGGGAAGGAGACAGAGACACATACAGAGAGTAATACAGGGGCATGGAAGAAAAAGGCCATATGATGCCTGAGTATCCAGAAGGCACAAGCATTTACTTTGTACTGCATTGGAGAATTTAGGGCAAGGACCATCTGAATTGATCCCAGAGGGGGTAGGAGAGAAAAAGGTTTTCAGTCCATGACAACCGGACTGAATATATTTAGACAGTAGGGGTTCCCTATTTTTAGAAAATATCCTGGGGTTGAGGGACACATGGGCTAGGGATGGAATGGTGGCCACTAGATAAGAGAGCTAGGGACTTCACTTAGTAAGCCCTTTTTCTATTCTGAAAATAAAAAAAAAACATTGAACTGTCTTCAAGTGTTTGTGTGTTCTTGCGGCCACCTGTGGCAGCCTCTAGGGAATGCACAATGCATAAAACAATACATGCAATGCAACATTAATGTATCCCAAGTACTTACTTTGGCAATATATTTTAAACATGTCATGCCTATACAGTGCCTTGTATTGCATTGTTGAGATAATGGACAAGTAAACGAGACTGATAAATCCGGGAAGAATAAAGCAATGTTTTATTCATGTGTCAATCAATGCAGGCATGCAAGAGGGTTCCGAAGAAGAGAGATAAGAATGGATCTTTTACGTATGGAGAAAGAAAAGGTGAACATGCTAATTGGTTGATAATTAAGCAAGATTGAAGGCATGGCTCCTCTGATAGAGACAGTGGAGAACAGGTGTAAGGAATGCTAGAGATAAAATAGTGCAGTTTGTTTGAATAGGTGAATTTGCTGGAAGTGGGTTAGGCATCCGAATAATCACTGATGTGGAGGGCAGAACACTAATGAATTTGCGATGATAAGAAAGATGAGGAATTTAAAAGCTGAAGATGAGCAACGTTTTTCAGGGCTATTAAACTTAGGTGCATTTTTCGCCTGTTTTAAAATTGCTTTGTGATAGTCCTTCAAATCTGAGTGTCTTTCGTCCTGTTCAATTGTTGCACCCTGCCTTTTGTCCTTCGATAGCGTTCTCCCCTACCCCTTTCCACTCCCTTCTTCTTCTCTCCTTTCTCTACCTACTCTATGGTGCTCTCTATTTCTCCTATCTTTCCTAACTGCTTCTCTATCGACTATCCTGCTCTCCTCACTAAATCTGGTAGGAAGAAGTTTAAAAAGGACATCCTGTTCTCCAATCCAGGCCTCCCTATCGCTGACAACTATACCAGTGCCTCATCCAGGCAAACTTTCACCGACATCCTCTTTGTCGTTCCATCACCAGACCTATGGACCCTACATATGGTCTGTGTGCTCTCTCCTTTCTCTTCTTCTCCCATTAATGGTGGCACCCGGTGGGAGGCCCTCCTGGCCTCCTTTCACTCCTCTAAGGTCATCATTAATGTTTATGTGAATGGCACCGTCTTGGTCCAAGGCCCTCAAGCCAACCTTCTCCTCTTCGACAGACGCTTCCCCCTACTCATCAATTTCCTTTCTTGTCCTGCTGTCCCCTCTCCCCACTCCACGGCTTCCTTGCCTCCCCCTGCTGGCTCCTCCTTGGCTACCTTGCCCTCTCCTCCTTCCCTTTCTGCCCCCTTCAGGCTTCTTCTACACCTCCGCAGGGCATACCTCTGATTTGTACCCTCCCTGGAAGTCTTTTAAGGATGGCAACCTTCTCCATATTGCAACTCTTGACTCTTGCTCAGCTGTCAAACATTGCTCCGACATCTGTCGCCTTCTGGGGGAAATTGACCTCGATGTCCTCGGCCTCACCGAGACATAGTTCATGGCCAGCTCTGTCACGAGCTTCGACACTCTCCTCCCTGATGGCTACAAGATCCTCTCCACGCCCATGTCCAACGGTTCTGCAGGGGGTGTAGATCCTCGAGTGGATTCCTGCCTCTGTCATTCCTACGCAGGCCTACTCCTCTTTTGAATGCCTTGTCTGCAGTCTCTGTCTCTCTCCTAGCCATTCCCTTATTGTGGGTACTTTCTATCGGCCACCTGGTCAGATCTCTTCCTTCCTCTCTGAGTGGGCTGACCTCCCCTCTTCCCTCCTAGTCGCGACCACTCAACTCCTCCCACTTGGAGACTTCAACATCCACCTGAATGCTTCCTGCCCTTCATCTGGACTCTTCCGTGACCTTTGCAACTCTCTCTCACTCTCTATTCTCCCCTCTGGCCCGACTCACTCTGCAGGGCACACTCCGGATGTTCTGAACTCCTCAGACCTTCCCCTTTCTGTCCCTCTCACCACTCCTCTCTCCTGGAGTGATCACTGTCTTCTTTCCTCCCAGCTCACCCTCTCAACCCCTCAGGCCAAGCCAACTCCATCACTGCCACCCACCTTATCGGTCATCCGACTCATGAAGTACGTGTCAGTTGAGGTCTTTGCTACCACTTTCTCATCCCCTCATCCTCCTTTGGCTGACTCAAACCCTGACACAGCCCTTTCCATGCTCCACTCTGCTATATCTGATACTCATGATGTTCTTGCCCCTGTCATGAGGATTCGCCTGAAGCACAAAAGCCAAGTGCAACTCCTGATATGACTCAAACCTCATCATCCTTAAACGCAAGTGCAGGGTACTGAGAGGAAATGGCATGCTTCATGTACATCCTCTGACAAACTGGCCTGCCGCCTGCTCCAAAGGCAATACCGGCTCTCTGTCTACAGCAAGAAGAGAGCTCACATCCAAGCCCGTGTCTCTGCAGCATCTAACCAACTCGACTGAAGTCTTTAAAATCTGCAATGAACTGGCCAATCCTGCCACAGTGTCTTCCTCTCCTGTCCCTGCCAGGCCCTCTGCCAGCCCTGGTTTCTTATTTCATCTCTAAAACTCAGGACATCCTGTCCTATCGCTCTTCCTTTCCCCCTTCCTCCCACTCTTCCCTCTTCTCCCTGCTCTACCTCTGGCCCTTCATCGGCCACCTCTCCTCCCTCCTTCTCTGCTTTTCCCCGGTTCTCCCCAGACGAGGTTTCTAGACAAGTCTGCTCTATGAAAGCCTCTTCAAAACAGGTTCATCCCCGTCTCTCCAAAACCATCCAGGATCACATTGCCTCCCTGGCTCCTGCCCTGGCAGACTTCTGCAACTACTCGTTCACCACTGGAGTCTTCCCCTCCCCCTGAAGCACTCCCTTTTGCACCCTCTTCTTAAGAAACCTTCTGCCGACCTGTCCTGCCCGGCTAACTATCGCCCAATCTCCATCACTCCCTTCCTGAGCAAACTCCTGGAAAAGCTGGCCATCTCCCAGCTCAATCTTCACACTAATCTATTGGTTGCCTCCATGATCATCAGTCTGGCTTCAGAGCTGCCAGAAGCATGGAAACTGCTCTCCTGAACATCCGTGAAGACCTGCTCTCCGATCTTCATTCCAACACCCCCTGTGTCCTCATCTTACTTGATCTCTCTTCTGCCTTTGACACGGTCAACCATGCCAACCTGCTCAATCATCTCAGTGATAACCTGGGGTTCACTGGTGTGGCCTTGGCTTGGCTGACTTCTTTCCTCTCTGATCAACCCTGCCAGGTTCAATTTGGGTCCTTCCTCTAATCTAGCTCTATCTCTACCTGTGGTGTCCCCCAGGGGTCTGAACTCTCTCCCTAGCTGTTCAACCAATACCTGGCACTTCTTGCCCACCGCATTGCCTCCCTCTGCCCCAACTTCCAGTACTATGTGGATGACACTCAGCTCATTTTCAGGCTACCCTCTGTCACCTCTTCTCCCTCTCTCATTTCTGACTGTCTGTCTGCCATCCAGGAGTGGTGTTGCATGAATAATCTCTGCCTTAATGCCAGTAAGACTGAAATTCTCATCGGCACACCCGCTCCCTTCTTTCCTGTCACACTCTGGCTGGCTTCTCTTGACCCTTTTCCTGCTCCCACCTGTGATGCTAAAAACCTCGGGTCATCTTCGACTCCACACTCTCCTTCTTTCATCACATCTTTGACGTCTCTAAGAAATCACACTACCAGCTGCACCTCCTCTGAGGTATTCTTCCCTTCCTCTCCTTCACCCAGAAGCTCACTGTCTCCAGAGCTCTGGTTCTCTCTAAGCTGGACTATTGCAATAGCCTCTTTTCTAAATCTGCCTGCTTCTACTCTCCGCCCTCTGCAACTCATCCAGAACAGGACTGCAAGATTTCTCCTTGGCCTCAAGCCTAGGGATTGTATTGCTCCAGAGCTGAAATCCCTGCACTGGCTCAGGGCTGAAATCTCTGCACTGGATCCGAGTGGCTGCGATTAAATTCAAAACCCTCTGGATTGTCCACAAGGCCTTCTGCGGCCTGGGGCCTCATTACCTTCAACTCTCACTTCCTAAATATCTTCCTTCTCGAGCTCTTTGCTCATCCGCCATCAACTCCCTCAGGGTCAGTCGCTTCTCAAAGCAACGAGTTGGCAGTAGATCTCATTCTTTGGCTGGGGCCTACCTCTGGAACAGCCTTGCTGCCTCCCTGAAACTTGAAGAGAATCATCTCTGGTTCCGGAAGCACCTCAAAACCTTTCTTTTTGCTTCTGCTTTCTCTCCTACTCTCCCCTACTGACTTCCTGGCTGATACTGAAACTGCACTGGCTACCTGGCCATCCTCTGATCTCGGGCCCAAGTCCACTCTCCTGCCAGTCGCAAACCTGCACTGCCTTCCTGGAAACCCTGCACTTGAGAACTGTTTTTTGTATCTCTGCAGTCCAACTACCATGACTTGACACCTGAAGTCTGCACTTACCCTTGCACTTGCCTCCTGGTGACCATACTTCTTACTTATTTTTATTTATTCTATTATCCCATGTACTGCACTGTCCCCTCACCCTGGTGCCCACTTGCACTTTCCTCCTTCCCAATTCCCATGCACCTAGTAGGATCGTTGTCCGTCTTCCCTTCGTTCCCCCTCCTTGCCTCGTTGCGCCTTGAAACACTTGTGTATAGGTGTGTCATAAATGCCATATCGTATGATATCATATATCATAAGGTTATCTGGACTTTTTTAATCACTAAATCAGTTCCTTCTTTGAGTGGTCATTGGTGAAATTCCAGTGAGGAAAATGGTGGAGAGGGTACCCCAACATAAACTTTAAAGGAGCATTGATTAAGCGTTAATTCACATCAGGTTGAGCATCATTTTAAAACCCATTGAAATTATCAAATTAGTTGAGTACTCAAAGTTCAGCACTTTTACTAATGAAAGGCTCAACAAACCCTCAGTTTGTAAAGTTGAGGGCTTGTTAAATATGTAAATGAAATGCTGCATATTTGCTGTTTTCTTTCCTCGTATAGTTGAGCATTGATAGAGTTTTTGCAAAGATAAGATGGAGTTGAGCACAGATTGAGAACACATCTGCTTTTGCAGTTGAGTTTTTAGTGAGTATTTAAATTATTTAAATAATTCCTCACTTGTTTACATTGTTATTGAACACTGATTGAGGATTTACAAAGAATAGGTTGAGCACATGTTAACGTAGAAAGAAGATCTACCTGGAATTTAGGGTATGAGAATCATTGACTCAAATCTTGCTTCCAGTTTGCTGAGAATCATTGACTCCAATCTTCCTTCCAGTTTGCTGAGAATCATTGACTCCAATCTTCCTTCCCGTTTGCTGAGAATCATTGACTCCAATCTTCCTTCCAGTTTGCTGAGAATCATTGACTCCAATCTTCCTTCCCGTTTGCTGAGAATCATTGACTCCAATCTTCCTTCCAGTTTGCTGAGAATCATTGACTCCAATCTTCCTTCCCGTTTGCTGAGAATCATTGACTCCAATCTTCCTTCCAGTTTGCTGTGAAATGAGGTGGAGCTTTAATTCCAAGCCATCCTCGCTTTTAGGAAATGGGAGAAAAGTGTGCCATATTAGTCAGTAGAGAGCCAGCATTGGGGATAGCATTATTTGACCCATTGCAGTTTTCGAAAGATAAACACATGTTTTTCCATGGATGATTTGAGTTCCTTGTCCTTCCCTACGCAACCTTCCTATTTCAGATGTTAACAGTAATAACCCAAATATTAGTAATACAACGGATCAAAAATATAAGAAAGCCCTATCAACCATTTACAAAAATAGGAACTTCCAACAAACTAAAACTGCACCCACCTGTTTATAAAAAAAAACCTAAATATGCCATCTCTTGTGCAGTATACCCAGAATGAGCGAGTTTATAGCAAAAAGGACACTCTGGATGTTGTAGACAGCGGCACAAAAGTCAATATTTCAGCAGCAATGTCATTACAAAGAATATGTCTGGAAAAAGGTAGAGACGGGGGTCTTATCTGTCACTAGGGTACTGAAAGGTGGACAGGGTATATAACCACTAGAATACCTTTACAATCTTGTCCTGGATCTCAGCAGTGTCAACCTGAGCATCTAGGCTCTGGACTGCATGTCGAGATGATGTCAAAACAATCTTCCCAAGAGTGAGACGCTTTCAGGATGATGCGAGACAGGGACCTCCAGTAAATCTAAGAAGCATCTGGATGAGTCAAGATAATAATAATAATAATTTCGCAATTATATAGCGCTACAAACCCTCAGGTATCTGAGCACTGCTTATTATTACCCACAGTGTGTGATGCTCATTTATCGACCTCGGAAGGATGAAAGGCTGAGTTAGGCCCTGCTGCGATTCGAACCTTCATTGGCAAGTTATGCACAGATGTCAAAGCGAGCGCTCTACTCGCTGTGCCACTTGAACGGCTTATGGTCAAACTGCTGGAAGATAATGCCTTCCAGCAGTTTTGTTATGTTGGCTTTGCTCTCCTGGCCTATCATCTCTTCTGGACTACTCTGAATCCACCGCCTTATCATGTCTATGGGCATGAAAGGAATCTTGTGATCAATACCCTGCTGTGAGAGTGCCCTTGTTATGAGAGGGTTTCCATTGAGGCTCCAGTTCCCAGAGGACCTCCCTGGGAGGAAGGTGTTGTCCGTCCTGTGGGAAATCAAAAAGGCAGCTTCATGGGTACTGTTCCATAGGGCTGGAGTGGAGACATACATATCAGCCTTCTCATGGCTGAATCACTGTTCACCAAGTTGACACAATATGATAGCCAAATGCTCTGGTGGTATACTTTTGTGATCTCAGTAGCCAACATATCACTACTAGGCATGGCTTATTTTTTCAGTTTAATGTGCCACCAGGCTGACTGGGGTATACAATTATTATGTTTTAAATCAGTAGTGCAGAAGATTAAACACCACTTCTGCTTGTTGGAACGTTGCATTACAGAAGCTGTCAGAAAAGCATATGTAACCTTTGCACATGCCCTGTTGCCACTGGAGAGCAGTTGCTGTAGATGTGAGGAGTCTGTCATGGCAATAGGCACATAAGTGCACTATATTTTTACTGGCATGGAGCATTTTATTCCTAAGAAACGATCAGGTTAGCCTGCCCTCACCAGATGGTGGTTCTATCACAGTCCTCTATTCAAATGTGTTCTTGTATGTCTCTGTTTCTCTGTTATGTATTGATCCCCATTCCTAAACATCCCTTGTTTGAACCGGCTGACGGTCCTCATGTGTTCAATTCATTGGCTTTTATTTCTTACTGCCGATGTCCTTCACTTGCAACCTTTGAAACCTTAGTTTTTCCTTCAGTGTCCCTATTTTGTTCTTGTAGAGTCCTTTGCATAGGCCCAGGAGTCCCTAACGCAAACCCTTCGTGCCCCTCATTTGTTCCCCATTGTCTCTTCTTTCCGCATTTAAGGTCACTAATGGAGCATTCTCGGTGTCCTTCATGTGAACTGTAATTGACGCTCAATGTCTTTCAGTTGTACCATCCCGTGGCCCTCATTTCTGCCCTTAATTGATCTTTGTTTTCTTCTTCAAATGCAATTATTTTGTACCTTTTAATATTATGTTTCACTTCCTTTGATATCCCTCACTGGCGTTCCTCAGTCTACCTTCGTGTGCCTCCATCGCTCCTCAGGTGTAGCCAGTCATATTGCCCTATGCATGTTAGTCATTTGTACCCAAAGTGTACATCATTTGGACCATCAGAATCTCTAATTTGTTGCACTACATGCTACAACTCTGCGTCCCGCAGTTTCCTTATTCTGTACGAGTCACTGTATCTCACGTGCGCCCTTCATTGTGCTTCATGTCTGCCCCTTGGTTTCCCTCAACTATTCAATCAATGTCCCTCATTTGTCTTCCTGAGTGCTCCTTATTTGCGTCCCCAGAGACCTTAATGTGTGCTTCTGTATTCATCCTGTGCACCTCTGGGCCTCCTATTTTCAGATTCAGAGCCCCTCATTTGCTCTTCTGTGCACTTAATTTTCAACATTAACATAACTTAGTTGTAATGGTCACTGGCCCTTGTTTATGGGATTGTACCTTTTTACCAACAATAAAGGTCTGCAAGGACCAAAAGTTGTAAAAATTCTATCACCAAAGGTTCGAACACCAAAAGTTCAAAACTTTGGTGGTAGCATTGCAGGTAAATAAAACATTTTTTTTTGCAGGGGTGAGGGGGTGTCCCCCCATTACCACGCTCACTATACTGTGTGGTATAGTGAGCAGGGTGTTGCACGGGAGAACCCCGCAGAACACCCGAAAAAACAACAGGGGCTGCGTGGGTGTCCCCCATGACACCCCACTCACTATACTTCATAGAATAGTAAGCGGGGGTTGCAGGGAAAACCCCTGCAGCCCCTGTAGTATGTATGTGTGTTTGCACGAGAAAGGTGAGAACCTTTGGTAGCTCGCACTTTTCTCATGCAAACGTTCAGATCGCAGCAAAATCAGCCACGGTCGGATCACGTAGGTCCCTTATTTATACTTGTCACTGCCCCTTATCTGCATCGGTCATTGCTCCTCAATTGTAGTATTGTCTTTCTCTTTTTGGACCAGAAAGAGTATCTCATTTGTACATATGATTCTCACTGGCGGACATCCCTATGTCCCATGTTATTTGGAGGGCATTCCGAACTGTCAAGCAAAAAGCATGCAGTTAGAATCGCAGATTTAGAAAGTCCATTACATTCAACAGCAGCAAATAAATCAGTCCATACATTGTGCAGCTTTTTGGAACCAAAATGCACAGCATTATGATTGCAAAAAGAGCTTGTGTATACAATGAGGTCGCTAAAATGACCCTCCCAAAAGATGCCTTCTGTATTTGGATCGTAAATCGGTGGTACTGCAAATGATTTTTTTTGTAAAGTGTAGCGCATACAATCGTCACCTTGTAGTGCCATTAGAGCCATTATCAGATGCAAATAATGTTAGGATGATTAAAAACTAAGTCCGTCTAAGCAGGTCAGTGCTCTAACTCACTGAGCTATCTGACCCGACCAGTAGCCACCATTTTACTGTAAGCCACTTACGTTTTCTTAGACCGTTCTGCGGTACTTACAATGCCAATTGTCTCCATATTAAAGGGGAAACAACGCTATTTAATGACGGTAAACAAGAATGGCAATGGTTATTTGTAGAAAGTAAGCAGATTATGTTTAGATAATTCTCCAGGCAGCTGCATTCATTAGCAAATCTAAACAGTTACAATAAAAACAGTCTATGCGGAGGTCTGGGACAAGGCAGTCGAATGTGAGTCAACACACTTAGTGTAACAATGCAGACAAACACCTGGTTCGATGATGTATCTTTATGGAACACAAACGGTAAGAAATGCTGCAAAGGCAATCGTGACTGAAGCAATGGAAGATGACCTTTCACCCCCTGACAAACAGGAAGTGCCAGGAAGTACACTATGAAAAATATGGCTATGATATACTGTGAAGTGATATACATTTCATATAAGAATGGATCACCATATGCATCGTTAACATCAGTGCGTATAGGCCCACATTACCAAATTACTGTGAATGTATGCAGACTTACAAAGCCTTACGTTTTAAGCGCTTCGTATAGAACAAATATTCATTCAATATCACCCAACAGGTGTTAGCACTCATTTATCAACCTCAGCATGATGAAAGGCTGAGTTGACCTTGCCGGAAGTCGAAAATGTAAGGAAAAGAGGTCCACCACAGGTTGGGGACAACAAAAAGGGCACACTTTTGTCTGACGTAGTCAATTGGGTTTGCACTAAATTCATCAAAACGTCAATAAATTCAAAATAATTCAGAGATAAACAATACATTTATGAATTGATACTTTTCAATCAAAACAAAAATTGGTAACAAATAGAGCGTGTAATGCTCACCAATGCAGAGAATCATAATAATGCTTAATGTGAATTCATACAAATATTTTTGAAGGGTACATAGGTAGAAAATGTTCACAATTCAATGGTATATACAAAATGTAAGACAACTCCTGTCTCCTGAAAGGGGCAGACAGCACTTTCAGTGATATAAAAAGTGTAGTGTTGCTCTGTGTGTATAGTACGCGTTTCGGGTGGTGCAGCCCTTCATCAGGTGTGGCAGGTGGAGTTGTGTCTGCAAGAAGTAGATCATATAATGCAAATCAGAGATTTCATTTGGGGGATAATGGATAACTTCATTAGAAGTCAAGTGAGTCCTTGACTGACCCGTGTTTGGTAGTGTTCCAAGGTGGAAGCATTAAGCGTACAGTAGGCAAATCTGTAAAGTGAAACCACTTTTGTTAGGATCAAATCAATCCTGAAACAAAAGAAAGTATTTCCATGACTAGGGAAAATGTGACTGCGTGTGGGACCAGTCACATTTTCCCAGCTTGGAAAAGCGCTGGGTTCCACATTGCGGTCATATATTTAGTTTATTACACAATAACAGAGGTAGAGCAAGAGGATAACATCAGTGTGATTTTTTCATAGGATCATCACAAACCGATTTGCTTGAGAAATAGCTAATTTCAGCATCACAATTACGCCAGACATATAGATAAAGGGATTGCATTATAATCCCTTAATTATATGTGTCTCAATGACACTTATAATATCCATAATGATAATAGGTGAGGGACTCACCGGGTTGTTTTAACACACTGCAAATGCTTCTAGCATGGAACATCTCAAATCGTCTTGTTTTGGTGCTAGATGCTGTTGGCGTCACAAACCTGCATTTCCTATAGGTGAAAGGAAGCGGATTGTGATGCTAAATATCCCAAGTTAAAATTAAATCGACATTGTACATTAAAAGGGTGGTTCGTGCACTCAGCGGGCCAATTCACCAAGCGGCATGAGTGTTTTGGGAACTTCACAGATGTTGTCACAGTGGATGAATACTAGTTCAAATGAATTAATGCGGATGATTGTGGACCACCTGACCTGTTGGTCGAATAGCAAAGATTAGATAAATCTATGCACCATTCTGATTAGTTTTAATCACACAATGTTATGTACGGAAGGCTTATCTCACAGACAGTAACGCAGCTTCATCGAGGGAGACGGCAACGTCTGCACAGCTCAAGCGGTTGTCACAGCAACCCTGATGCTTGAGCACTTGGTTTATATGTTTCAAGTTTTCAAAAGCAACGGATCACGCCATCTTGGAATGAAGATGGTAAAGTATTGACCAAATGGAGTCTAAATGATGGTTAAGGTTGATATTTTACAAATAAAGTGAAATGAATTGAAGAAACAGTGCAAATGCCGTTTTTGGGAGCGCATGCTTACAGATTCAAAATTTAATTGAGGAACTAAATGAATTTGTCAAGTTTACAGATAAATCAAAAAAGTGATCTATACAGTAAAAATGAGTGATAAACACACTATGGAAACAAATGTTAATTAGAGGTATTACAATAGATCACATAAATTAAAGAAACCTGTGAATGTTAAATAGATTATTGTAGCGTTGACACTGAGGAAATGGGAATAAAGCTGATTCAGTTAACAGGACCCTGCCAGTGACTGTGTGTGGGAACCAGTCAGGTACTGGTGATCAGCGGTACAGAAGTGGTCTTAAAGTGACAGTGTGAAGTTGAATGAAACTATGTAGGAGGAGTTGCACATCTATATGAAAATTATTTCGGAATGTATTGAAATGAGTAAGTCCTTTCAATTCGACAGTGTACAAGACCACTGTAAATGACAACTTAAATCCCAATCGACATTTATTCCTCTAGGTGACATAGCATCTGGTCAATCAATACAAAAGAGTTCTTGTTGGAGTAACAGTTTGGTGAGATTTCCTAATCTTCTGTGTTGATGTACATGTTATAGTATGATAAACTTGATTTGCGCAATGGAGTGTGCTTCTTTGACAAAGTGTTGTGCTACTAGAGATCTTTTGGCCTTCACTCTGATGTTTGATTTATGTTTGGACAACCTGATTGTAGCTTTTCTAGTGGTCATACTAACATAGAATAATCCACATGGACACTTGATGCCATAGATGATATTTTTTGTGTCACAGGTGGATGAGTGTCGGAGAGTTATATAGTAGCCCATGTGTGGGTGGGTGATAACATTTCCTTTGATTAGGTTATTGCAATTGTTGCAATTATTAAAGGGAACCGTCCCTTTGTGATTTTCAACTTTTGTCCTCTTGGTCGCAAAATCTGTTTTGATCAAGTGATCCTTAATGGATCTGCTTTTGCTATATGCAAAATGTGGCGGAGTAGGGAAAAGTTTGGCTAATGTGGGCTCTAACAGTAAAGTATTCCAATGCTTGTTCACAATTTTCTTGATTTGTGTGCTTTGTTGAGAATGTGTGGTGACATATACCAATTTTTCAGTTGCTGTTGTTTTGGTGTCAATGCATCTGTTCTCATCACATGTTTGACTCTCTCAGCACAATGTTTGACCGAAGCTGGGCCATATCCTCTTTGAAGGAATTTGTCTGTGAGTTGTTCAGCTTTGCATATGTAGTCTTGTTCCTCAGAGATGTATCTCAGAAATTGGCTGAGCGGAATGCTTGCGAAGGTCCTCTTTGCTTGAAAACTTGTTGCATGTAGCAAGCTGTTTGTATCAGTGGACTTGGTGAAGATTGTAATGTGTAGACTCTCTGTTTTGACATAGATCTTAACATCAAGAAATTCAATTGAAGTCCTGCTGCTTTAAGAGTTGAATTGTATTCCTGGTGCCAAAGTGTCCATGAACTTAAAGAAGTCATCTAGTTCTTCACTTGAGCCTTCCCAGATGCCAAACAGGTCATCTATGTACCTAATCACAAATTTGAGATATTTTCTCCACTTTTCATTATGTATGATGTTATTTTCTTTGAGATATGCCTTAATGGTATTGGCGTAGCTGAGGGCCATGTCGACCCCCATAGATGTTCCTGAGATTTGAACAAAGTATCGGTTCTCAAACATGAAGAAATTGTTATTAATTACAATGTTGAGTAAGTTAAGTATCAATAGCTGATCAGCCTTGCATGTTTCTTCAGATGTTAAGAGAAGCCATTCCAAAGCTACACGTCTGTCTTGATGCGTTATGTTGGTATAAAGACTTGAGGCATCCATGGTGAAAAGGAAGTTGATGTTTTCATCAAAACTAATATCACGTAATTTGAGTAGGAAATCATTAGTGTCTTTGATATATATTTTGAAGCCTTGTGGGAGAGGTTGAATGGCCCTGTCGAAGATTTGTACGAGAGGTCCTAATAGGATATTGCTTGCTGCTATAATTGGTCTCCCTGGTGGATTTTGCAAGTATTTGTGGATGTTGGGGAGAGTGTAGATTACAGGAATAGATGGGTCTAGATTCATTAGAAAATGTTTGGTCCGTGTAGAGATGAATTCTTCTTCTACTGCATCTTCTAACACAGGCAAATAATAATGCGTACAGAGTCTGTTGGGTCATTGAATACTACAAGGTATGTGTCCTGATCTGATAGTTGGTGTTAGATTTTAGTTTTGTAGTTGTCGGTATCCATGAGGACTAAGGTGCCACCCTTGTTGGCTGATTTTTATAGTTAATCCTGGATTCCTCCATAGGCGGTTGAGTACTTGTTCTCGATGGGTGAAATTGAATCGAGACCATTTTTTGAACGATATTTTCTGATTTTCTGAAAGTCATTCAGGAATTGTTTGAAGCATGAACGTGCTCTTAGGTCTCATTTCAAGGTATTTCGGTTTGAACCTGCAACCTGCCGATCTCTCTCTCTCTCTCTCTCTCTCGCTCTCGCTCTCCCTCTCCCTCTCCCTCTTTCCCTCTCCCTCTCCTTCTCCCCCTCTCCTTCTCACCCTCTCCCTCTCCCTCTCCCGCCCCCTCTCCCTCTCCTTCTCCCCCTCTCCCTCTCCCTCTCCCTCTCCCTCTCCCTCTCTCTCTCTCTCTCTCTCTCTCACTCTCCCTCTCTCGAGCCTCAATAAAAAAAATAAAAACATTTAAAAAAAACTTTTTTAGGGATGGCAAGGGTGACTGGGGTTAGACCTTGTTAAGATGGATTTCTGAACTCTGTCCTGGGGGGGCAGAGGTTCAGAAGGCCAGCCTAGTTGCTTGGAACAGGGTAACCTCTGGACAAGCCAGACCAATCAGGGTAGCGATGGCAGCAGTCAAGACTAGGTCTCAAGAGGGGTGAGGGTGACTGAAAGCCCGCAATGAGCACACAAATCAAGGACGCTTACAAATTACTCCAGACAGGTGTTATATTAAAAATATAGACAAATTTATTACAAGGCCTTTGTAACATCGACCATAGTAAAGAATCACGGTAAAACTTCAATAAACCAACACATCACAAGCAATACAATATATATACAAGACCAAAGGGTTTAAGGAATTAGAAGCACGAAATATGCAGACCACCTAGATGGGGAGGAAAACAGGCAGTGCAAGTAATCGTTAGACCCAGTTTGACATCAGAGGCCACCTAACTAGAAGGAAGTCCAAGCCCTACGAAGAGTGGAGCCTTGTGCTCAAAAGTACCTGCACACGTGGGTGCCAACGGTCAAAGGGGAGTCTCTTCAGGGAAATCAGGCAGTTCAGAGAGGTGGACAAAACGATGATGAACAGATCCCCGCTAATCAAGCGCGGCCTCCACTTGTGGGCAGAAGCAGGGTGCGAGTGCAGCAAAGGGTTTCTGTTTACGACAGCGATGGAAAGCCACAGGCTCCTGAGGGAGGGCGACCGGTTAGGTTATTGACTACTCACCGGTCCCCGATGCAACTGCGTGTATTCCGGTCCCAAAGCACACGTCTCACTTCAGACCTGGGAATGCCAAGTGTACGAATCGTGTGAGAGTGCCGAGGACTCGGAAGTTAGCAGCAGCCAGACGGCGGTGACAGAGCAAGATTCCTGTGTAGGCTGGTCAGTCCACTGGATGGCCCAGGGACGCTTCCAAAGGCTTACGTACATGATTTGGTGAAGATGCCGAGAATAGTTGTTCCCACTATTCTAAAGGGTCGAAGCGCCTCTGATGACCTTCTCGGTTGATCAGAGGCCGAGTGGTCTCGCAGGACGACAGCAGTGCAGGGTGCCAAACCTTCAGCAGGTCACCAGTGATTCCTCGACTCAGCTTCTTAGTTGCAGGATACTTGGCTCCTTACCCTTTGTTCGTGAGAACTCAGGAGATCGACATAGTAGTGGGGTTTTCAGCTTCCTCTTATCCGAAGTTCCCTTCGCGCCAAAACGGAGGGGGCCCAACGGGAGATCCGCTCACAAACACTCACACCATACGTGGACCTATCACAGACCACGGTGGTCCCAGGCATTCAGGACACTCTAGACTCTCTGGCACCCAGGATGTGTATTGGGAACAGACATCCCAGCCCACATCCTGGAGGCACACACAAGGCATGCAGAAGCCCGCAAAAGCGTTGTGTTTTGTGGGAAAGTGCATGACCAAATAAGGACTGCCCCGGGTCGGCTCGACCTGGGGGAAGGTGAAGGGGCAAGACGGTCAGCAGACAGGACAAAGAACCTCGTAGCATGGCCATTTTGGAGGCCAGGCCACCCATTTGGGCCAAACGGGGGAAGCGTGGTTAACATGGCAAAAACGGGTTCAAAACACAAAGAAACGATAGCTGCCACCAGTCCCATCCGCGACACACTTGCACATTTCATGATAAGTCCAGCGAGAGTTTCTAGGGCCTTTGGAATGACTAGAGACCCAAGAGCGCGGTAATGTAAGTTACGGTGCACTCTTGTTTCATGTTGCTCAAAAGCTGCAACATGAGGAAAGGACTAGGGGAAACAAAATCTCCCGGTACTGACTGTCTTAAGGGCATGTCAGTTTCC
The DNA here is from genome assembly GCF_040938575.1 of Ambystoma mexicanum. Taxonomy (NCBI): domain Eukaryota; kingdom Metazoa; phylum Chordata; class Amphibia; order Caudata; family Ambystomatidae; genus Ambystoma; species Ambystoma mexicanum. Next base: position 1,320,489,642 of record NC_090929.1, on the reverse strand, counting down.
CTGTAAGAATTGAGCGAAAGCCCAGAGGAGTGCGGCGGAAGGCTGCGCTTCTCTGGCAAAGTCTAGATCAGGGTGTGAAACAACAGCAAAAAGTTTGGAGGTTTCCACATGGAAGGAAAATTACCTACAATTATGAAATCTTTCCTAACAGACCTCACGAGCTGGAGGGGGCTCGGTCACATTATATGCATATGGACGAGTGCAAATGAGAGCTTCCTATTTTGAAAAATGCTCCTTCTGAACTCTCTTTGTTTTGGACTCGACCCGCGTGCAGGATTACATTTTTTCTTGAGTTCTGTTTGTTTCTACTGTTGTTGCATTGATCACTGAGATATGGTAACGTTGAATATGCAAGGAACTCCATCTCCTCTATTAGCAAATCAGATCCTTCAGTGATTTTGCAGGTAATCCGTATTTGTTAAGATTTTTTTGTTCTTGCCGCTGTTTGTATTTGTACATACTTTAAACGTGAACACGTCCTGGTTTGTGCTATGCGAGCACTGTTCGGTAGGGTAACTCGGAGTTAAATGTTGCCTACGTGTGTGCAACTTGCAGTCATGTTTGATTGCTGGACATTGCGGAGAATCCTATCTGATCTCTTTTAGGGGGTCTTGGTATGAATTGTTAGGGAGAATTCTCAGAAATGTGCTAATTCCCTTCTACCTTGGAGACCCCTAGCTCTCTGGACATCAGCGTGGTGCTAACGTGGGGCGAATGGGTCATCTGTGCTCGTCGGGGTGGGGCTGCCAGGCCATGCGTGGTCAGTGTCGTTGATAGATGGCTGCCCTAACATTCTGCTCTTGTGGCCACGCACACACAAACACTCATCCGTTGGAAAATTCCAGTTGTCCTGTAAATCCCACGATATGTTACTCTAAGAAATAATAAGATACCGGAGGAACAACATGCAATGCGGAGCTTCACCAATACATCAGTGCACTGTTAATTTTGACCTCTTGACCGGGTGTCATAAAACTGGGGTGTTTGATCTGAGGGCACGAGGTGAGCTGCCCTGTCATTCTGCTCTTGTTAGATGTACATGATATGTGAGTACAGAGTTGAATATCTATTCTCCAAGGCCCATTAACTTGGGCTGAGCTGCAGTACTACTGGATCAGTGAAGGTGCACCTTTGGCCCCTTGAGGTGGTGGGTTTAGGACCAGGTTGTAAATATTTCATTTGGCCGACCATGGCGGCCTCGGATATGGGGGAGGTGAATACTTAAAGCCTTGTGTATGTGTGAGCAATTCTCTGTGCCTGGGCTGCACACTACGCGGAATGAGGAGACGGTTAATAAAGTTGGTAATATTAGAGTCGTTACACATTTCTAATGTCTATACATTCATGTACTATTTCATATACGACTACGAAAGTTTGGCAGCACTTCGTACATCAATGAACATCGGATAACTATATTTTAGCAATCACACACGGTAACAGTTGGATAACACATGAGGTAGCATTAGGTTTGGTGGTGTACTCAGGAGCATAGAAGCAATACGTTCATCAGTGCTAGTACATTTACATTCTTGTTCAAGCATTTAAATGTGACCCACTGAACGACACACAAATATTCTCGGTACTGCCTTTTCTGCCTTCTCTTGTACTTAGCAGCATTCATTAGTTAGCACTGGGGGGGGGCTGTATCAAGCTCTTTCATTGAGTCTTCTAAGCACATGATATCTGACACGGGCTGAGGTCACCATTACATTACCAATACTTATGAACTGTTATCCCTTGCCCAACACAGGTGTTCACAATTAACATAGCAACCCTATGAATCGTTAGGCTTTGGTGTGTAGTTGACACTTCATTTGGGGAACATCGACAGGGGTTCATACGAGGAGGGCATTAACACTGTATATCTTAAATGCTAGGGGGTTACATGCTGGGTCAGGGCCTGTTCAATTGAGATGCTGTTTGTTATTTTCCAGGCTTGAACCACTAGTCAGGTCACTTTGGCGACAGTGATGTACTGTGGAAGGTAAATGATACAGAGTTTGTTCTGATAATTGTTTGTGTCTGGTTGCTTGTGAGAACGGGCCTTCAGCAAATCTACCATGGAGTGGATGCGCCGGGGGAGGGCATGGCTCCCGGTGCACAGTGAGTGGGGGCCAAGCTGCAGCATTCGCAGGCAGGCTGTCTCGCTGGGGTTCAGGTCGCTATTATCTAAAATGGAGTCCTGATGCTTCTGAAATGGAGTCCATGGTCTGCTACAGTACAACACGATTGGCCCTGTGTGTCGGTCAGCAGTCACCCCACCACCTGAGCACTGGTGACAGGGGGGCCCCTGACGAGCCACGAACCTCGCGTAGGTGGGGCATGTCAGGGGGGGGGTCTTATAGACCTATCCTCCCATACAATCCCCAAATGTTTAAATACCTTCTCTTGGTCAAAAGTACTGTTTCCAAGAGCAGTGAAGTGAAATTGACTTTACTTACATTTTGTAACTTTCTAGACCCAGCACACACTATCTTACTATAGGGTGCTGAAGGGTTACTTAGTATCCCCTATGTCTAGTTTCTCATGACATTTTTTTAAGTTACCCCTTCAAATATTAATGGCTGGTGGCAGTGGTTTACTTTTTCCTACCATTGTGTGTTTCTACCGTGGGCTGCAATTGCCCATTGGGTGCCCATTTTGTCAAAATGCTGCCGCTTTCTTTTTTTTCACCATTTCCTATTGGAAAGGTCCTTCTTGAGATTTACTCTGCGTGCCAAACCAGGTTTGGCCCCTTTGTTCATCTTGTCTTTGGCGGGATTCACCATTGAAGCCCGCCTCTGGCTCCAGCGTAACTGGCAGGGGCAGGAAGTGAGGGAGGTGCCCGGAAATAACTGTGCCTAATCCCCTTGGTTACAGGAATGCACCCAAAGGTGATTGGCCAGCTGGCTGTACTTGGATAACAGCCACCCTGCTGTGTGATTGAAAGCTAGTCTGCAAATGAATGGGAGAAACCTGCATAAAAGGTGAGGCTTTTGGCTCGGAAGGAAGAGTCGGCCACTGGATGAAGGAATCCGAAGAAGAACTTGGAAGAGACCCTTGCTGCAACTCCTGGTCCATTGGTTTGCCCAGTGAAGTCCTGCTGTATTGCTGAAGCTCCAAATTCGCCTTGACTAGAGAGGCCCTGCAACGGACGACTTCTCCGCTTGGGTTGGTGGAACCAATCAACCCCAAAGCGAACTTGTCTGGACATCCTCTCGGAGCTGGCTGTATTTGTATTTGTATTTTATTTGTATTTTATTTATTTGTATAGCGCTCCTGGCCCGAGGGCAACCAGGCGCATATCTTACATCAGCAACGTTACATGAATGGCAGGATACATTTACAGTAAGTCAGAAAAGAACATTCACAAAAGGCAGAATAATACAGTTCTGGTCAATCAGACAGCGTTCACAAGGGAATAGATACAAGTATAATACATTACAGTACGGGTAGGCAGGCAAGGGAGTGGGTGGAGAGGATCGAATGGCCTGGGAGGGACGAAGGTCAGATGTGGCAGAGAGCCAGATCTTGACTTTGTGTTTGAAAATGGTGGGAGGAGGCAGGTTTCTAATAGTAAGTGGCAGTGAGTTCCAAAGTTTGGCGGCAAGGACTGGGAAGCTAACACCAACGGCTGTCTGAAGCTTGTATTTAGGGATGTAAAGACAATGTGCTTGGGAGGATCTGAGTGTCCGTGTAGGTGTGTAATGAGAGAAGCAAGAGGCTAGGTAGATGGGGGCCAAGTTGTTTACGCATTTGTGATTAAGGGCCAAGGATTTGAGTGATATCCTTTGGGCAACTGAGAGCCAATGTTGGCTCTTCCTAGTTTCGGTGATATGTGCAGATCTAGGAATGTTGGGGGCCACTCTAATCACATTGTTTTGGGAGATATGGAGTTTATTAACATTGCGTTGGTTGGTGTCTTGATAGAGTGCATTGCAGTAATCCAGTTTGGACATAACCAATGTCCTGGCAATGATGATGCAGTTCTGCATGGAGAGGAAGGGGCAGCATGCTGTAATAAGCTTGCATATGTAGGCTGAGGCAGAGACGACTGTGTTAGTTTGCCTATTTAAGGAGAGTGTAGAATCAAGGTAGATTCACAGGGTTTTTGTATTGTTAGCAACTTTGATGGAGTTGCCATCAATGTTGAAAGTCCTGAAGGAGGGGTCCAGTTTGTTGAGCCTTTGTTGGGTGCCCAGGATGAGGAGCTCAGTCTTATCGTCGTTAAGACAAAGCTCTTGTTGGGCCATCTAAGCTTGAACAACTTGGTAGATGTTGTTCAGTGCTTTGGAATCTGGATGTAGTCACCAGTGATAGGGATGAGTATCTGGGTGTCATCCGTGTAGTTGGTGTAGGTGACACCCAGATAGTCAAGCACATCAAACAAAGGTTTGGTAAAAACATTGTAGAGTGTAGGGGATACACACAACCCTTGTGGCACTCTGCAGGGGACCGGGGCGGGATCAACCGATGAGGTAGGCGAGAATACTCTCATGTGTCTGTTGTCCAAGAAGGAACTAATCCAGTTAGTTTCTTTATCAGAGAAGTGGGCGGCAGATTTCAAATGTTGGCAAAGGATGTGGTGGTTAACCAAATCGAAAGCTGCAGAGAGGTCCAGGAGTAGTGAGAGGGCTAGTTTACCATTGTCTTTGAGGTCCTCAATTTGGGTTTTGAGATCTAAGAGGGCAGTTCCTGTTCTGTGCTTAAGTCTGAAACCAGATTGTCTTGTGCCGAGTAGATTGTTGGTTTCCAGATACTTTTGTATTTCTAAGTAGGCTGCTCTATCTAAATTTTTTAGAAGGAATGGGACGGTAGTAATGGGCCGGTAGTTGGTTGGTATTGACCGATCAAGTGTAGGTTTTTTCAGCAGAGGGCTAACCCATGCGTCCTTCAGATTGTTAGGTACAATTCCAGAATGAAATGAGGAACTGATGAAGGTGGTAATGTAGGGGGCAAGGTCATGTGCCGATTCCTTGATAATCTGTGCAGGGCAGGAGTCACCTTGGCAATTGTAAGGTTTCAGGCTACTGATATTTTTTTTAACCTCTGGTATGGTGAGGGGTGCAAAGCTAAATGGAGTCTGGGTGAAGGGGTAGGCTGCCTTGGGTGCAACGAGTTTGGTGAGGGAAGGGGTAAGGAGAGAATTTTGTTTGCCATTGATTTTGGCTTGTAAGGTGGTTATTTTGGTAAGGAGGGCATTTTGGATATTGTTGCACCAAGTACTGTCCTTGCTGCAAGTGTCGATGATGGGGGAAGGGGATACTAATTCTTTAAGAATTTTAAATAACTCCTTCGCGTTGGATTCAGCTTGCGAGTTGCGCTGGTTGTAAGTCTCTTTTTTTGCTTGTATGATCGCTTCCTTGTAATTGAGGGATGCGATGAAGCGGTTATCTTTGTTGGAGGCACAGGGAAGACTTTTCCAAAGTGTTTCTGCCTTGAGTTTTACTTTACGCAGGGCTCTAAATTGCGGGGTGAACCACAAGTTTAAATGGGCACATTGTTTGGCTTTTCGTAGTTTTAACGGAGCTATAGTGTCAATAGCTTTAAGCAGTGTTTGGTTAAAGGTATCCACTAAGACAGTAGGGTCGTTGTGTTGTGCAGCGCACTTGTTGAGGATGGGAAGGATGAGTGGGAGTAGCTTGTCCCGGTAATGTCATTTTTGTTCCTAGTGGGAATAGGGGGGGCTATGATAGGTTTGTGACAAGGGTTGGTGGCTGGTAAGTGAAAAGTGATGATGTGATGGTCGGAGCAGGCACAGGCGGAGTTGGAGCTTATCGAGGTATTGCAGTTTAAGTCTACAATCCAATTGAGCGTTCTGCCCTTGTTGTGGGTAGATTTGAGAATGCGTTGCTGAAAGCCTAAGTTAGAGCTAATACTAGCAACCTCAGAGGCCATGAGATCCTTCGGGTCTGAAAGGCCAAGGTTGATGTCACCCAGTAGTAGCACTTGTGAGTTGGGCTGAGTATTATCAGTAAGGATGGCGGGAATATCCTCTGTGAATGAGGAGATAGTTCCTGGTGGTCTATAGATGAGGTGCAGTGTAGCTGTGTTGGTTGGAGATAGGGATAATTTCACAGACAGAGATTCAGCAGAGCTAAGTTGAGCGTTAGGGAAAAGTCTCATGTTAATGTTGTCCCTGTGTATAAATGCGACGCCGCCCCCTTTGGATAGATTAGATTGACGGTCATTTCTGAGTATGGAGTAACCCTCTGGGATGGTGAGGGCTAAGAGTGGGCCTGAGGCGGCATGTAGCCAGGTTTCCGTGATGGCAATGAAGTCAAGGTTTTGGGCAGTGATGAGATCTGAGATGTCAAGGGCGTGGGCAGTAAGGGATCTGGCGTTGATGAGGGCTCCCTTTAGATCTTTAACAGGGGGAGTCACGGGGTGGTCAGGTGGGGTTAGTGTAGTGGGTCGAGAACTGGAAGTAAGGTGGCATTGAGCGCATGGTATGCGAGGCAGTCTGGATCTGAGTCTGGCATTCCTGAGTTGGAGTGAGCATGGTTGATTAGGAGTGGGTTTTGTGGCAAAATGTTGGAGCCACAATGCAGGTGCATTAAGGTAAGGGTTGGTGGAATGGTCGGTGGTAGGTTTAGTTGTAATGCTGTGTGTGGGTGTGTGGGAGGGGGAAAAAGGAGGGTCAGTGGTGATATGCTGAGTGGTATTGTGAGGGAATATGTAGTGAGGATGTGATGGAGATTAGCAGTGATGCTGAAGGATGGAACACAATGTGCATTGACTAAATGCCCTATGAAGGCAGGGAGTATGAGGAGAATGTTGGCAAAAGAATGCAGCATGTTGTGAAGCACAGGGGGCCTGACAGTTAGATTCAGTAAAGTGCAGCTGCTAAAGTGAGTCTGTTGTGCGAGTTCGGAAGGAAGTGACACACGGCTGCACTATGAGTATGATGGTTCTGTGTGTGCCGGCTAAGCAGGCATAAGCAGGCTCATAGTGGCGAATCCCAGAGGAGGGTGGCACAAAACAAATTTGGCAGGGCTGCACAGGAGCACAGTGGAAGAGCAAATAGGGTGGCATAAATCAAATCACAAATCAAATATTAGCGGGCAAACACAAGCACAAAATGCAGAACAATGAATCAGGTGACACAAATCGATTTTGGCAGGGCTGCACCGGAGCACAGTGGAAGAGCAAGTAGTCGGGTGACACAAATCAAGTTTTGGCGGGCATACAGCAGCACGCAATGCAAAACAATGAATCAGGTGACACAGATCAAATTTGCCAAACCTACACAAGCATACATGGCAGAACAGTGAGTGGGGTGTCGAAATCAAATTTGGCAGACAGAGAGGGGCAAACACTGACAGGGCGATGTGTGTGATGACATGATTCGAAATCGGGATATTAGTCTTGTCACAGAGATGGTAACCAGCAGAACGTGCAGACACTAGGGCAAAGTTAACGGCTTGTCCTCAACAACAAACTGCGTTTGGGTATAACACAGTCAACTTAAAGGGAAGCAGCTACGGTAATGCAGTGTCTAAGACAAATAACACGTAGAACAATACTCGGACTGTAAGAACGAGGCGGACACAAAAAGGATCCATTGCTGCTGCAGGAACTGATTGCCAGGGAGAGGAACACCAGAATCGAGTGTGTCATTTTGAAGTCGGATGCGAGCTCCAGGAAGATCCTCTGGAATTCCATGAAGCAGGACTGACCAAGCCTGAGCCACCTCAACAGAGTGCTGGACCCCAGATGTGAGTAAACTTCATAAAGGTATCCGAGAATGACGGTGGTGCTATTTGCGAGAGTCACGAGAAGCTGAAACCACGATGTGCTGCTTATCTGAAGTTTGCCCATTGCTGCCACCGACCTTCAAATCCCAAGACATCTTTCCGCTTGTCCCCATGACTAAGGTCAAGGAACAACAGGATCAGTAGACCTACACAGGAACAGAAGCCAGCTTGAACCACTTTCTTCAAACCAAAGGTACTGTAAAACTGAAGGGACTTACCTCTTGTTGTTAGCCTTGTTAGTTCTGAGTTGAGACTTGTCTTGGTTGCCGTGGCAGAGTTGCTTGCAGCTTTGTCCCTCACAAGTCTCCCAGCTTGTGGCCCTACAGTGATTTCTTTTTCTACAAAGACTTCTGAAACATTGTGCAAGACTTTTTACCTACCTGCAAGAAGTGCTTTAGCTCACCTAGACTTTTGCTCAATTAACATTGACTGTCCAGGCTCCTTGAAAGACTCTTCTTACCTCTGACTTTGTGCTTCACTGTGCCTCAGGAAAGGGTTCCTTTACTTTGTATTGGAGGGTTCAAAAAGTACTTACCTGCTTAAGAATATTTGTTAACCATTGTTTTCATCCCCTCATCTTTTCCTTTTTGACACTAACCTCAGTATTGCTCTAAATGTGCCAGTGCTATATCAATGTCCACAGTGTCCTAGTTATGTAAGTTACCTCACAGTGTTGAAAGTATCTCTGTGCCATCCCACATGGGTATCTACTGATTTATTGAAACTGAGTGTGCATTTTTGAAGTGTATTATTGTTATATATGTTGCTCCCTTCTAAGGAAGGCTTATGCAACTGTTGAATTAATAAAAAATTGTTTAATCAAGAAACCTCGAGTATAAGCGTTTATTTGGATACTTGTCACTGTGAATCTTTGTGTAATAACCCTACAGCTCACATTTACCCCTCTTGAGATAAGGCTGGCTGATCAGTCGCTCTACCAACTTTTATAGTACATGCTTATACCAAAGGTTGGGTTAACTATTGCAAGGAGGTCAAGGCTGGTGCAACCTCGCACAGGTTACTGCATACAATCTTGCCTAACACTGGTGGCAGCCGATGAGGATCAATTGTGGAGTTACACTGAGTATTTGCTTTGCTTTTGTTCAACTAAATCCTTCACAAGGCTAAGCTCCAAAAGAACAGCAATTGTAACATGCCTATTATGGATAATTCCAGTCATGAAGCCTGATCATTTTAACAGTAGATCAACTGAAAGAAATGTGTAAGGTCAGGAATCATCCCTGTTAAAGGAAAGAACAATGAATTGATTACAAGGTTGTTTAGTCACCAAAGTTTGGGTAGTAAGCCTGGCACACCTACTAATCAAGGGAATGTTTAAATTGATAATGAGGATGATAATTCAGAGTCTAACTCTAATGTCTTAGAAGAGTCAGAGGAGGTAGAGGATAGGAGCCCCTCTTTGCCTGACCGGGCCCTTCTGCCTCAAGCTATGTCCACTGGGACCCCACAAGGTCCATCACTGAGTCCATAATATGTGTCTCTTGAAACAATGAGAGTTGAATTGGAATGTAAAAGGTTGCAAGCTGAGGCTGAAGCCAAACACCAGGAGATCAAACTCAGGGAACTGCAAATGTAACATGCTCTTGAAATGAAGAAATGGTCTCTTGAAACGCTTTCCCTCCCAGAGTCCTCTAGGTCTTCCAGTCCCAAGAGGCCTCGCCTGCCCAAAGAAGCGGTGAGTATGTATGATGTGAAACTTGATATTTTGGATTGGTTGGATGCCTTTGAATACAATGATGGGATTCAGGGTCTCACAGGAAATCAGTTGATTCCTTGGATTGTCTAGGCTTCCCCAGGTTGCAACTGATGCTTTAATGGAGGTGGGTGAACTTGAAAGACAGGAATATGAGAATGTGAAGCTGGTGTTGATAGCCAGATTTAGGAAAACTCCTTTCCAGTACCTTAAGAGGTTTAGGACCCTCAAAAAGAATGATGGTATCCCTTGGACTACCTGGGTGTGTAAATGTTTGAAAAACTTAGATGGTTGGGTTAAGGGTAACAGAGATAACTCTGTTGAAAGATTGAGAAATCTGTTTTTGTTAGAGTTTATTTTTGATGCCTGCTCTCCTGAGCTGAGACAGCACTTGGGGGACACTCACAAAAAGGATGAGGGGAATCAGCACAAGAAAGATGGAAAAGAGAATTCAAATTCCAACCACCTAAAAGAAGGCCACAAACATAAGAAGAGTAAGCCCCATGGGAAACCAGGTCAGTCTGGTGCTAAACTAGAGGGAGGTCAGCAGAAGCCTCCATTCCACAAAACATTTGGTAAATGTTATGCTTGTGGGTCAACTGACCATTTGAAAGGGGATCCCAGATGCAAGGGTAAACCTTCAGGGGTCCACAATGCCTTTGTAGCCATCAACCCTGAGGATGAAGTTCATTTGGCTAGTGGTAACTTTCAAGTATTGGCTGAATACCCTACTGAGCCAGTGTTTCTTTACTATCCCTGGGTCTGTGGGAACAGCAGAATGTAGATGTGTATAACTCTATTCCAGATAATACCAAAGAATAGTACAAGGACAGCGCACTTGTGAATGGGCAGGGGACTCCTGCCATTAGAGAAACTGGGGCTAGCATTACTGTAGTGGATGAAACTGTTTTCAGGCCAGAGGATGTTGCTAAGGCACCTCCAGCTCCCACTAAACTTGCTGGAGGTCCACTCCAAATGATTCATAAACTTCCAGCTCTCTTCCAGTGCAACAATATGAATCTGAGGATTCCTGTCAGTGTACAAGGTGAGGTGCCTGGGAGAGTCCTGCTGGGGAATGACTTAAAGATTCTTGGAGTTATATCAAGCACCCCTAGGCCTCCCAGTAAAAGGAAGAAGGAGCAGATGAGATTGGCCAGAGGGGCAACTTGAGATAACTCTTAAGAGGAGGTTACAGAGGAACCTATACCTTCCAGTCCACAGGAAGGACACCCTTCAACTTCTAGGATGAAGAAGGAGCCAAAGGGGGAACCTAAGGTCTCGGGAAAGAAGACAGGTGTCACACCTGTTCAACGGACAAGGGCATCCCCAAGAGGACAGTCCAAGATCACACCTGTGACTCCTACACCAGCAGAGGCGGAATGTGAGGAACAACTACAGAATAGTGATACAGCTACTGGTGAAACAGAGCTGAAGAAGCCGTTACCTATGTAGGCGATCTGGATCCTAAAGACCATGCTTAGCTGCAGACTTTGCTTGCAGAAGGTGACCCACTAGGGCAGACTTCAGCTGAGGTCAAAGAGAGTGTCCTACTCTTGAAGGACTTCGCCAAAAGGCTGCTTCCCAGCTGGAAGGGCAAGAGCCAGGCAAGCACAGGCTGTACTGGGAGGATAGCCTCCTTTATAGTGAGCTTATTGAGACTACCCCAGGGGACTACAGAATACCTGTAGTGCCCCAGGTGGTGAGACCCCAGTTTCTACGATTAGCCCATGAGATTCCTTTAGCTGGTCACTTAAGTTTTAAGAAGACCAAGGAAAGGATTTCTTTGTATTTCTATTGGCCCAAGATGGCGCCTTATGTAGATAAATTATGTAGAATCTGTCACACCTATCAGACTTCTGGCACGGGTGGAGACAAGAACATGGCACACTTTGTGCTCCTCCCTCTGGTGGGAGTTCCTTTTGAGAGGGTAGGGATTGATATTGTTGGTCCCCTAGACCCTCACACATCTTCAGGCAACCAATGTATATTGCTTTTGGTAGACCATGCTATCAGGTATTCTGAAGCCATACCTATGAGTACTGTTACTGACCACACAGTGGCTAAGGCCCTCCTTGGTATTTTTACCATGGTTGTTTTTCCTAAGGAGGTTATCTCAGACAGGGGGACCATTTGTAAGTCCCATCACATTCAAGCCATGTGGAAAAACTGTAAAGTGACCTACAAGTTCTCAACAGCCTACCATCCCCAAACCAATGGATTGGTGGAGAAGACCAGCTAGTTCTAATTATGGTATCTACAAGGGAGAGGGACTTACAGGACAAATGGATTGGACCCTTCAAGTTTGTAGGCAAACTTGGAGAGGTCATTTAATTAGTGGACTTGGGCAAACCCAAGGAGACGCCTAGGGTCTTTCACACTAACTGCCTAAAGGCATCTGTATCGAGACCAGAACTAGGAGCTTTGCTCTTAGCATCTGATCAAGAGGAGGAGGAGAGTGAGCCTCTTCCTCACCTTGCCACAGGACAGCCTTTAGATGGGAAAATAGAAGGAGTTAATTTCTCTTCTGATCTGACTATTTAACAATATGAGGAGTGCAAAGTTCTGTTAAATCAGTTTGCCTCCCTGTTTTCATTGACACCAGGCTTGACCCCTTGGGGCCAGCATGAGATACTCACTGGCGACTGTCTCCCTGTCAAAACCAGGGGTTACAGAATGTCAGACCATATAAGAACCCAAATAAAGGAAGAGGTAAAGAAGATGCTTGCTCTCAGGGTAATAGAGCCATCTACAAGTCCATGCGCTAGTCCAATTGTGTTAGTGCCAAAGGCAGGATCCAAGGAATTGAGATTCTGTGTGGTTCAGCCAAGTTACTCAGTACACTTGACATAATATCAGGCTATCAGTTGAGATTTGTCGTGGTTGCCTTGGCAGAGTTGCTGGCAGCTTTGCCCCTCACAAGTCTCCCAGCGTGTGGCCCTACAATTATTTCATTTTTTACAAAGACTTCTAAAAAATTGTGAAAAACATTTTACCTACCTGCAAGAAGTGCTTCAGCTCACCTAGACTTTTGCACAATTAACATTGACTGTCCTGGCTCTCTGAAATACTCTTCTTACCACTGACTTTGTGCTTTAACAGACCCTCAGGAAAAGGTTAATTTACTTTGCATCTGAGGGTTTCAAAAAGTACTTACCTGCTTAAGAATATTTGTTAACCATTGTTTCATTCCCTCATCTTTTCCTTTTTGACTCTAACATCAGTATTGCTCTAAATGTGCTAGTGATATATCAAAGTCCACAATGTCCTAGTTATTTTAGTCACCTCATGTGTAGGTGAGTGTTGTGTGCCATCCCAGATGGGTATCTGCTGATTTATTGAAACTGAAAGTGTGCATTTTAGTAAATTATTGTGTTACATATTTTGCTGCCTTCTAAGGAAGGCTTATTCAACTGACTGTAAAATTAATACTTAATTATTTAATCAAGAAACCTTGAGTGTAAGTGTTTATTTGGATACTTGTCACTGTGAATCTTTGTGCAATAACCCTACAGCTCACATTGACTCCTCTCGAGATAGGCCTGGCTGCTCAGTCACTCTGCCAACCTGTGAAGTACATGCTTATACCAAAGGTTGGGTTAACTATTGCCAAGAGGACAAGGGTGGTGCAGTCTTCCACAGGGAAATGCATACAATCTTGCCTAACATGAGTGTTGTTAAGATGATTAATAACAACCCCATCAGAAACGCGAAATTTAAGCATGAACAGCTGCTGATAAAAATACTTTTACAAATCTGTGGATGGTGTCAATGACACACTTTTGGAAGCTAGCGAGTGACAGAAATGTGTTGGTCCACAATTTGCATAGTTAATTAGTCTTTTAATATAGTTATCAATTTAGGATAGATGAGCACGTTTAAGTAATTGGTATTGTCCACAATCTAATTATAGCATGCTTTGAGTTGAAACATTTAAAGTTCCTTTAACATTTTATTCTAGCACAATTAAATATGTATATATGGCGGTAAAATGGTATAATTGTGTGCAGCGCTGTCAAAGTGTAGCTAGGGTCTTAGCAGGCTTCTCCCCAACATTGCCTAGGAGATATATTAAATTATCTGGCCGATTCATGGAATTAATGTGTGCTGAAATTTTCAGCGCAAGCACGCGAAAGCGTGCGAATCGCAGTGCCAGTGCGAAAATCGCAGCGAAAACCGTGCACAGCGATTCATGGAAGTCCGTGTGCATGGAAATCCATGGATGTGCGCTGAAATCCTGTCGGCGCACCTGGCGCACATGCCTTCAAACAGCGTGCGCTAAGCGCACACAACAAAAGTAGGCGTAACACGGGGCGTGACACGCGAAATGGGGAACAGCTCGTGAAAATGTGGGCATCACGGGGGAAGTACAGGAGGCAAGTGCGCAGAATGCCCACACGCTCACCTACAACACGTATTCATGTAATCGAATAGGGCAAACCAGTGCACGGGCAAAGACGCACACAGGCCTAAACACGTCTGCCACACGAAGGCAGGCGGTAGCGTCCCTGCGCATGAAAAAATGTGCGCTAACAAAAAGCACATACATACAGCTATGATGAATGTCCCATACTGTGTCCCTCTAGGGAAATTGACGTGCAAAGGGGTACGCGACAAACACGGACACCCGCTGTGTGAAAAATAGCATGTGCGTGTATTTTGGGGGTGCACGGGAAGATTCACACGCGATAGGCCTTGGGCGAGCGGGGTACTTGTATAACTGGGGTTCGCGTGAAGTTTCACATGCGATTGGCCATGTGCGAGTGGGGAACGTGTATTTCTGGGGTCCGCGTGAAGTTTCACACGCGATAGGCCTTGGGCGAGCGGGGTACTTGTATAACTGGGGTTCGCGTGAAGTCTCAAACGTGATTGGATCCGGGTATGTGTATTTCTGGGGTTCACATCAAGTTTCACACGCGATTGGCCCTGTGCGAGTGTGGAATGTGTATTTCTGGGGTTTGCGTGAAGTTTCACACGTGATAGGTCTTGGGCGAGTGGGGTACTTGTATAACTGGGGTTCGCGTGGAGTCTCACACGCGATTGAATCTGGGTACGTGTATTTCTGGGGTTCGCGTGAAGTTTCACACGCGATTGGCTCTGTGCGAGTGAGGAACGTGTATTTCTGGGGTTCGCGTGAAGTTTCACACGCGATAGGCCTTGAGCAAGCGGGGTACTTGTATAACTGGGGTTAGCGTGAAGTCTCACACGCGATTGGATCCGGGTACATGTATTTCTGTGGTTTGCGTCAAGTTTCACACGCGATTGGCCCTGTGCGAGTGGGGAACGTGTATTTCTGGGGTTCGCGTGAAGTTTCACATGCGATAGGCCTAGGGCGAGTGGGGTACGTGTATAACTGGGGTTCGCGTGGAGTTTCATATGCGATTGGATCCGGGTACGTGTATTTCTGGGGTGTGTGGGAAGTTGCACACGCGAAAGGGCCTGTGCGAGTGGGGTACTTGTATTTCTGGGGTACGCGTGGAGTTTCACACGCGATTTCAGCAGGGTACGTGTATTTCGGGGGTGCCGGGGAGTCCTACATGTGAATTGGCAGTGCCGGTCCTCCCAGGTGTCCCCTCTACACCCTCCACAGCCCCTGCAGGCAGCCCACACCACAGGGGACTACCCTGCACCCCTGGTCATGTCCCGCAGGCAACCCATCCACCATGGGCATGCCCCCCAGCCAATCCACATGTCACCTTGCACTACTGATCACCAACGCATGACCCCCTGCACCCCACCCCCCAGCAGTGCAGGGCACCTGCCAGCAGGCCCCCATTCATGTCCCCCTACACCCCCACCCCCCAGCATTGACAGGCACCTGCCAGCAGGCCCCGGCACATGTCCCCAGCACCTCTGCCGCCCAGCAGTCAGGGCACCTGCCAGCAGGCCCCCACACATATCCCCCAGCACCCCCACACCCCTATCATTGACAGGCACCTGCCAGCAGGCCCCGAGACATGTCCCCCAGCCAACACGTCATCACAATCTAGATCCCTGGCTCTTATGGCCACCCAAATCCCACCCCACGACACCCCAGTCCAAACACCAAACCAAGCTTTACATCCACTCCAATTTGAAATCCCCATTACATGATAGATCACAAATAAGCAGTATGCGCATGGGTACAAGTCTGTCAGACCCACACAATGGCAACACATGACTGAGAAAACCCACATTGTGACATGCATGAAACCAATGAGAGAAGACCACACATTGAAGTAAGAAACAAAAATGTATTCAAGTCAAAATGAAGGGAATGAAATCAAAACACACAATAATGCCAATAATAATCAAAATGCAGCATGTCCCAAAAAATAATAAATAAATAAAGTGAGAATCCAAATTAATCCAAATGAAAATGTGTCCAAAGTCACCGTCCAACAAAGCAAATCCAAAGGGAAAGAAAAGCGTAATATCCATTGCTCCATGGTGAAAAAAAAAGATGAAGGAGAAAAAGCCACTGTAAAACTATGTACAAATAGCAAATCCAGGGTCCATGAGCCCAACGACATGAATGAAACCTACAATAAAACCTACCTAATTACTAACTATATACAAAAATGTGGGCATAGTCCATGTGCCCCAAATGAAAGAAAAAAGAAATGAAACTTAACACTAATGAACTATATACAATGGCGGTGGGCAAGTCCAACAGCTCACTTGTTGGTGTCATGGGCCAGGACATCATCGAACTCCTGTTCAATGTCTTGGAGGCGGGCCTGTTCTCAGGCCCCGAGGTCTCGCAGGGATAACACCATGTCCACCTCCAACTCCATGTGAATTCCCTCGAGGCACTCAGCCCGCCTCAGCGCCCTGCGCATGGAGTTCTCCGCCCTGACCATTGTGAGCCGTGCCTCCTCCACCCACCGCCGCTCCTCACCTATCTGCTGGCCCAACCACTGCCACACGGAAGACACTCCCATTCCAGGGTCCTCCTGCCCTCCAGCCGATGCCTGCCCCTCTGATGTAGATGGCCCCGAGCCATGATGCCTCCCACGTTGAGCCTGCCGCTGCCTCCGATGCAACTGCCTCTGCCAGCACGACGGCATCCAGGCTGATGGAATCCACCAACACCGTCGTGGATGTGCCCTGCCCGATGATGCCGGCACATCCTCCATCTGCTGGAGTCCAGTTGCTGGGTTATCCACCCCTGCTAGACCTCCGATTCCAGACTGTGGCAGGGATTGGATCCCCACCGAGCTGGCTGCGTTGGTCAGGGCAGGTCCACAGGGGGCCCTGGTGGCATCTGGGCCAGAAGACGGCATGGAGAACGACTGGCGCATAGTCTCCACAGAGGAGGAGAGGGCCGCCAGAGTGGCCGACACATGTACAAAACCCCCGACCATGGACACTCCCAACTGGGCCACGTTGGCATGCTGCTCTTCGTGATAACGTGCGTGATCCCCCCGGGAAGCACACACGTCATCACGAATGTCACGCGTGCGCAACGCAACACCAATCAGGACCTTCTCCATACGGCCAGGGGTCCCCTCGTCCGCAGTTAGAGGAGTGTCAGATGACATGGACATCCCCCTACCTGCAGACGGGCCTGGGATGGGGCATCCCAGCTGGTGCATGGTGGTGCAGTCACAGTGTCAGGGACAGTGACATGCACAGGCCCCTCCACGGCAACCTGTGCTGCCTCCTGCCCCTGCCCCTGAACTGCACCACTTGCACCAGTGGTACCACCCCTATCAGGCCCCATGTGCGGCTCATTAGCGGCCTCCTCCTCCTCTCTGGAAACCACCAACCTGGATGGCTCCACACCGTCTTCCGTCATTGCAAGCCCCTGTGGGGGCTCACCCACCCATTCCGCTGCAGCCGTAGTGGCAGATGCAGCACCAGTCCCCTCACTCCCGGATGGTGGTAATTTCTGGGAGGGTGACTCGGCCTTGCGTCGCCGGCTGTTGGGGGCATCTCCGCTGCTTTGCTCCACAGTGCCGTCTCCGCCCTCTTCATCACTTGCTGCTGTGTAGAGGGAGACATAGAACACAAGCATCAGGGTACTGTACAATGGTCCCCTAGACAGGAAGCAATAGCAGATTAGTGGCACTGTCAAACATCACTTCCATCATGTCCCTCCACAACACATGGGTCAGTGCAGGCAAAACACATGCAGTAACAGGCATGGTGCATGCTATGAACATTAGCATACATGTCCAAGGAACTCTTGAAACATACAATGCTGGTTTGAAACTCACATGCATCATGGGTCATGCCTATCACATGCACACACTTCACCGTAGTTTCATCCATCTGGCCTCGTACACCCCAGACACAGTGGATACAAGGATGAGTAGGCTGCATCAGTGAATCTGAACATTGTCACAGACATGTGTCATGCATCCATGGCATTTACAAGTCACAGACACGCAAGTAAAACACACAGACATGGACACCAGACATGTCCATGACAGCAGCACCCATCTCTCACACCCCATCCATGTCCAATAACAGAGACAGGCATGCATTAATGTGTGCATACCGCATGCTGCTCCGCATGTTGCATTGTAACACATTCACCAACCATGTGATTCACACATTACTGGTCTCACATGCATGACCATGATGTCCCTGCACACACACATACGTACATGCCCTATGTCACACATACAGGCAAGTATCAGACAACCAGCACCCTGCAGCATGCCCTGTCTCACACAGCAATGCTTGGCCACTTGCCGCTCAACTCCAGACGGGTCTGCCTCTGAAGGATCTGGGCATGGAGCGCTGGGCCTACGCGTTCCAGGACCCTCATCTGGATGGTACTCATGCTGCCCCGGCCCCCCTCCATGAGGCGCCGGGCCTTTATGAGGGTCCTGGACCTCAAGTCCTCCCAGCGCTTCTTGACTTGCTTGATGTTGCGGGTTGCCACCTGCTCTGTGTTGATGGCAACCACAAAGTCGTCCCAGATCCTATCCCGTCCTTCCTTGGTTGGCGCGTGATGTTCCGAAGAGGGCATCATAATGCCCCAGGACATGCTCCACCAGGACACCAACTTCCTTCTGACTGAAGCTGGTGGCCCTCTGCCCCGCTGGCTGGGGGTCGCCAGTGGTCTCAGATGGTGTTTGCCCCAACATGGCGACCCCTGAGGCAGGCGTGGGTGGGCAACTGTGCCCTGGGGCTGGACTGTGGAGCGATGGTATCCCGGTCAGGAGTCTTCTGTTCCAGCAGGGGTGGACACAGCATCTGGACCCCTGCAGATGGCTGATGTGCAGGCACCAAATAGCAGGGCACGTGGGCATCAGGCAGTCAGGCAGCAGCAGATGGCAGGTGGGAGCCTGCTCGGGCCTCTGGGGGACAGGAAAATGGCCTTCAGGGCAGGAGCGTGGTCTTCCTGTGATTTTGTGTGGCCAGCTTGATACAGAGTGTTTTGGCACGTGAAAATCTTGCACGTCAGCGTGTAATTCGAGGAAAGGGCCTTAGCGCGTAAGTGCGTCAGCACACGCACGCGATTCCATTGGACCAAAGGCCCTTTGGGCACGCTCCCACCTGCCATCTGCTGCTGCCTGCCTGCTGCCCACGTGCCCTGCTATTTGCTGCCTGCACATCAGCCAGGGGTGCAGTTGCTGTGACCACCCCTGCTGGAACTGAAGACTCCCGACTGGGATACCATCGCTCCCCAGCCCCAGAACCCAGTTGCCCACCCACACCTTCCTCTGGGGTTGCCATGTCGGGCACACCACCATCTGGCACCACTGGCAACCCCCAGCCAGAGAGGCAGAGGGCCACCAGCTTCACTGCCACCGAAGTTGGTGTCCTGGTGGAGCAAGTCCTGGGGCAGTATGATGCTCTCTTCGGAAGTTCGCGCGCCGAAAAGGAAGGACGGACCAGGATCTGGACAGACATTGTGACTGCCATCAACCGGAGGGGGTGGCAGTCTGCAAATTCAAACATGTCAAGAAGCGCTGGGAGGACTTCAGGTCCAGGACCCTCAACAAAGCCCGGCACCTCTTGAAGGCAGCGGATGCTAAGGGGCGCCGGGGCCACCTGTCGGAACATCAAATGAGGGTTCTGGAACGCATATCCCCAGCGCTCCACGTCCAGGTCCTTGAGAGGCAGTCCCGTCTGTAATCGAACGGTAAGTGTACATGCATACTGATTGAAAGCTGTACGTGTGGTGGTGTGCCAGTAGTGTGCAGGTTGCACATGTGGTTTTGTAGGGCCATGTATGGATGTGTATGTACAGGGCTGTGAGGCTAAGACATGCGAGTCCTCTCATGTGTGAGACACATGGATGGTGCATGTGTTTGTAAGCGTGCTTGGCAAATGCAGATGTGTGAGCACACATGTTTGAATGACTGTGTATGTAATTTGGCATGGTTGTGGTGTCACATATGGATGTTGGTTCCAGCTGCATGTTTCTGCACCGAGTACATGTGCATGTGTGTGTATTTCACAAAGGGTGCAACAGTGATACAACATGGATGCTTGGGACACTGATATGTAGAAGACTGATTGCCAGATGTGACATGGATGCCGATCTCATCACTGCGATGTGGAGGTGTACACATGCATGTAAGTGTGGTGGCGTATGTGCATGTCTAGTGCACTCCCTGTGTTTCATGTGAGGTCTAGCTTACCTTTGGCTGCTCATGCTGTTGTATGTATATGGATGGTGCTGGCTGTTGCTGTATGGCTGTGGAATTGCTCATGTGTGTGAGTTGACATGCCATGTGTGTTGGGGATTGTGATGCCATGTCTGAAGTTTAACACTGCCACTCATGTGCAACTGGCATGTGTGTATCAGTCCATTGTACAGTGTCCTGATGCCTGTCTCCTATCTCTCCCTGTCTGCAGCGTCAACTGATGAAGAGGGTGGAGAGGGTGCTGTGGAGCACAGCGGCAGGGATCACACCACCAGCTGGAGATGCAAGGCCCGACTCCCAGCCCAGGTTGTGATCTCGTCAGGGAGTGAGGAGTCCGGTGCCCCATCCCAGGCTGCAGCTGCCAAGGGTAGGTCCAAGAGGCAGAGGTCGGATTTGGACTCCTCGGCAGCAGAAGGAGCAGCTGAGACCCCACAGGGTCCGACGAAGGAAGATGGCACGGAGTCATCCAGGTTGGTGCAGGGTTTGGTGGAGGAGGAGGCTGCGCAAGGGACAGAGACGGGGTCTGGAGGTGGGGATTCCACTGGTGCCAATGGTGCAGGGCAGGGGCAGGGACAGGAGGCAGCACAGGCTGCCGCGGAGGTGCCTGTGTGTAATCCTGTCCCCGATCCTGTGACTGCCTCATCCCGCACCAGCAGGGATGCCTACGGACAGACCTGTTTTCAGGGAGGGGATCCACTTACAACAACTGGCCTTCCTCTCCCTACGGACGTGGCTATCCGGGACCGGGTTGAGCCTGTCCTGGGTGGGGTGGCGTTGCATCAACGGGCCATGCGAGGTGACCTGCAGTCTTTTCATGGGGAGACTGCACGTCATCTCGAATTGCTCGTTGACCGTGCCATCTTCCCACCCATGTATCACCTGGGTACCCTGTGGAGCTGCCTCTGACCGTGCGGCCAGGCTGGTGGAGGACACATCCCTGCCACATTCGGGAGTCGGACGTCCAGCAGGGGTGGCCATCTCAACAACTGCACCCCAGCCAGAGGAGGATGTGCAGGCAGCAGGAGCCAGGGCACTGGCACAGGCACAGCAGCAGCAGCAACAAGGTGTGAGCCATGATGGCTCTGGGCCTTCGACATCGGAGGGGCAGGCATCAGCCGGAGGGCAGGAGGACCCAGGATGGGAAGTGTCTTCCGTGTGGCAGCGGTTAGGCCATGCTATAGATGCGGAGCAGCAGCGGGCGGAAGAGGCACAGCTCACGATGGTCAGGGCCGAGAACTCCATGCAAAGGGCTCTGAGGCGGGCCGAGTGCCTCGAGGCAATTCGCAGGGACCAGGAGGTCTGGATGTCATCGTCCCTGCGAACCCTCGGGGCCATGGAAGAGGACCGCCTCCAGGACATTGAGCAGGAGTTCGATGATGCCCTGGCCCGGTAAATCAGGAAGTGAGCCGTCGGACTAGCCCGTTGCCATTGTATATAGTTAATTAGTGTTAGGTTTCCTTTTGGTTTTCATTTCATTTGGGGCGCTTGGACAATGCCCCCCCTTTTTGTATATAGTTGTTCATTAGGTAGGGATTTTGTAGGTTTGGTTTCAAGGGTTGGGCTCATGGACCCTGGATTTGTACTTTGTATATAGTTCAACATTGGATTTCACTTCATTTAAGTTTCTTTTTTACCATGGATCAATGGATGTGTCTTATTTTTCATTTGGTTAATTATTGAATACACATTTGTTATATACTTTACTGATGTGGTCTTATATCATTTGTTTTGTGCATGTCACAATGTGTCACCATTGCTTGGATCTGAGGGACATTGATTCATGGCCATGCTGGTTATGTATTTTCTATCATGACTTTGGGAATTCAATGTGGGGTGTTTGGACTGGGGTGGGATTTGGGTGGCCATGAGGGGCATGGGTCTGGAGTTTGATGACCTGTCGGGGGGGACATGTGTGGGTGCCTGCTGGCATGTGCCCCTGACTGCTGGGGGGTGGGGTGCAGGGGGACATGTGTGGGACATGAGTGGGGGCCTGCTGGCAGGTGCCCCTGACTGCTGGGGGGTGGGGGTGCAGCGGGACATGTGTGGGACATGAGTGGGGGCCTGCTGGCAGGTGCCCCTGACTGCTGGGGGGTGGGGGTGCAGGGGGACATGTGTGGGGGCCTGCTGGCAGTTGCCCCTGACTGCTGGGGATTGGGGGTGCAGGGGGACATGTGTGGGATATGAGTGGGGGCCTGCTGGCAGGTGCCCCTGACTGCTGGGGTTGGGGGTGCAGGGGGACATGTGTTGGGGCCTGCTGGCAGGTGCCCCTGACTGCTGGGGGGTCGGGGTGCAAGCTGACATGTGGCTTGGCTGGGGGCCATGCCGATGGTGGATGGGCTGCCTGCAGGACATGACCAGGGGTGGGGGGTAGTCCCCTGTGGTGTGGGCTGCCTGCAGGTGCCGTGGGGGGTGTAGAGGGAACACCTGGGAGGACCCACACTGCCAATTCACGTGTAGGACTCACCGCGCACCCCTGAAATTCACGTACCCTGCTCTGACAGCAAAATCGCGTGTGAAACTTCCTGCGAACCCCAGAAATACACGTACCCTGCTCCAATCGCGTGTGAAACTTCCCACGAACCCCAGTTATACACGTACCCTGCAGCTCCACTCGCGTGTGAAACTTCCCACTAACCCCAGTTATACACGTACCCTGCTGCTCCAATCGCGTGTGAAACTTCACACGAACCCCCGAAATACACATACCCTGCTGAAATCGCGTGTGAAAGTTCCGCGAACCCCAGTTATACACGTAACCCACTCGCACAGGCCCTTTCGTGTGTGAAACTTCCCGCGAACCCCCATAATACATGTACCCTGCTGGAATCACGTGTGAAACTTCCCGCGAATCCCAGTTATACACGTACCCCACTCGCACAGGCCCTTTCGTGTGTGAAACTTCACGTGAACCCCAGTTACACACGTACCCCACTCGCACAGGCCCTTTCGCGTGTGAAACTTCCCGCGAACCCTTGTAATACACGGACCCTGCTCCAATCGCATGTGAAACTTCACGCGAACCCCAATTATACACGTACCCCACTCGCACAGCCCTTTTGTGTGTGAAACTTCACGCGAACCCCAGTTATACATGTACCCCACTCGCACAGGCCCTTTCTTGTGTGAAACTTCACGCGAACCCCAGTTATACACATACCCCACTCGCACAGGCCCTTTCACATGTGAAACTTCACGCAAACCCCCAAAATACACGTACCCTGCTGAAATCGCATGTGAAACTTCCCGCGAACCCCAGT
Source organism: Ambystoma mexicanum (assembly GCF_040938575.1). Lineage (NCBI taxonomy): Eukaryota > Metazoa > Chordata > Amphibia > Caudata > Ambystomatidae > Ambystoma > Ambystoma mexicanum. The sequence continues at coordinate 1,320,466,349 of NC_090929.1, read as the reverse complement.
TATACACGACCCCACTCGCACTACCCCTTTTGCGTGTGAAACTTCACGCGAAGCCCCGTTATACACGTACCCCACTCGCACAGGCCCTTTCACGTGTGAAACTTCACGTGAACCCCTGAAATACACGTACCCTGCTGAAATCGCATGTGAAACTTCCCGCGAACCCCAGTTATACACGTACCCCACTCGCACAGGCCCTTTCGCGTGTGAAACTTCACGCGAACCCCCGTTATACACGTACCCCACTCGCACAGGCCCTTTCGCATGTGAAACTTCCCACAAACCCCAGTAATACACGTACCCGGCTCCAATCGCGTGTGAAACGTCGCGCGAACCCCAGTTATACACGTAACCCACTCGCACTGGCCCTTTCGTGTGTGAAACTTCACGCGAACCCCCGTTATACACGTACCCCACTCGCACAGGCCCTTTCGCATGTGAAACTTCCCACAAACCCCCGTAATACACGTACCCTGCTCCAATTGCGTGTGAAACTTCGCGCGAACCCCAGTTATACACAAACCCCACTCGCACAGGCCCTTTCGCGTGTGGAACTTCCCATGAACCCCAGTTATACACGTACCCTGCTGCTCCAATCGCATGTGAAACTTCACGCGAACCCCCGAAATACACGTACCCTGCTCCAATCGCATGTGAAACGTCACGCGAACCCCAGTTATACGCGTACCCCACTCGCACAGACCCTTTCGCGTGTGAAACTTCACGCAAACCCCAGTTATACACGTACCCCACTCGCACTGGCCCTTTTGCGTGTGAAACTTCACTCAAACCCTGGAAATACACGTACCCTGCTGAAATCGCGTGTGAAACTTCACGTAAACCCCAGTTATACATGTACCCCACTCTCACAGGCCCTTTCGCATGTGAAACTTCACGCGAACCCCAGTTATACACGTACCCCACTCGCACAGGCCCTTTCGCATGTGAAACTTCCCATGTACCCCCGTAATACACGTACCCTGCTCCAATCGCGTGTGAAACTTCACACGAACCCCAGTTATACACGTACCCCACTCGCACAGGCCCTTTCGTGTGTGAAACTTCACGCGAACCCCAGTTATACACATACCCCACTCGCACAGGCCCTTTCGCGTGTGAAACTTCACACAAACCCCTGAAATACACGTACCCTGCTGAAATCGCATATGAAACTTCCCGCAAACCCTCGAAATACACGTACCCTGCTGAAATCGCGTATGAAACTTCCCACAAACCCCAATTATACACGTACCCCACTCGCACAGGCCCTTTCGCGTGTGAAACTTCACGCAAACCCTAGTTATACACGTACCCCGCTCGCACAGGCCCTTTCGTGTGTGAAACTTCCCGGGAACCCCCAAAATACACGTACCCTGCTCCAATCGCATGTGAAACATCACGCGAACCCCAGTTATACACGTACTCCACTCGCACAGACCCTTTCGCGTGTGAAACTTCACGCAAACCCCAGTTATACACGTACCCCACTCCCACAGGCCCTTTTGCGTGTGAAACTTCACGCAAACCCCCGAAATACATGTACCCTGCTGAAATTGCATGTGAAACTTCACGTAAACCCCAGTTATACATGTACCCCACTCACACAGGCCCTTTCGCGTGTGAAACTTCACGCAAACCCCAGTTATACACGTACCCCACTCGCACAGGCCCTTTCGCATGTGAAACTTCCCATGTACTCCCGTAATACACGTACCCTGCTCCAATCGCGTGTGAAACTTCACGGGAACCCCAGTTATACAGGTACCCCACTCGCACAGGCCCTTTCATGTGTGAAACTTCACGCGAACCCCAGTTATACACGTATCCCACTCGCACAGGCCCTTTCGCGTGTGAAACTTCACCCGAACCCTTGAAATACACGTACCCTGCTGAAATCGCATGTGAAAATTCCCGCGAACCCCAGTTATACACGTACCCCAGTCACAAAGGCCCTTTCGCGTGTGAAACTTCACGCAAACCCCAGTTATACACGTACCCCACTCGCACAGGCCCTTTCGCATGTGAAACTTCCCGTAAACCCCCGTAATACACGTACCCTGCTCCAATCGCGTGTGAAACTTCACGCGAACCCCAGTTATACACGTACCCCACTCGCACAGGCCCTTTCGCATGTGAAACTTCCCATAAACCCCCGTAATACACGTACCCTGCTCCAATCGCGTGTGAAACTTCATGCGAATCCCAGTAATACACGTTCCCCGCTTGGCGTTTGCTGTTTGGCAGCCCTGTAAACTGGTCCAGGGTTAGCGCAGCCCTTTGCGCTGAATTGGGAATTTTGATGGCTTTTCCTTGCGCAAGGGCGTTCTTGGGGGCGTAACTGGCGCTGCTGCAGGGTCGCTGCGCCACTCTGCACCACGGCTGGTTTTGGAGGTGAAAATCCATCAATACGCTGTTCGCGGAAATCGATTTTAGCGCAAGCTGCTGGTGCAGACATTCGCACGCGCACGCTGTGTGCCAGCCGCATGTGCCACTTTTGTGCGAAATTCTATGAATTACCCTGTAAATTGTGATGGTAAATCTCTTTACCCTGCAATTCACTGCGTTTTCAGTGATTGCTTAAAATGAAATTGCCCACAACCCTTTCATTAGAGGACAAATATTTACAGTAGCCAGCACATTACTATGACATACAATAATCCATATTTTGCCAGCATGTCCCTTTCCATTAGGGAGATGCTACTCCACTACTGATTTTTTTGATTATAGTATGGGACAGCAAGTCCCTGAATGCAAATAAATAAAAGGGACTAGATGGGTAACACATACTTGACTTGGGGCAAGTGGGCAGCTGGGACTCAAATGACCCTCACCAATTGAGTTTATTTCATTGTTCAATATGAACATAATCGCATTGAGATGAGAATGACAGCGAATTGATAAAAGTATCCCAGTTCATAAAGGGACACAACAAATACACAAAGTCTCCTAAAACAGGTTGTTTCTGAATGGCACGTTACCTTTTTGTTCTACTCTGCAATGCTTTAGTGGTTTTAATTATTTTTTTTATTTTTTAATCCGCTTTTTCATCTCAGACAGCCTTCAGTGCAACAAATTAAAGGTGCCATTGTTCCTTCAATCAACATTTCCTATATGACCTTTAAGGGTATGTGTGAAGTGGCATTATTTGCTTCCATTTGGGCAGCTAGGAAAAGGACACACGTATGACAATCTGGCAGACTCCCGAGTTCTGCAGTTGTAATTCAGGTTAAGGGCAGGCAGAAATGCAGTTTTTCTGAAATGCGGCTCCCTCCTATAACCACCTGTGTTTGTGAGGGTATCTGCCACTATTTCTTTCAACCAAATATGCTCATGATACAATATGCCCTATAGAGCGTGGTAGGATGTTCCCTTCATATTTCTTTGAGTTATGTCATGTTTACTGACTTTTGTGGGGGTGGCATTGTCACTTCGTTTAAATATATAAATGACAAAAGTATGTTCTTAAGGGATTTATGTGAGTTTTGTGCTCACAAGTGGCAGTTCTCCTCACTACTTAAAGCATATTTAGGATAAGTGGTCAGGGACTTTGCTTATGCATGATGCTTGTAAGAAGTCATAGCTCAACACTATGTAATCCCAGCAGACATTCAAAGGAATGGCAAAAGGAAGACCAGAACACTGGAAGAAGAATGTGATTCTAGTGAACCAGTCCTATAGACCTCCCCGAGGCCTTTGTTGCCTATCGCTGTGGCCCTGTGGGAAGGGGCTGTGGACCAGGTGAATCAAGATCCTTTCCATTAGTAAATTAAGACCCCCTAACCCTGCCCAGTGAAGATCCTGAAAAATGTTGGTCTGGAAGTCCCCATAGAATACTCTGCAAAGGAGTTGAGAATGGCAAAATCTCTCCATTCTTTACTCTGATGATTTGTGGACTAACATGTTTACTTCCTCGGGTTATGTGCTACACCTATTTCTAAAGTATTTTTTTCCCTCCCCTGTATTGTATTCCTTCCAGTACACTCCAACTGACGTTGTGCTCCCAACTAGTTGTTCCTAGCCAAGAAGCCCTGACAGCCTTGACAACAAAATAGTACTCAAACTAGAATCTTATGCACATAGGGCCTTATTAGGAGTCACCGGGTATGGAAATAAGGGTGGCGTTAAACCCGCCATCACCGTAGTTTCCATGCCGGTTGATCTGGAGTCCTGCAGGCGGAGGTGTCATTCCCGCCAGGTCTGACCTAGCGGGTTTAACACCGCCCGCCTGCAGGCGGACTTGGAAACACTGGCACCATCACGAGATGGTGCCGGTGTTTCCATGGTCCCCATTCCCATTGAGTCCTATGGACTCAATGGGAATGGGGATTTACTGAATTCTGCCTCCTGAATTCCCGGGTCACCGGGGTTGTAATGCCCCGATAATTCCGGGAATCACGGAGGCAGAATGGTAATACGAGTCCGGCGGTAACCGAGCTGGAAAAACCGGCAGGTTACCGCCAGACTCGTAATGAGGCCCATAGTCTTCTTTATCAAGAAACGGTTAGATTACGCCCAATCACTTTCTCTATCACAAAGACCCTGACACCCCATTGAAAAGAAATTAAGGAAATTTGAAACATTTGACCAACTGTGTATATTTTATATTTTACAACTGTGATCACAAAGTTCCTTAGGAGCATGTGCATATATTTCTGTGTTCTATGGGGTGAGGAGAGATGTTGTGGGAGCACCCAAGGTGGTAGATGGCTCAAATATATGGGGCGGTGTGCAATAGGGTTGAAGCTCGTATATGCACCAAAGATAGACTTCCAGTGAGATTCAACCAAAGCTCAAACATACCCCAAAGGCATTAAGGCTCAACTGGTGATGCTCAATTAATGCTCAGCATTATTCAGCTTGAATTAGGATCAACCAACACTCACTTGATGAGGTTTAGTTAAGACTCAACTTGAGTGATCATTGGTTGAATTTGAGCAAATTAATGTGCATGTATACATCCCTACCAATGCTGATGGTGGGGCTCAATTTTAAAACAGTTAAGCAATAGTTGAACGTTCTTGGTTGAGCGTTCTATTGATTGATCAATGTTGGATGGTGTAATGTAAAGTGGCACAGGGATTTTAAGAATGTCAGATGGTGAACAAATTCTGTTCTGGGGAAATACAAAGAGTGAGTCATGAGGATTTGCTGAATACAGCAGCGCTCACTACTCGGGTTGCGTTGTACTCCGTTGAACAAGCAGAGTGGATCATTGTGATTTAAATCAGGGCTGGGTCCTGGTGATCTCACATATCTGGTTTACTCCTTTCAGAAGTTTTGCACTTTCTGGTTCTATGTTAAAGACTATTTTAGATCCAAGGTATTGATTGTGTGCTCAACAGTTAGACAATGCTGCTCAGATATACACGCCCTGTACACGTGCAAAGAGGAAGGTACTCTGCAGATAAGGACCATTTGTAAAAAATATCCTTCCAAGCAGAATGTGGGATGAGCCAATATGAAGAGATTTGGGTGGGGTTTATTAAGTAGTGTAAAACATATAGCTCGCATTTCGTTGATTGCATATACATGTATGCTGTACCCCCCACCCCACACCCTTTTCTCAACTTGGAGTGCATTTCATTATTTATCTCTCAGTGTTGGGGGGTGTCTGTGTATTATTTTGTGTTATTTGTTGTTGGTGGAATCATCCATTTGAGGGCGATATCTCCAGGTGTGGAAACAATGTTATGGCTACATGGATATTACTAGAGCAATGTAGTTTATAATTCAGCTGAATATTTTAAATATTTCCAATATATTGATTTGGATAGAGTCGAACTAATTTGCAGGCATGATGTATTGCTACACTAATTTAATTAAACTATTTGTTAAAAATAATAATTTATCACTAGCTAGTTTGATGTAAGCACTGAAGAATAACTATGTTTTCTTTTCATAAAAGTATCATTAACATTGAGGTGGATGTTTCCTGCAGCGTCTGTCTCAGCACACTATGGGCCGCATTCCGAGTTGGGCGGTAGGGGATACCGGGCAACGGGAAGGTGACCGGTGGCGGTAATCACCTACTGCCCAATTCCGAGGTCCCTTAGGGGGAACCATAAGGGACGTGTGGTCGGACCACACGTCCCTTACGGGTCCCGCTAAGGGACCTGGGCGCAAATAATGGGCTTGCCATTCGCGAGCCGGTATTTGCACCCTCTCCATTCCCATTGAGCCCTATGGGGGCTCAAATGGGAATGGTTTGTTCAATGGGGACTTACCGGTCCCTCCAGGGTCAGAATGGACCGGTAAGTCCCCATTGAACAACACCAGAGGCGGTACCGGTATGGGAGGCAGCCATGGAGCTAATTACTCCATGGCTACCACCATACTCGGAATGAGGGCCCATGTCTGAGCCCATCAGTGCATTTAGACACACACACTATTAGCTCCTTCTTGAAATGCTCTCTGAGTCAGGTGCACTTAGGTTGCTATTGAAACCCTCCTAACTGTTCTGGATGAAGAGCCTGTAAATACATGCACAACTATAGTTTACATCTTTTCAGGAACAGAACAATCATTATTTCTTTTAAGTTGTCATGCTTTTTTGTGGCAGTGCCATATTTTTTTGTATTCTATTGTACTCTGGTAACAGCCTCTTCCGTTAGCATCCATACCATGCAACGTGGAGGCATTGTTGTCTGAATCACTCGTGTTTAGAACTAAAATGTAAATAATTGATTGGAATTTTGAGCTATTACTTTTTCAGGCTGCTTTTAGTCGTTCTGTTTATAAGCATAATCTGACAGAACTAAACCATAAGAAAAAGCAATAGCTTATTATACTCATATCTGCCTGGTCTGTATTCTGCGTTTGAAATTTGAATGAAAATGTTACCAATTTCAAATGATAAATCATTGTGTGTTGGATATATCGAAAATGCCAACTTTGATGGATGTTGTGCCCATATAATATACCCTATTTTCTAAACTGACTGTGCACTATAGACCCGCTTTCAGCGTCACCCTGGATTCTTCCCCGTTCTATGTTTTGTAATAATCGGTAATATTTTGTCAATTCTGTGGAAATGTCTGCTACTGCATTAGCCTATTAATTACTTGTGACGCATAATTGCACGTGATTGTTCTAACACACTGGCACAGAAAGAGTATAGCGTCAAAGAGAACTGCCTTTGCCATCTTAAAATCTAATAGTGGGTCACATTGCTCTGTTTATCGAAAGACACATGGCTGATTTTAAAGAAATGTGCAGAAATGCGCAAAGTGTATGTGGCGACCCTAAAATTGTGCTGCACAATTGTAATGCACATCAAGGCTATTCACACTGAAATTGCTGCACTAAAGCCCACAAAAGAGAATGCCAAATGCAGTACGCGACATGCCCACTACACTCCCGCTGCACAGGCAAATAATGTGTTGTGAATCTGCTGAACAATGCAGTGAGTCAGGACCACCAAACCACATATCAGCTTACACAGCAGAACACAGTGAGTTAATCTCTCTAAACCACATAATGACTTCCACAGCAGAACGTAGTGAGTGAGCGGCATAAAACACATGACAGCTTTCACAGCGGTCTGCACCCCTACAACATGCAATAAAGAGGAACGGCAAAATGGGTCAGCACCCAACCAACAACACCATATCCATTTTGCAAAAGCCTCTACAAACAGCATTCCCAACTCCAGATAGCAGCAAACTCTCAAATGCCACATCTGGAACGAGACCCAACTGGTGCCGAAATAGCATGCAGCTGCCTTCTGGCATGTGTACCTGCATTATCCCCATGGAGCTTGACATGTAGCAGCACAGGTAAGCAACCCCAAATGTCCCAAAACCTCCCTGCTCACATCACACCAACAACCACCCACCCCTCCAGCAAGCAACTGCCATCATGTTCACCAAACAGTGCAACACTAAGGGCCTGATTCATGGAAGTATTTTATAATGGCGCAATCCCATAGGAAATGTTCCATGAATCAGGCCCTAAGTCTGCCAGCTCACCAGCATGCATTTAGCAGAAACATGGGCACGGTGATGTAGGGATAATTTGCACACAAATTTAAACTGTGCACTTATTTTAGCAGCACCACTGACTTCAATTGTGGTAAGACGCACACCATGCACAGATGATGCTAATGTTGCAGCACGTGCTTGGTGTGTGAGTTAGTAATAATGTGAGACATTGAGGGTGACCTAAAGAAGGTGTGAATTGGGATTTAGCTTGTGACAGTGTTGTGTAGGGTGCTAACAACTAAAATGATTAAAAATATGAACTACTAATGGCTAATCTTACCAAGACTAATGCTAGTAATTAATAGTTATTTGACTGGGGTTGCTTAGGCCATAGTACACACTGCAGGCTGGGGTGTAGATGCATTCACACCACAATGTTGGTTTAGAAAATAAATGCAAAAAATTGAATGCGGAATTGCAGCGTGGATGTGCAGTTCAGAGTGCAATGAGACAGCAGAATGTATTCTTGCAAAGACAGCTTCTTTGTTCGGACAGAAAAAAAAAGAGATTGTTAGGATACTCCTCATCCAGGAATGAGAAGAATGTTGTACAAAGGTAATTCAGGAAGGTGAATCCCAAGAACTGGAATGTTACTTTGTGTGTGCTAAAGATGGGTGGTATTTGTCAAGAAACATTATTCATGACATTGCGATGTATGCAGGAATGAGGGAAAAGGCAGTAAAGGTTCCTAGGAAGATATTGGTAAGGGGGAGGTGAAGAAAAAAGGCTTATAAGCCAGAGAGGAGAGAAGAAAGGGATTGGCCAAAAAACGATGACGCAGGTGAGCAGTAGAGAGGGGAGAAGAAAGAACAATCAAAGAAATTGGAATATTGGTTCTGCGCTGTACACGAAAAAGCAGGCTTGCTGACCTGTGCTCCAGAGGGGTAGCCCTTGCTGGGTTTCGGCGGGAGCTGGAAGTGGGAGGGTTCATGCATGTGAGACAGAAGGCATTGCTTGTGCAGGCAGAATCCCCACCTCATGGGGCTCATGGTGAGTATGAGTTTAAAACAAGAAGAATGAATGAAACCATTAATTAGGATAATCCCTAGCCTGAAAGTACCAAATCGGGATAAAACAAACACAAGGGAACACAATCACATTGGTTCTTAGTTACCGAAGAGCAGTTTTTATCTCCCATGCAAAAAGATAGATTCATGAGAAAGGGGCATTCTGCAGAAGCTCTAAAGGCTGTACAAGGTTACAGATGAAAAAAACACATGCTGTTGTAGGAATAGTTTGCTTGAAGAAAAGAGATATCATTGCTCGATTATAAAAAGTGAAAATGCAAATTGTGTTTTTCTTTCTCTAAGAATAAGATACCAGAGGGGGGGTCTGAGATTGCATTGCTTTACAAACAATATGTTTCTCCCAAGTCAAAGTGTTCTTTCTGTTTCTTTTGCACATATTCAATGTGAAAAAAACAGCTTTCTCTACACATGTTCATGGTTTGCTGAAAGTTTAAAAAGTGCCTCTCGACATAGCTGTTGAAACAGTTCATGTATTTATTATTGTAAAAGGCACATCCACGCTGATGTTTACATGTAAATGTCTCATTGTGTGCTGGCGTCTTCAAGTGAGCAGGTACAAGGTTCCTGATCATGAAATCGTGTTTCCTTGCAATTGTATTGTGATTTGATTACCTATGTGGAAATGAGTGTGCTTGGCATCAAACCAAGTACCTCCCTAGCAAAGGGTTCCCTATAAAAAAAGGTATAATCGTTAGCTAGTGCCCCATACTTTAGATTTCCCAACATATTTGGTGAAGAATGTGGGCATATTTTGGCTAGGTGGACTTTGCATTTTTCTTTTCTCTTCTACTTTTTGAATTGCTTCAGTGACATTGTGTAAAGGTGACAGTGGTACATTGCAAATATGACAGAATCCGTAAATAGCTGACCTCTGCGCGTATGCAGAAACTAATTGTTTGCCTTAGCAAACTGGACATCTGAAAATATTTAAAGTTGGCCAGAACGAATAGTGTTATCGGTGAGAACATTTTTGCAGAAGGGACAGTTTTACAGAGGTGTTTTTTAAAACTGTTTAATTACGAGGACCGGAAGACACAGACTGATTGCGTTATTCTCCTGGGTGCAAAAGTGTGGTTTGCCTTACATAGGTTCACTGAACTGAGAACGAAGGATAATGAGATCGGTGAAGGGTTACGAGGTGACTTGGAACTATGCGCGAGGAAATGTTACAATTAGAAGAGAATTATAACCCAGGAGAACCTGGTGTACAATTACAGACTAGATATGACAATTTAAAAGTGCAGTTCACACAGAATGAGAGGCAACTGGTGGACTGTGGAAGGGAATTTGATCATTAAGGGAAGTTGATCATCTAAAGACCATTGCGGAATGTATTTGAATAGATAGAGATCTCGCCTTATCAGAGGTGCATGCATTACCGAAATCTATTTCTCAATACAGTCATTGGAAGATGAGATTTTCCAATTCATGTCTGAAGGTGATACAAAGTTGAAAGCAATCCATGATTAAAAAAATGAAAATCACAGAGAGGAACGAGTTAATTTTTAAACTGAGAAAAGATAATTCAGCATTTTTGGAGGAAACACAAGAATTACAAGCACGGTTTAGAACATTCGGGTGTCAGCAGGGAATTACTCTCACTGCGGTTGAATGCAGCCACACTCTGGGAAATTTGCCATCTACTGTTCACTCGGCCAGAGCTGGCTGCTCTCCAATGCTCGAGAACAGGCCTGCTTACTCAGAGCAGGGAAAGGGGGGTCAAGATGAATTTCAGTCTAATGCAATCAAAATCATAAAGAATATTACGAGTCTGATCAAGCCTTTTAAGAAAGGTTCAGATGTAAGAATTTAAGAACACTTGGAAGCTGTTATTGAGCTATTTCAGACGTTGGGCATCCCCATTGCTCAGTATGCCATATTTTTCCATCTCGCTATGAACCCCAGTTCTGTTAGCTCCATACAGGTTTTGAATGAACATGGGAATTTACCATGGGGTGACTTTAAAAGGGAAATTAGGAAACTGTTCTCGCCATATTGCTTAATTTCAGGATGCCAAAAAGGCATTATGACAGCTCAGTTAGATGAATCGCCATGCCCTTTCTTGCAAAAACTACAAAGAGCTTTTTCACATTTTGACTATAGCAGTGACACAGACTCATGAGAATTCAAGACCACTTTTTTATAGCCTGCAAAAGAAGTGCTCTCCCAACTCGCTTGTGACTTCACAAGAGACCGGAGTCTGAAGAGGAGTCTATAAGGTAATCTCACACGAGGGTAGAAATAAGGAGCCAAAAATGCAAAAAACAAAAGGCCCCTGGAGAATGCTTGAATAACGAATGACACAGCACATAAGCAGAGGAGAGTGGCCATGCAAAGGAAGGCAGCACCATCCAAGGCCACTGTGTTTCAAGCCACAGACCCCCGACGCACATTAGTCCTATGTATTTTTGTAATTTGCCTAAGGTGGGATTTTATTATAATAATAATAATAAATGTATTGTGAATTAGTTCAAATTTGAACTTTACACAAAAGATACAAATACAAAGTACAAAAGTACATAAAACTTAATACAAATATAACAATCAATACATTAAATGAAAATTATGTGAGGATTATGTAAAATTGAATAAAATTATACATATATATATATATAGTCAGACATAATACAATACAAGGATAATACAGTACAGTGCAAACATGTAATACAGAGATAAAGTGTAACATACTCCGTACATGTCCTATTCAACTCCATACACAAAGAGCCTACCACAGAAGAACGCTTGCTGCCATGTACCAGATTTTATTATGATATTCTAGGACCTAATAACACCCAGAGTCTTATATTAAACGGCCCATAACAGGCATTAGGGGCCCAGAGTAGGTCTGACCCTGCCGCAATGGTATATGACAATCAAACAAGGTCAAGGTATGTAGATGGATTCATTGAAAATGAAAAGGAATTCCATAAAGGGAACAGTATCAGTCAAATGAGAGACAAAATGTGACCTATGGCCCTCATCCTTATGTTCATCCCTCTTCACAGGAATAGACGACCATCACCTCACGCTCCCCACCCCCTGTATCCTGGAAATTCAGGGGAAACACAACCAGAAATCAGTCTCATGAAATGAGCCAACACAGGCCTGATCAATTTGAATTCAACCAGTACCGGCCTAGAGATAAGAGGGATGGTTTAGGGATATGAGCAGATTCCAGTGCTTAGAGCCACAAGTGTAAATATTTGCTGAGTGGATAGGAAAGCTGTGTACAGTGCAGAACAGAATATGAGTGAGAGTGCATAATGTCACAAGGATGACATTACACAGAACAGCTGCAAATGCCTACACATCCCGCTTCCCACAATGAAAGGGTAAATGCCAATGATCCACCATCAAATGAACACACCAAATTGCCTAGCAATTTAAAACCAAGAAAACAGTCAAACAATGATGACAATGGGAATAAAAACACATGCAGGAAGGGAGCATGGTTTAATTTAGAGTTGAAACAAACCATTCATGTATCTGAAGATGAGAGAGAAAAAGAGAAATACACAGAAAGAACCGAAAGAGCAAAGGGTCAGAAGGTAATTTAAAAAGAACATGCAACATGAAATGAATGAAATAGGTGAAATTATGAAAAACAAATGAAAGATTCTCATTTCCTGACAGTTCTAACACTGATCATATCTTCACAGAAAATAAAATTCTGCAAAGGACAGGTGTGAATGAGTCCCCTGAAGAGTATTTCGAGCCACAGATGTTGCATGAGCCAGAGATGGCAGGTATGGTACAAGAAACAGGTAAGCTTCAAACACAAGATGCTGATGTTCCGCCACACAATGCTAATGAAGATACAAACATATTGTGCTCTAGAGTAGCGGCAAGTGATGCAGATCCAAATTATGGGGGAAAAGCAGGAATTGGGTGAGAACACAGGTGGCCCTGATACGGAAGGCGGGTCAGTCATTGGCAAAACTCCAAATGAATCCTCAGGACAGAAAAATAAACAGAGAAAGTGAAAGATAGATGAGTCGAAAAGGGGATAAAATCTCATTTCATATGCCCCTTTGCTTAGCAAAAAAATAAGTCCTGAGATTAGCAATAATTCACACTTCCTTTGTATTATTGAAGAATGTGAAGATCGGTATTCTGCCCCTGTTACCATTGAAGAGAAATGCAATGTTTTTGCAATGGTGGACACAGGCGTGCAGCAACCGTGGTGTCTAGGAAACTATTGAACAGCATAAATGAAGGGAGACCTCCAGAAGACATGCTGAAATTAAAACCAATGAAAGACCTGTTGCATAATTTCAATTCAGAAGAAATACTAGTTGAAGGTTCCACTGAAGTTGACATCAATGTAAGGAAGCATCGACTGAGACAAGAGGTGGCGGTAGAAATCAACAAATGTTTGGTTTAAATGGCCCTGATTTGGGACAAATAATTGTGGCAAGATGCATGTTGACAATTACAATAGGGTCTAACAACATTTATCACAATGTATTTATTGTGAGTGGAACCAAAGCTAAATTCTATTTGGGGAAATTACATCATGCACAGAATGTGTATGGTTTTATATGTCTTGAATCAAAAAAGTATGGTATAGACTGGGTGGAGCAGCACCTAAATTGAGGACAGAAGGCACATTTACTATTATGAACACATAATGTCATATGCAATTGATCTACAAGTAAAGAAGGATGTTACTATTCCTGCTTTCGCAGGGCAATTTGCAATAGCATTAAAGTACAGAATGGAACAAGATATAAAATGGCCTGTTGCATTTGTATGTCTCAATGAATCCATGAGACAGCAGGAGCTATAATGTGAATATATACCTTTGGCAGAAGTTGAGGACAGTCCCATTTGGATTTGGGTGAATAACAATGAATGCCAGGATGTTCACTTGAAAGGAAGGGACACCATTAGGGATGGCAATGCAAAAATCACACTACATTGCAGGTTTAAATAACCCAGTCATTGAGAATGTTTCTGAAAGTTATGTCATCTCACAGGGTTGTCGTGGTTTATTATACAGTCACAAACAAGTCACAGATCTCCTTCCCCTACAATGAATGTGACACACAATAAAAACATGTTTATTTCTATCATGCAGGTCCTTTTTGATAAGGCCTCCAACCGGTCTTGCACACAACCTCAATAAATACCCGATGCCACAATGGACTAGGAACCAGGCCGGTGTGTATCAATAAAATATGTATTAATTTATTTATTTAGGCAAATTAGGACCAACAGATTACATCAGCCACCAATGTTGTGGCAACACAAAGACAAACTATTCTTTTTAGTAAAGAACCACCACAGAGCTGACACCACAGTATGCAGTTACAAAAGCTACCTTTTACATCACCACCCAATACAAGCAAAGAACAATTCAAACCAATAACAATGAATACGAGGACGTTCACTTGGAAGAAGTTACACCATTAGGGATGGCAATGCAAAAATCACACTACAATGCAGATTTAAACAATCCAGTCATTGGGAATGTTCCTGAAAGCTATGCCACCTCACAGGGTGAACTGCCTCAGTCCTTAGATTCTAAACCAAAGGGGATTTTAAGAATTCAGTCAGTATACCCTTATGAACTAAAGGATGTGATTTGTTGTGATGAAGACAATTGCATCCTATTTTAGATGGATGAACATTTGGAGGGAAAACAGAAAATTGAAGTAGAGGCTGAAAAGCCAAGATACTTGAGGGTGGTGTGTCTCAAATGGGATACTGCCACAAAGCTAGAAGAAAGTACTGAAGTTCCACTTTTAGAGGATTTCCCAGAATTCTCTGATATGGAGAAGAAGAAAATTCATGCTGCAGACACTTAGGAGAAAGATCAGTTGAAGAAAATATTCATGGAATTCAAAGAGGTATTTGCCAAATACGCCTTTGATTGTGGGTGCACTGATTTGCATGTTGCTAACCTGCCAGAAGGATGTGGTAGAGAGACTGTATGTGTACGACAATATAGGCTACCTTTGGCTTGCTTAAAATGTTTGGCAGAAATAATTAAACATGTAAAATCCAGAGGAATCATTAGCGTCCAAACTTCAAACATGGGCATATTTGGTGTGCTGAAGCCAAATGGTCAATGGCGTGTGCACACTTGAGAGGATTAAGCAGGAGGGTACCTGTGTCAAGGTGGATGCTTCTATTTATTTATCAAGGCCTTGTGCAGATTCACTGGTAAAATGTATTTACCACTTTGGATCTTACAGCAGGGAATTAGTGTGTGCCCCCAGCCAAAGATGTACAACATCTATTGGCCTTTTTGTTTAATTTACTGTAGTATCTTGGCTCCCCTAACACTTGTGGTCTGTATCTGTTACCCTACGGTCCCCTCTCTCTGTACTTAAGAGCCACCTCTTGACTTTCTGATTACCTGCACAGAGCCACTCGTTGGCTGCACTTTTAATTACCCCCCTTGCACGTCTCCCGTTCTCTGCGCTTGCGTGATCTGAATGACACAAGGCCTAGCAAGATTGTTGTGTTGTCCTCCCTCTGATTCCCCCTCAGTGTCTTGTCACGCCTAGAAACACTTAAGGGCAGGTGCATTATAAATGGCATATCATATTAGTATGCATAGAATCATACTCCTTTTGGGTATATCAATCGTGGAAGTAAGTCTGGGATATTTCTGAACAAAGCACTCTCAGATGCAGCTGAGAGAGAAACTGTGATCTATGTGGATGATGTCCTCATAAAAAAATGAAGACAGAAAAAGCCACTGCAATGAAATTATACAGGTGCCTACCCAGTTGAAAAGAGCTAGGGCAACAGTGCCATTGCAGAAAGCGCAGTGGTGTAGAAGAAGGGTACATTTCCTGGTACATGAAGTGACTGAACAAGGGTTAAACCCACAAAAGAAGGCTGAAACTATCCACAAATTAAAAGATCCCACAAATATGAAGGGTTTGAAGAGTCTGTTAGGGATGGCACGCTACAACAGGAAATGTATTTAAGATTATGCAGAAATTACACAACCATTGACAGAATTACTGAAACTGGGAGTACCCTGGAAATGGAGGAAGGATCCATGTGAGGTGGTAGCCAAGTTGAATAACCGATACAAGCCCCATGTTTAGTTTATCAAATGAAGAACCAATATTTTGTTTATAGAAATAGGGTTTACAGATAAGTGTAAGTCAGCAGTCTTATATCAAAAACGTGATTTAAATAACAAAACCATTGCATATGCCAGCAAAGCATTATCAAACGTAGAAACTAAATGTGGTGAATGTTAAAAGGCACTGTTGACCAGTTTGTGGGCATTATAGCATTTCCGGCCCATTATTCGGGGGAATGGATAATTGTTGAAACTAATCATCAGCCCTGCAATTTTTGCAGAGTAAAAAGATCAGATCAGGGAACTTCGCCCAGTCAAGAATTACATCATGGGCATTGGCGTTGCAGGGATTTCCAGTGGAAGTGATACATGGACAGAATACAAAGAGCCCAGTTGCTCAAGGGCTGGTAGACTTGCATAACTGTGCTTGGTGAAATCCAGGTGGATGTGGTATCATGTTCCAAATCTCAGGGAACAGGTTATCAGCCCCTGGTGCATTGGAGTTTTGATACGCCTGAACAGGATTAGATGAAGGCACAAAAAGAATACCCCATCTTAGTTCTGCTTTACAATCATTTGTCAGATACAGAGAAAAACCCTTTAACAGAGGATGACTGCAAAGGGAGAGAAGAATTTAGGGTGTTGTTAAAGAATTCAAAGAGATTTCAATTGAAAGATGGGCTTTTAATTCGAGAATCCATGTCAGGTCGCACAATGGGTAGTTTACTTGTCATTTAGGGCTTTGATGTCACATCATCCCATGATGCTATAATGGCAGGACAGAAAACATTGAACATTTTAAATGATTATGCCTATTGGCCACATATGTGCCAAGATGTGGAGTTCTACACTCTGGGATGTCTGGTGTGTGTGAAAGTTCAGCTTGCTTCTCCAACACATAGGGCACCATTAATGAAAATAGGTCTGACAATGCCTCGTCAGATTTGCAGACAGATTGTATTGGCCCGACCAAAGATCAGAATGGGGAAACAGGTACTTGTTAACAGTTAGCTGTTTAATGTTGAAATGGTTAGAGTACATACCCGAACACGACTGCAGTACACAACAGAGATCACCTTGCTAGTAAATCATATCTTCTCTATGTTTAGTTTGCCTCAAAGAATAAAATCAGACTATGGAATTAATCTTACTAGTGCAGTGATCAAGATGTGGCATATTCTGGGAGTGAAAAGGAACCTACATATTTCCTACAGGCCATCTTCTTCTGGTGTTATGGAACGTTGCAATAGATCAATAATTGACTTTTAAAAAACTAGGTGTGGCTGAAGCAGGATCCAGTTGGGATTTGTGACTCTCTTTGGTTCTAATATTAGGTCAACACCATCAAGACCCACAAGTCCACATGAAATTATGACAACTAGGAAAATGGTTCTGCCTCAACATTTGTTGTACGGGACCAATGAACAGGTCTTGGTAAATACATCCACAATTCATGAGTATGTGGATGATTTGAGAAAGCATTTGCAGCACACATTTGTGTTTGCAAAGTGAAATCTGCAAAGGGCAGCTGAGGGTAGCAAATCATGCTATGATAGGAAGACATATGTTAGAGAGTATGAAGTAGGTGACCAGGTGTTCAGGTTAAATTCTGTAATAGGTAAACATAGAAATGCTAAATTTCTGGCATCTTGGTGCAGCCTGTACAAAATTGTGGACAATGTTTTGCCTGTTATATACAGGTCCATGGGTTGTCCAGAGGAAATTCAAACAGTATTGCATGATTTGCATAGGGAAAACTGTGCAAGTGTGTGCAGTGGACCGGGGGCGGGCAATGCACTGTGTGTTTTGATGTTCGCCTCAGTGAGCCAGACATGTGATGTCAACAGTGATGTCATCAATGACATTTGTGATGTCATCTTTGATGTCGTGGGTGTTAGTCTTAGCGTGCACAGTGGTGGCGCGAGTTATGGTTGCTTGGCTTACCATAACTGGCAAATTTCAAGGGTTTTTCGGTTTTACTTGGAACCATAAAGTCCCTTTAACAAAGATTTTTCACTGAATATCAAAGGTTCTTAGTAGTGCAACTTAACTATAACGTCCCTTTAACAAAGTTTTTTCACTGAATTTGATAGGTTTTTAGCAGCACAACTTAACCATAACGTCCCTTTAACAAAGTTTTTTCACTGAATTTCATAGGTTTTTAGTAGCACAACTTAACAATAATAACTTTGACTTTATGTACATGTACTATGGAACATACTGAACCTCTTCTACTGAACTTGATGTCCGCGAACTCTTTTAATATCCACTGACATGTTCGGAGAATAGTACCCCTACCTAAAAACTCTGGGGGGTATGTTTGATTGTTATATCATAACAAAGGAACATTTAACAAATTCAAAAAGCAACACACATACACATTATATGCAGTAATACATAAGAAATATAACCCATATGTGTAACACACTAACCATTCATTTAAATATAATATGTTCTAAAATGGAATATACCAGAAGAACATAAATTGGCTTCCAACATAATTACCTCACAGACACTACAGAACTAAGAACAACACCAGACCTACATAGTACTTAGAACATATTTTACTTGAAATAGTAAGTGTACTTCATTTATATTTATAAACTTTCTGTATTAGATTAAAAAAAAAGAATATCTTTTTTTTCTTACAGAAATGTCTAGTACTCTGGAATGGCTAGAGCAGCATTTCCCACATGAGGAAATGTCACAAGATAATGAAACTTATGGTAAACACTTTACAATATAAACCATTTAATTATTATTATTTTATATACATTTAACCGATATATATTTTTTTGTACAGAGCATAGCAAAATAGAAAATACCTCTGAAGAAGCTGTTATGGAAAACACGATTGACAGCATAAAAGAAAAAATTGATTTATTGTTGACCAATTTTAATAATTTGAAAACTTTTGTTGAAGATCATTTTAAAACAAAAATGTCATACCATTGCCCCACATGTACTTGTCCCCCCTCACCATATCCCAGTCAATTATCCCCAAACCCTCTCCATAACCCAAAACGTTTTGATGAGACTTCTATCCCTTCTTCACCTGATACCAATCATGTTGAAACCCCTAATTCTCCTTTTTTTTGTTTCCGTTTCTGCCTCACCTTCTCTGTCATACATTATTAATATATGTTAAATAAAGTTACATTTTTATATTGAGTTGTAATTAGTTTCCGTTTAAAAAAAAAATAATGTAGGTGTCCGCGGACAGTGTGGGTGTTTTGAAATGTTCGTAAATAAACGAAAATGGAGGTGTCCTGAACAACACGATACATGTCCGTACTGATCGTTAGCAAGTTGAAACTGTTCTAAGAACACAATTGGTGTTCTGAAATGTTCATAAATAAACAAAAATGGAGGTGTCCTGAAGAACACTATACATGTCCATACTGTTCGTTAGCAAGTTGAAACTGTTCTAAGAACACAATTGGTGTTCTGAAATGTTCGGAAATAAACGAAAATGCAGGCATCCTGAAGAACACTATACCTGTCCGTACTGTTCGTTAGCAAGTTGAAACTGTTCTAAGAACACACGCGGTGTCCTGAAATGTTCGTAAAGAAACGAAAATGGAGGTGTTCTGAGGACGCTATTTCTGTCTGTATTATTCGCAATCAAGTTGACACTGTTCTAAGAACAAACGCCTGTCCATAACTGTTAGTTTGACGTCTGACGTACTTTTAATTACTTCAGGACCCGAACAGTGTCGTAGAACATCAACGCGCATGCGCAGACCAATACCCGTGCATTTGGTGTCCTGCGGACAGCCGCTTCCTTCACGAACATGTTCGCAAAGCAACCATGTGACCGCGCCACACGCGTGTTCTGAATGCGGACACTGTTCGTGTCCCTGAACAGTTTAAAAGTACATTTTCAAGTAATCCACAATATTTTCCAATAAAAACTCACCATAGCACAAGTCCCACATACTAATTATAAGCTTATACATACTTTTTGAAACCTTTTGAACTTTTTTTATGTTTGATTTGTCCGCGGACAGCGCGCATGTCCGCGGACCGCACACAAGCACCCCTATTAAAGACCACACCCTAGAGCTTATTCTCATTGTGTTTCTGGCTATTCTACAGAGCACAGAGATTTTTGCTGCAACCTGCAGCTTTCCATCTTCAACCTGATGGCTTCTGTGGCTCCACTGCTGCCACCTGGTGCTGTGTCTGCCTCAACACCACCCCCACACGCTCCACCACCACCACCTCCCCAAGGGCCTGAAGAGGGGAACAGGAGTGAGGATGCAGAAGAGGAAGAAGAGGATGAGGAGAATGAGGTAGAGGAAATCCCTACTACCCCCACTAGGCATGAGTCTTGGGTGTGGTGGTTGTTTGCCATTCATGGGAATAGTCCTAAGGCTTGTGCGAACCATGTCACCTGCAATGAGTGCAAAATGATACTCAGTCGTGGGAGGCATGGTTCGTACAGCTTTGGGACCACTACCATGAAGCGACACCTGAGGTCATTTCACTCTGGGGCTATTCGCAAGGTTGTACCTTGCGAAGAACGTAGTAGGTTGATTTCCTCTACTTCATCCTCTGTTTCTGATCCTGTCACCACAAGGACCACCTCTGTGGAACAGCTTCTTCCTCAAGCTGCCTAACAGGCCATACAGAACTCTGATGACCCTTACCTTTCGAGGGTCACAGTTGTATGTATGTACTGTGACACAGTACTCTGCAGGGGGGAGCAACTTCGCAATGCTTTTGAGACTATCGTCTCAGAGCATGAGAAGACCTGCCCACTACCCAAATAAAACCCACTCTACATCTTCCTCTTTCAGCTCACCCTTTCTTATCCCTGTGGTTGGTGCCCCTCCCCTTTACCCTCCTTTCCCCTCCTCTCCTAGTGTGTCAAAGCCGCCTTTCACAGTTAAAAAATAGAAGTGAAAATAAATGAAGAAGGGCCCTTTGTATTTTTTAGAAGTCCGCGGACATCTAAAAAATTGGGTTGCTACCCTCTCATAACCATTGTAATTTTCTCTGGTAGGAAGTGGTGGCTCTGAAAAGAGCCTTTGGAAGGTGTTTGTATGTCACAAATTATAAATACTTAACACCTACTTCAAAATGGATGCTGTAATTCTAAAAAAAGGTGGTAATGCATTTTGTATATTTCTCAAAAAAATTGATTGCCAGCATAAGTAAGATGGACTCCATCTCTGCGAAAAATGTATGTACTACGAAACATAATATTTTCATTGTGAAAAGAGGACATGCCAAAATCTCTTAGAAAGGCACAAACAGCCTTATTAACATTGCGCCTTGCTTTTTCCATTTGTGGACCAAATGAAGAAGAACAAAGCCACATTTGTCTCTGTGCCATCCATGAAAATATTACTTGAGAATTAGGGAACATGTCCATGACCTTCCCAAGTCCTTCTTTCATAGAAAATTGCAAAGAAATTCCAGACACATGTCCTAAACTGTTCCCTCCACAATGAATTACAATTATGTCTGGATGTTGCTCTGTCTCCAAACTAGCACAAAGAGGTAGCAAGTCCAACCACTTCATTCCACGTACTCCATGCCAGTGTACTTCCACATGTGGAAATCCAAGATCCACAGCTACTCCACAGCTTTCTGCATGCACCTTCAACCAATGTATCCATGAATCTCCCAACATCCAAACAATCTGTTTTCTGAAACACACAGCCATAGCTATCTGTTGTTCTCTCAGCAAAAAGAGTATCTGAGAAAGTTTCTCATGGCACAACACACCCACTAAACTTTCCTGACCAATCCCTTTCAGTGCTCATTCTCATGTGCATGACTTCTGAACCCAAAAATCCCCGGATGTAACACCCAATGTCTGCGAACTACCGCCATGTCTGCGGACATATCGTAACATGAACAGCCCTTCTACCATTTCCACTTCACTTTCTGTGTCATTCCCTCATTGGATGTAGCTAAGAAGTCACATGACCATCCACCAATCACATTCAAGACCTCTACATCTAACTGCATCATCATAGATCAGCACTGCAAATGTACTGTGAATCTCTCTGAGTAGAAGTGTCATATCATTGGCAAGCACCTTCTACAAGAAATACTGTACAATTCTCCAAGATTTCTAATTGCAGCTCCATGCATATCCAAATGCATGAAGACAAACTACAGGTATGCATATTTTCTGTACAATACATGAACACATTTTCAAACTGACTTAATATTTTTGTTTTATTTCTTTATTTATTCAATTTCTTTAATTTAAGCATGGCATTGAGACACTATTACCTGGAAGACCTTAGTTACAGAAATAGTGGTATTCAGTGGTACATTGTGAATTTCACAAACATAGTAAAGATATGTTGTTTGCTAAAGTTAGTCATTACAATACAATTTGTTCATTAAGAACATATCATGTGTATTGAACTTGTGCAACATATCTTATGTAAATAATATAGTTTTAATGGTTTTGAAGAAGGCGCTGAGGATTTCAATTAAAAAAATCAATGTCTAAATTAAAAACAGTGCTATATACAAACAGAATTACTAATGTGTTTCTTTTACAATTGCAGTGATGACCATTCTCCTGAAAAGAATCAACCGAATTTGAAGAGCAAAGAATAATTAACCTGTTCATTTAAAAAAAAAGTAAGCAGAATATCACAATAAATGTTGTATTATCACTGAAACACACTGTAAAGTTAATTCATGCTTTTTATATGCCTAGAAATAGAGATTGTACACCATTCTGTCCAAAAATCCCCATGTCTTAAACAGCGATTTACAGACAGAATGGCCCACAAATTCCTATTTTTGGACACACAAATTACCCAACTCAACCGCTACAATTTGGATATTATAGAACAAACAACTGTTTTAATTGTATACATTAGATTTACTATTTGTACTTCTCCACACCACTAGCTTACTTTTTTCTGTACTCTGAACCCCAGTTTAGTAGCATATACATTCAAGAATACCCATCCCTACTAGTTGTAGTTCCCAATGCACAATCACACACCATTACATACATCTTTATCATCTTACTCAAACACTCATGCACACAGCCACATACATTGCAGAACACCCCAACACATACCTTCTTTATTTTTTTCAACAGACCCTAAAGAATGCCTACCAAAAGTCAAGTCTGTAGAAAGCAACGCAGAAGTAGAGCAAATGAAAATAAAAGTGTCCAACATAAGCATCCATATCTAGCGGAATTTGTAAAAGGAGTTGAAACAAAACAGCTAATACAGTCATTTAGTGAAACAAAAGAAGTTTCAAGTGGAAAAACGTTGCCTCCTCTATCAAAATGTAAAACAAACCAGAAAACAATTAACAAAAAATCAGCTATCACTACAGATAAAACTGCTTCTATAAATATTGATAAAGTTCAAAGTACGCATACCAAGAAAAGTATTTTAGCTAAAATGTTCCATCACAGAGTCCTTCAAAATCTTATGAAAACAGGAGAGAAACCAGGTTCAACCCTTAAAACCTATTGTAGGAAATTAATCTTAGAAGCGTTGATAGACAGTGCAATTCTTCTCAAAAGAATGTTATTTATTTTAGTGTAAAACAAAATGAAACCACTAACAAAACTAATGACTAAATTACAAAACAGACTTCTCAATAAACGAAATGTCAACAGAAAGAACTTCTTAAATATCTGCGGAGGTGAATGGAGTCACACTACAAGCACAGAAACATACTTTAATGAAGCAGCATACAAACAAAAGCAAACAAATACAATTGCCATACATAGCAGCGATCGAGGTTATGAAAACGTTAATAATACTATAATGGAACAAGAAATACTGCTTACAAAAATATGCCCTGAAAACTTAGAAATACCTCTCCATTCAACTGAATCAGAACGTCTAGTATACAAATGGCCATGCGCATCAATGTGTAACATTCCCAAAAAATTGTTCAAGTCTTTACGCCAATTCTTCAATCAATATGTGAAAGGCAAAGACAAAATCAAAATTAAACTGCTGCAAAATATGGATACCTGTCCAGTGCGCAAGTGCATAGGACTACACGGACATTCATTGGCTTGCATTACAGGACCTACTTGCAAAACCACCTTCCATGAAATCGAAAGGACATCAACACATCATTCAACTACAAGAAGTCTAGTCTATAAACTGTACTATGCTAAAGGTCCTGCTTTAGCACTAGCCAATTTAAATAACATTCTACTACATTGTACAGCAAAAGACCAACTTGAAGAAATCGACTATATCCAGAAAAAAATATTTTGGAAGTGAAAGCCACTTACAGAATGAAATAGCTTTAAAGCAAATTAGCAACAATTATATGCATGGCAACCTTTTACTACACACATACAAAAAGAAATACTAACATTTAAGAGTACATCAGCTGAAGTACCAAACCATGTGTGTGTATGTTGCCGCAGAACTTTTTTTAATAAAAGTAACACAAAAAATGTAGACCTATCATACAAAATAGAAGCCAATAAAGATTGTAAATGATTTGAATTAGCTCTTATAGCAGAAAACAAATGTGAAATAACTGACTCCTTAATACTTTGCAGTTACTGCACTACAAAACTTGACAACAACAAAACTCCTTCACGTGCTATCACAAATAATTTGGAATTATATCCACTACTACAACAACTTAATTTATATGAGAGCATCATAATTCAAACAGTGCACCCATTTCAAGCAATAACACGCCTTCAACCAAAAACAGCAAAATTACCTCCCTCTGAATTAGTGAAAGGTATTTCTGGAAAAGTAGTGTATTTACCATTAGATCTAAAAGCAAATGTACACACTCTAGAAGTGCAACATCCAATGGAGCAATCTTTAATTATCTTAGTAAATTGAGTACCTACAAAAGACAATAAAAATGGCAACAGCTGGTAGATGTACATAAAGTTAGACAAGCTTGCAATATCTAAAAGAGAATAATGAATACTACAAAGAAATTAATATTGAAGAAAACTTGAAGGATACAACTGAAATAATTCAAGAGACACACAAAGCTGGTCAATTTGAGCTACTAGATCCTGCTACAATATCAAATACTTTAGACCATTATACAATTCATCCATTGCACTCTAATGACACCATAGAAGATGCACTAGAAACGTACCAAATGTGTCAAACAAAAGGATCACCAATCAGCATATGGGAAAAAAGTATAGAAGCATGTGTGTTTCCTCTACTCTTTCCTACTGGCAAAGGAGGAAGGTACGATGATAGACCTATTCAAATATCAGCATAAGAATACCGGTCATTACGGATGTATTCTGAAGATCCCAGATTTAGACAAAGGGCCTCATCACGACTTCGGCAGTAACCCTTAAATCCGGCAGTAGCGCTATTACCGCCGGATTTAAGGGTTCGCCGAATCAGGGCTTCGGTTGATTTCGCCCCAGCTCTGAGCTGGGGGGAAATCCACCGAACATTCGCGCTATTACCGCCGGCGGGAAATCCGCCGGTGGTGTTAGCGCGAAGATTCCTCATTGAACCCAATGGGGAATGGGGCATTCCCGAATGGGCTCAGAGGGGAATGGGGACTTACATTACCGCCGAACTCGTGATCCGGCGCTAATAGCGTTACTGTTACCGCCCAAGTCGTGATGAGGCCCAAAATATGGAATACATATTCCACCTACTCTTTGAAAGTGAACTAGCAACTTTATGTTACGGAGTTGCACAAACATTAAAATCAGGATCTCACTTTCAAAATATGTCAGCTGCACAATTATTACAAAAAGTGCAACAAAAAGATGAGGTTTTACAATCAAATATTACAAATCTGTTAGCAAATATGTGTAGTACTAAAGAGTACTGGTTTCGACGTCATGGAGATGTACGTTGTATGATCAGAAACCTTGGCCCTCCCACTTTGTTTGTTACATTAAGTTGTGCAGAATATGTATGGGAAGATTTACATGATTTCCTATGCATATCAAACAAAAACAAAACAAACATAGATATAATAACACCCGGAGAACTTTGTTCTCTGGATCCTGTTAATGTTTCAAGATATTTTCACCATTGCTTCATTGCTATTTGTAATAAAACTGTTCCTCCCCTTGGAGAAGCGCACCACTTCTTTTGGAGAAAAGAATACAAAGCCAGAGGAGCACGACATATCCACATGATTTTATGGATTAAAGATGCTCCTAAATTTGGTCAAACTGGCAGCAGCTGCTGACTGATTTGCACATGGCTGGTCTCCTTTTGCAATGGCGCAGACGGGCTAAAAAACGGTGGTGTGGAAGGTTACCCAGAGCAATTGCCAGTGGTTTAGATTCATTTGAAACCTTCCACCCATCACTTTTGTGGTCAGTTTGTTTCTCCTTGTGAGAGAGGGTATGCCCAGACGTGGGTCCCTTGCTCGCTGTGCCACATGGAACCAGGCTGCACCTCACTGAGGAGGTCCAACAAGGCCGAAACATGCCTGGGGTTGCTTGGTTTTCTGTGCATAGGGGACCTGGCCTAGCAGTTCGGGCTGGGCTGCTACCTTTGGTGGCGACAGCTGCTGACTGATTTGCACATGGCTGGTCCCCTTTTGCAATGGCGCAGATGGGCTAAAAAACGGTGGTGTGGAAGGTTGCCCAGAGCAATTGCCAGTGGTTTAGATTCATTCAAAACCTTCCACCCATCACTTTTGTGGTCAGTAAATTTGGTCAAGACAGTGATGCCACTGTTTTACAGTTTATTGAAAAATATGTCACTTGTGAAATTCCAAAAGAAGCCACAAATAGTGATCTTCATGCACAAATTTTTACAATTTCAAAGACACAAATGTGGCAAATATTGTCATCGCAAATACAAAAACAAAGGGAAATATTACACCAAATGCTGCTTTGGTTTCCCTAGACCGGTTACAAATACAGGTCAAGTGAACAACCTCATGTCTTCAGTTAGACATAGTGTTAAAAGTAAGTCACAAACTAGATGTACATGGAATGACACTACCCATGTGTGAGCAAGCCACAACAAGACTAAACAGTTTAGAAAATTCAATCTCCAACACAGCTGGGTTGGAAAACATATTAAAATTTTCCTTAAATTGCAGAGTAATGCTTAAACGTAACCTTGACGTGGACCAAGGACTAGTTAATGGAGCACTGGGTACAGTTGTTGGCTTTCAAACATACCCATGTGACAACAAAATTGAGTTTGTCAATATTCTCTTTGACAAACTTTCAGAAGTAAAAAGGATAGGACGCTCAACACCTCGATTTCTTCTCTTCAAAGACTTGTATGTACGCAGAGAACAATTTTCTCTAACTCTTGCATACGCAGTCACCATTCATAAATCACAATGTCTTTCCCTAGACAAAGCAATCATAGACATTGGTAACACAGCCTTTAAAGACGGCATGAGCTACGTAGCACTATCATGCTCACGTACACTTGACGGTCTATTTCTATTATCAACTTTGATGCAAGTAAAGTAAACACTGATATTCCTTGCATTTTAGTACACAATAGACTTTGTTCACTATACACCCCCCATCTAAACACATATTCTGCTCCACAAAAAGTAAAACGTTGTAAAAGAAAACTAAATCAAACAGAAATGCAACAGGATGTCACAGAAAATCCTCCAAAGAGAGTAAAGGAAACTAAAACTTCATCAAGTACCACAAGCATAAAAGAACCAATTAGGGAAAGTAAACCAGGTACTTCATCAAAGAAGGAAGACAAACAAACAAAAAAACACTCAGATACAGAACTACCTGGTCCATCTAAACTCTCAAATATAGTTGGTGTAAGTTGCTACGCACATGTAGCAATGAATATTCTATTTCAATTACCACCAATTGTTGACAACATTTACTTACACAGTACAGACCAATTGTGTTTGCAAATGTTAGTACTTCATAGAAATGCAACAATCTTGACAACACGTATAGTGTTTATGGAATAAGACCACAATTGGACTACTGTGCTGGAATGGTGAAATTCACTCTAAACTCACAGGAAGATCCACAAGAATTTCTAATGTACTTACTACAAGTACTGGAAAACAAAAACATACCTATAAATGAAATCTTCCAGATTTCAGATATGTGGAAAAATACATGCACTCTCTGCAACAATGTGACACAAGAACAAATCCCCAATGAACGCTCCATATATATATCAATACCTAATTGTGAATCC
The DNA here is from genome assembly GCF_040938575.1 of Ambystoma mexicanum. Lineage (NCBI taxonomy): Eukaryota > Metazoa > Chordata > Amphibia > Caudata > Ambystomatidae > Ambystoma > Ambystoma mexicanum. The sequence goes on along the minus strand of NC_090929.1, from coordinate 1,320,438,169 downwards.
ATTCCATTTCAGCAACTTGTACAAAATGCAAATCATGGTAGATTATGTTCTACCTGCAATTCGGATAATCGCTCCACCTTACTAATACAAACACATAGTAAATACCTAATACTAATGCTTCTACATTACAATGCAGATGGTACCAAAAACAACTGCAAGCTGACTGGATTCACACAAGGTCAAGTAAGAAAACCTTCACAAACAATAGGTATAATCTACCTCGCAGGAGCCACAACCAATTCAGGTCACTACACTGCATATATAAAAAAGAAATGTGGATGGTTTGAATGTAATGATAGTAGAATATTCCAACAGGTATCTAACTGTCCGAAGATTCTACAACAATTAATCAGATAAATGAATACCACTAAATTATATAAAAAAAATAGACAGTTAGAATACGCCAACTGGTATCTAACTGTCCCAAAATTGTACAATATCAAAATTGATAAATCAATACCACTAAATGATATAAAAAATAGACAGTTAGAATATGCCAACTGGTATCTAACTACTCCAAAGTTTTACAATATTTAAACAGATAAATCAGTACCACTAAATTACATCAAAAATTAAACAGTTAGAATATGCCAACTGATACCTAACTGCTCAAAACTTTTACAATATGCAAACAACTGAAAACAAACAAACAAATAGACTGAAGCATAACAAAAAAAGTTTTTTTTTTAATCCAGCATGGATTTTTTTTCTCCCACAGACCCAATGATTTTAGCAACAAACACAGAAACTGAGCAAATTGCACAGTACACTGGTTTGTAATGTACTAAATATGATTGTAAAAAAAAATGTTGATTATTCAATGTTATAAGTCGTTAAAAAATACCAATACTAACATGATCTTTTCTTTTATCACAGAAATGAACAAGAAATGCATGTACTCCAGTTACTAAACTAAACAGTAAGTATATTATAATAAGTACACCATTGCAACATATCATACCCATAGTGGCTTTTAACTTTGTTCCTTATAAATTTGTTCTTGGATCCCAAACTTATAAGCCACTATGAGTGTGATATGCTGCAGTGGTCGTGGCCAGGGCATAGAGTCTTGGGTGCATGGCCATATGGCCATGCTCCCAAGACGCTATGCCCTGACCACAACCACCGCAGCATATCACACCCATAGAGTCAAACATTTTAACTATGCCTTATGGGAACTTTTAATGTCCGCGGACATGATGAGTGTTCTCAGAACACTTTCAACTTGCCAGCAAACAGTACGAACAGCGTCCTCAGGACACCCCATTTTGTTTTTTTACGAACATTTCAGGACACCGCAAGTGTTCTTAGAACACTTTCAACTTGCCAGCGAACAATACGGAGCGCGTCCTCAGGACACCCCATTTTGTATATTTACAAACATTTCAGGACATTGCGAGTGTTCTTAGAACACTTTCAACTTGCCAGCGAACAATGCGGACAGCGTCCTCAGGGCACCCCCATTTTGTTTATTTACGAACATTTCAGGACACCGCGAGTGTTCTTTGAACACTTTCAACTTGCCAGCGAACAATACGGACAGCGTCCTCAGGACACCCCCATTTTGTTTATTTACGAACATTTCAGGACACCGCCAGTGTTCCTAGAACACTTTCAACTTACCAACGAACAATATGGACAGCGTCCTGAGGACAACCCCATTGTGTTTATTTAAGGACATTTCAGGACACCGCAAGTGTTCTTAGAACAGTTGCAGCTTGCCTGCGAACAACACGGACAAATATTGCGTCCTCAGAACACCCGCATTTAGTTTATTTAGAACATTTCAGAACAGCCGAGTTGTCCGCAGACAAATCGAACACAACAAGAGGGTCTACGACATAAATAAATACAACATTTAACTCATCTCATACTCTCCCACCCTCCCCAAACACTCTTACACACTCTACTAAATACAATTTTTCAACCAAGTTTCACCGCGCTGTCCGCGGACTTCCGTGAATCCAAGATTGCGGGCGCTACCGAAAATCTGATGCTCTCCATGCTCTGCGTTGCCACAATCAGCGAACACGTTGCATGTCTGCGGACATGGCGCTGGCCGGCTGGCCAATCAGGACACTGTCCGCGGAGTGAACAGGGAAGTGTGTCCGTGGACCAAACACAGATATCACTAATTTAGTGTGACCTACTTTTTGGTCATTTTAAAAAAAAACTACTGGATGGATTTTCACCAAATTTACAAAAGCATGCTTTCAGGACCAAGCCGCCACTCCTGGTCCAAATTTGGTGATTTTTTTTTTCCCAAGACCATTCAGTCTATGGGAAAAAAAAAAGTTTTGGGACCCCCTTTATAACTTTGCCTCCCCTGGATGAATCCTCACCAACAACTTTGCAAAAAGATTCAGTGTAAGCCATATACTTGTTTTGCAAAGTTTGGTGAGGATTTGTCCAGGGGGAGCAAAGTTATAAGCCGCCCAAAAAGTGTTCTTCCTATAGAAACAGCAACTTAACCATAACTACACAGCCACTACCGTGGGGAACCGGAGCGAACAAATTACTCATGTTCTTTTGGAAGAATTATTCTTTATTTATATATATATATATATATATATATATTACACGGCCACGGTAGTGGTTGTAATGTTATGGTTAAGTTGCTGTTTCCATAGGGAGAGCCCTTTTTGGGTGGCTTATAACTTCGCTCTCCCTGGACGAATCCTCACCAAACTTTGCAAAGTATATGGGTCACTCTGAATTATTTTGCAAAGTTTGTTGAGGTTTGGTCCAGGGGGGGCAAAGTTATAAGGGGGGTCCCAAAACTTATTTTTTTCCCATAGACTGAATGGGGGAAAAAACTTTGCTCACACCTACAGCCCAAACCGCTGAACCGATTTTCACCAAATTTGGACCAGGAGCAGTGGCTTGGTCAGGGAAGCTTGCCTTTGCAAATTTGGTGAAAATCTGTCCAGTAGTTTTTTTTAAAATGACCAAAAAGTAGGTCACAAAAAACTAGTGATAACTATGTTCGGTCCGCGGACAAACGTCCCTATTTTCTCTGCGGACAGTGTCCTGATTGGACAACCGGCTTGCATCATGTCTGTGGACAGGCAAAGTGTTCACTGATTGGACAGTGAATAGTGTGAAGCACGTCAGATTTTCGGTGAAAGCCCACCATCTTCGATTTGCGGACGTTCGCGGACAACGCTGTGAACTTGGTGGAAAAATACTATTTAGTAGAGTGTAAAACTTTTTGAGGAGGGTGGGGAGTAAGAGATGGGTTAAATGTTGTATTTATTTAGGTGGTTGACGCCCCTGTTGTGTTCGCTTTGTCCGCGGACAACGAGGATGTCCTGCAATGTTCTAAATAAACGAAATGGGGTTGTCCTGAGGACACTATGCCTGTACATTTGGTTCATAGGCAAGTTGAAAGTGTTCTATGAACACGCGCGGTGTCCTGAAATGTTCTAAAATAAACAAAATGTGTTTATTGAGGACGGTAAGCTGGTCTGTTTTGTTCGCAGGCAAGTTGAATCTGTTCTCAGAACACATCAATAGGCCGATTCATTGGATTAATGTGCGCTGAAAAGTCCTGTGCAAGCGTGCGAAACCGTGAGGATCTCAGTGAAAGTGTGAAAATCGCAGTGCAAGTGCGAAAATCGCAGCAAAACCCGTGCACAGCGATTCATGGAAGTCCGTGCCCGAGTAAATTCGGGGATGTGCGCTGAAAATCTGCGTGGCGCATGCCGGCGCACAGGTCATCTAACGGCGTGCGCTACGACCACAGCGAAAGCGCACATAGCGCGGCGCATATAACAAAAGTAGGCGTAACACGGGGCGTGACACGCGGAATGGGGAACAACGCGTGAAAATGTGGGCGTCACTGGGAAGTACAAGAGGCAAGTGCGCGGAACGCCCACAAGCTCGCCTACAGCACGAATTCATGGAATCGAATAGTGTAAACCAGCGCACGGGCGAAGACACGCACAGGCCAAAACACGTCTGCCACACAAAGGCAGGCGGTAGCGTCCCTGCACATGAAAAAAATGTGCGCCAAAATGTGTGCTAACAAAAAGCATGTATATACAGCTCTGATGATTGTCCCATACTGTGGCCCTCTAGGACAAATGACGTGCAAAGGGGTACGTGACAAACACGAACACCCGCTGTGTCGAAAATAGCGTGTGCGTGTATTTCGGGGGTGCGCAGGAAGTTTCACACGCGATTGGCCTTGGGCGAGCGTGGTGCGTGTAAATCTGGGGTTCGCGGGAAGTTTCACACGCGATAGGCCTTGGGCGAGCGGGGTGCATGTATTCCCGGGGTTCGCGTGAAGTTTCACACGCGATTGGCCTTGGGCGAGCAGGGTACGTGTATTTCGGGAGGGTGCTCGGGAAGTTTCACACGCGAAAGGCCCTGTGTGAGTGGGGTACGTGTATATCTGAGGTGCAGGGGAGTCCTACACGTGAATTGGCAGTGTGGGTCCTCCCAGGTGTTCCCTCTACACCCTCCATGGCCCCTGCAGGCAGCCCACACCACAGGGGACTACCCTGCACCCATGGTAATGTCCCGCAGGCAGCCCATCCACCATGGGCATGCCCCCCAGCCAAGCCACATGTCAGCTTGCACTACTGATCACCAACGCATGACCCCCTCCACCTCCACCCCCCAGCAGTGCAGGGCACCTGCCAGCAGGCCCCCACTCATGTCCCACTCATGTCCCCTTGCACACCCACCCCCCAGCACTGAGGGGCGCCTGACAGCAGGCCCCCACTCATGTCCCACTCACGTCCCCTTGCACACCCACCCCCAGCAGGGCAGGGCACCTGCCAGCAGGCCCCCACTCATGTCCCCTTGCACACCCACCACGCAGCACTGAGGGGCACCTGCCAGCAGGCCCCCACTCATGTCCCACTCATGTCCCCTTGCACCACCACCCCCCAGCAGTGCAGGGCACCTGCCAGCAGGCCCCCACTCATGTCCCCTTGCACACCCACTCCCCAGCACTGAGGGGCACCTGCCAGCAAGCCCCCACTCATGTCCCCTTGCACACCCACCCCCCAGCACTGAGGTGCACCTGCCAGCAGGCCCCCACTCATGTACCCTTGCACCCGCACCCCCCAGCAGTGCAGGGCACCTGCCAGCAGGCCCCCACTGATGTCCCACTCATGTCCCCTTGCACCCCCACCCCCCAGCAGTGCAGGGCACATGCCAGCAGGCCCCCACTCATGTCCCCTTGCACACCCACCTCCCAGCAGTGCAGGGAACCTGCCAGCAGGCCCCCACTCATGTACCACTTATGTCCCCTTGCACCCCCAGCAGTGCAGTGCACATGACAGCAGGCCCCTACTCATGTCCCACTCATGTCCCCTTGCACCCCCACCCCTCAGCAGTGCAGGGCACCTGCCAGCAGGCCCCCACTCATGTCCCCTTGCACCCCACCCCCCAGCAGTGAAATTGCGATCTCATGACACAAACCAAAAGTCAACTATGTACATCAACACATGTCCGCCACACGAAGGCAGGCGGTAGCGTCCCTCCACATTGAAAAAATGTGCGCTAACAAAAAGCCTGTATATACAGCTCTGATGAATGTCCCATACTGTGGCCCTCTAGGACAAATGACGTGCAAAGGGGTACGCGACAAACACGGACACCCGCTGTATCAAAATTAGCATGTATTTTGGGGCTGCGCAGGAAGTTTCACATGCGAGTGTGCCTGGGCGAGTGGGGTACGTGTACTTCATGGGCTTGCGGGAAGTTTTACACGCGATTGTGCCTGGGCGAGTGGGGTACATGTACTTCAGGGGATCGCGGGAAGTTTTACACACAATTGGGCCTGGGCAAGTGGGGTACGTGTATTACTGGGGTGGGCGGGGAAGTACAGGAGGCAAATGCGCGGAACGCCCTTACGCATGCGCCATAAAAGACGCGCTAAGCCGGAAACACATACGCCAGAAGGAAGCAGGCGTACGTGGACCCGCGCAGCATAAAAATGCGCGCAAACAACAAACAAGCTCAGACGCCAGGATCAATATACCGTTCCTAGCAGCAGTGGCCGTGGGATACCGCAGGAGGAGGAGGAGAATAGCCAGGGCCAGAATTTTTACACCCAGAACCAGCCTTTTTGGGATGCCTGATGACCACGTGTATGGGAGGTACAGGTTTCCACCTCACATAATACTCGACCTGGTCAGTGAGTGGGAGGATGACCTCACATCACCCACCCTGTGCTCCGAAGCACTCAGTCCCCTGGTGAAGGTCCTCAATGTACTGCACTTCTTGGCCACTGGATCATTTCAGAGGACAAGTGCCATAGTGGGGAGGGGGGGGTGTCACAGGCCATGCAGTCACGGTGCCTACACCAGGTGTTGTCCATCATCACTGCATGCCCATCAGTCCGCAGGCACATATACCTGCCCAGAACACATGCAGAAAGGCAGGCTGTCAGCCAGGATTTCTACAGGGTGGCACAATTCCCCAAAGTGCTAGGCGCCATTGATTGCACCCATGTGGCTCTACGTCCCTCCAGGGCATCTGAGCACATCTATAGAAACCGCAAGCACTGGCATTCCATCAACGTCCAGGTAGTATGTGATGCCAAGGGAATCATCACCTCAGTATATGCCAACTATCCAGGGTCCACCCACGACAGCTTCATTTACAGGATGTCAACCCTAAACCGGGACATGGAAGCTGGGTGGCATGGCGATGCATAGCTGCTTGGTGAATAGAAATGCCACAGCACACGCATGCATGACAGATACAGAGTACTGCCAATACCCCACTAATGATCCCCATCACCATCTCCCGAGGGGACAGTGCCTACACTCTGAGCACACACATGATGATGCCAAGTCGGAACCCCATCATGCCTCCCGAGGTAAGATACAACACAGCCCATATTGCAACACGGGGCATAGTGGAGCGCACATTCGGAGTGCTCAAGTCACGCTTTCGCTCCCTTGACCGTTCTGGTGGGCATCTGTTATACGCTCCCCCAGTAGTGTGCAGGATCATAGTGGCAGCATGTGTCCTGCACAATGTTGCAACACGCTGGGGCCTGGCTGTGGACATGGTTGTGCCCCCACATCCCCAACCACATGCATTCCTGCTGCGCATGGGAGGGAAAAGGGCACGGGGTGAGGCAGCCCGTACGCAGCTGGTAGCTAATTACTTCACATAGAAAGCACACCCCTGTGGAGTGCACACAGCCCTGGCACATACCATCTGACAATCAATGATGACTCAATCTGACAATAATGATGAACAAAGGGACAGTCAACTGTCAGAACCATAGCAGCCTGAGATTGCTCATCTGGAGGTGTCACAATGTGTGCATCCCTACCTACACAAACACCACCAATGCAGTGTCATCAAAAGACACACTTCCATGCAGTGAAAATGAATACCCACTTGCAAAATACAACATGAGAACAGTGCCATGTCACCCAACCCCTCCCCAGCACGGCCACACAACACACCATGGCATGTCATGCCATGTGAGAGCAAACAATTTAATCCCCACAACATGTCCCAAGTGTCACCAACTACAGTGTCCCTAATGGAAACTTGCCACACATGAAATGCTCACAGTAATGCAGGACCAACAACACACATTACCAAATACTTACCAAGAACAGCAATCACCTACACAACCTCCAACCTACCATAAACATGACAGTACAGACTTTAAAAATTGGTAGCCTCACTACCTGATAATGCCAGCACTTTCGAACACTTCCAACTGTACAGTGTTAGTGCCACGCAAAAGTGTAGGTGCACTGCTTACAACATGGACTCCATTTCCAAAGAAGACCGCCTTGTGAAGAAATGAGAAATAGACCTGCAAATTAGTAGGATGAGATGGATGCAGAGCCACATATCAATACACCATGCAGTGTACAATACAACAACAATATACACAAGGAATGTCTACACAGTATTGACTAAAGACTGCCCACACAGCTCATGGGAGCCCAACATCACTGTGTACATCACTGTCACTTGGTCACACCGTTTGCAAGCCCATGGAAACGGGAAGCAGGAGGGGTGTGTGTCTCACGTACCCAAGCATCGAACCCAAATTCAGGACAAGCCTGCATGTGCCCAGCCGGAATACAGTGGATGCCCACGGGAGCCACACAAGGCAACACACTGTCAAAAAATAATAAAAAAATAAAAAAATAAAAAATAAAAAATGGCCATGTGGGGGACGGGGTGGGCGGGCAGGCCACCAAGGAGGTCCGAGGACAGGGTGGGCACCAATAGCCACCTGTGTGGATGTTGGGGAAAAAAAACACCTCCATGGGCTCATGGCCTGCACGGCTATGCCCATGTGGGAGAACTGCTGCTGTCGCTCTGAACACCCTCTGCTGCTGCCACAGGAGGTGGTGGTGCTATGGGAGGCAGCCCACGCAAAGCCCTAGTATGGTCCTCCATGGCAGCAAGCAGGCGGTTGTGTAAGGTCTCATTCTGGAGGATTATAGTGCTGAGATCCCCATGCAGCACCTGACGTGACGCCCAGATCTCCTCCCGAGTTGCCTGCATCTCAGCTGAGAGCAAACGTGTGAGCCGCTCCAGCTGCTGTTCTGTCCTCAAGTTAGTGGAAGCCTCAAGGGCAACAACAGTCTCCCTGAGGTGATGGAGTTCTACCCTCAGGGCTTCCCTGTGGCCCTGGGACTCTATTGATATCGATTGCCGTAGAGTCTCCAGGGCTGCCCGTCTGTCCCTGTTGGATGCCAACATGTCCTCCCTGTGTGATTGGCAAATGGAGTCTGTTGCCTGATGTAGTTGCTCCATCTGCCTTTCAGGGGGGCACAATGGAAGTGGCCACCCTCTCCATTGCTTGAGCAATCATCTCAACTGATGCTGCCTGTTGGCTTGCCATACCGTACATGGATTGTTCCCATACGGTATTGCCTGGTGGCGTACGGCCACCCAGTTGGCAGGCACCACACCTGTTTGGGGCAAGGCGATCTGCGCCTTGCTGCGCTGGCACTGCCTGAGGCTGCAGGACTGCATTCCCCCTCTGATCTGCTGTCCCAGGAACAGGATCAGATGTTGTGGAGTGTGACCCTGCATCCGTAACCGCCAAAGGCGGATTTACCAACACTGACATCCCCATAAAGGGTTCTACCCCTGGTGCAGGTGGGTTGGGCAGAACAGAATTCCTGCCAGAAACACTTACCTGCAACGGCACATAGGTCTCATTATCCGAATCAGCACCTGAATAGAGGTCTGGGGAGGGGCACCCAAAGGCAACCCTCGACAGAATGGTCTGCAGCAAGATTGGGTTCTCACCCACCACCACACCATGTCCCCCACTGGTGCCCGGTCGTGCCTGAGATTCCTCCTGGGTCTGCACCATCTCCTCAACCTCAACAGCATCAAGTGCGTCATCCCCTGCAAAAACATGAAAGACAAAAAATGGAAACAGGCATTAGCACCATAGCACACAAATAGGCCTGACAAGCTACAGAACCAGTACATGATTTACACATGTCCCACATGACTATAATCCTCCCATGCATGCACTGTCACAGAGTTGGAAGGGGAGGCAAAAGTCTGACACTGATGACACCAAGATGGAAGAGCAACACATTTGATGCATGCTGGGTAGCACTGCCATCACACATTGGCCTGTGAGTGGCATGTCCTATACACATAAATGACAAATGCCATCACACAGATGGCATGTACCATAGCCATGGTACATTCCACAAGTACATCCATATGTCAGTGAATGAGTACTGTCACCCATCCATGTGAGACGGACATGAAGAGATGAAAAATGCCACATAGTGTGAAAAGATACGCCATGTGCCGCACACTGCAACACATCCAGTGTACAAAAATACAGTGATTGCAGGGCCATGTACACATAAATGGTTGTGCACTTCAACATGACAGGAAACAACTAGCATGTTCCACATTCAAACAGGCCCAAAAACATCATGTGATCAGGACAATACTCATTCAGCTGAATGGTCAAATCATTCAACTACCAAGGTGACACATGTGGGCTAATGTGGGGTTCTTCAATGACAGAAGCATGTCACATATGTCACAATAGGGGTGAGGAATGTGTTGCAAAAGTGGGATAATTGAAACAATCAGCCTGAAAGAACACTGAAAAATACAAACAATGTTGTTGCATGATGCCACCTCAAGGGCAACTGCCGTAATGTTGTGCTAAATTACTACTGTGGGTAGAAGGGGTAGTGTCACACCCAAATTCAAGGCCGCAGAATGTTTTGGATGAAGCACATGGGTGACCCATACTACTCAGTCACACACACCCTCACCTGGCACTCAATCAGAACCCGTCACCCAAACAACATACACATGCATTAAACACACACGCATGGGCACTCACCGGACAAGGTGTCATAATCGGGTAGTTCTCCCACACCTCAGATCTGTTCCTCTGTGACGAAGGTCCCAGCAACAGACTCATGTTCAGTGAGTTTGTTGTCCTCTTGTGGAGACCCAACGCCAGTCACCAGAGTAGCAACATGACTTGAGGCCAGCTTGTTCTTTGCTCTGCGTTTCAGGTGGTTCCACCACTTGTAGCAATCATCAGCTGAGCGCCTCACAAATCCAAGGGCACTTATGTGGTTGGCGATGGTCTGCCAGTGTGCCTTACGTTGACCAGGTGTGGTCTTGGACCCTGCAGTCACCACCATTTTGTGGCTATGTTGCAACACATAGTTCACAAGTGCATTAAGTTCCGAATCATTGAAGCAAGGCATAGAAGGTGGAGCGGAGCCAGGGTGGCTAACGCCACTCTGGTCAGTAGGGGCAGAATCACCGGTGGACTGGGTTGTTGGAGTGTGCAAATGCACATTGACCACAGGACTTGGTGCAGGCATTTTCTGAAGTGTGATGTTGGCAGGGGGAACATCAGTATGATGGACCAGGACCGACACTGTCCTGGCTGGGAGTCAGAGCTGGGGCGGATGGAGCTGCGGCTGCCCCTGCAGCCTCACCACCCTGCATACTTGGGGCAGCAGATGACATAGTTGCCCCAGATCCACGTGGCTTGGTGACAACTTGCACCGCCATACGTGGCTTAGACTTGCTGACCTGGAAGTCAGCCAGGGAGTCATCCTGTGCCACGTCAGGTGCACAATGGGCTGGTCCAACAAGGGCTGAGCTGGGATGGTCTCAGCCACGATTCCCTCAACCATGGGGTGGGTCATGGGTGTCCCTGATTGGTCCTCCACACATGGGGGTATAGGGCCACCCTGCAAATCCTGGCCACGTCCCCTACCGCGCCCACCACGTCCACCTTTTGAAGGTCGGCCACCTTTGCCTCCCTTACCACTTGGTCGCCTCCCAACCATGGCACTGATGTTGTTGTGTGTATGGGAGGAGCAGTAAACTATTGTCCTGGGCAATTGGGGGTAAAAGGGGTAGGGTACTAGATGGAATCCGTACCCTAGTGCTCTAACAAGGCTGTCTGTGACCCCTGGGGGAAGATGACAGGTCACGCAACGCACAGGCAGCCCAAAAACAAAAATAAACGTGCACTCAACCCCTCGTAGACCACGTGCATGGAAAAATGAACCCGCACTACGCTGTGGCACCCGGAAACACAAAAATAAGCGTACGTGTGATACACGCATCCTACAATGACCTCTGAAGGGTTATGCGACACACGGGGAAAGCACAGTTGCTAAGTACGTGTGGAACTCACCGTCTGCCTGGAAAAAGAACGTGAAAAATACGCGCGTGAGCGTGTTGGCAACACCTCCGCCAAAAGAAGAATTGTATGCTGTCTGAGGAGACAGGACAAAAGGAGAAGTGAACACTGTTTGAGGAAACAGGCCCAAAAAAAGTAGAAAATTAAAGCTGTCAAAGGTAACAGGGAGTACAAACTTGAAACGCTCTGAAGTAATTGCGTGTGAACCGACAAGAAGTACAGAATCCACCCACTCGCTCTCCACAAAAAGCACGTACAAGGAAATGTTATCCTACACATACCTTTTAAACCGGCCCACACGTACACGTCACTTGACGTGTATGTGCCCTTTCCTCCAATTACACGCACTGACACTCGGACGTGCAGCTTTTCCACGTGTGCTCTGTCATCACGTGCTTTGAGGGAAACACCCGCGCGCGTCACGTCACAGACGCGATTACGCCCTAAGGGCCTTTGGTCCAATGAAATCGCGTACGTGCGCTGATGCGCTTACACGCTAAGGGCCTTTCCTCGAATTACACACTGACGTGCAAGATTTTCACGTGCCAAATCACTCTGTATCAAGCTGGCCACGCGTTCACACACGGAAGACCACGCTCCTGCCCAGTAGGCCGAATTACTTCCCCCCAGAGCCCAGAGAAGGCTCCCGCCTGCCATCTGCTGCTGCCTGATTGCCTGCTGCCCACATGCCCTGCCATTTGCTGTCTGCACGTCAGCCAGGGGTGCTGTCGCTGTGGCCACCCCTGCTGGAACGGAAGACTCCCGACTGGGATTACATCGCTCCACAGCCCAGCCCCAGGACCCAGTTGCCCACCCACTCCTGCCTCTGGGGTTGCCATGTCCAGCTCTACACCATCTGGCGGCACTGGCAACCCCCAGCCAGAGAGGCAGAGGGCCACCAGCTTCAGTGCCACCAAAGTTGGTGTCCTGGTGGAGCAAGTCCTGGGGCAGTATGATGCCCTCTTCGGAAGGTTGCGCGCCGACAAGGAAGGTCGGACCAGGATCTGGACGGACATCATGACTGCCATCAACGCGGAGGGGGTGGCAGTCCACAAATTCCATCATGTCAAGAAGCACTGGGAGGACTTCAAGTCCAGGACCCTCAACAAGGCCCGGCGCCTCTTGAAGGCAGTGAATGTTAAGGGGCGCCGGGGCCACCTGTCGGAAGACCAAATGAGGGTCCTGGAACGCGTATGCCCAGCGCTCCAAGTCCAGATCCTTGAGAGGCACACCCGTCTGGAGTCGAGCGGTAAGTGTACATGCATACTGATTGGAAGGTGTGCTTTTGGTGGTGTGCCAGTAGTGTGCAGGTTGCACATTTGGTTTTGTAGGGCCATGTATGGATGTGTATGTACAGGGCCGTGAGGCTGACACATGCGAGTCCTTTTATGTGTGAGACACATGGATGGTGTATTTGTGGGTAAGCATGCAGGCCAAATGCAGATGTGTGAGCACACATGTTTGAATGACTGTGTATGTCAGTTGTCAAGGTTGTGGTGTCACACATGGATGTAGGTTCCAGCTGCATGTATCTGCACTGTGTACATGTGCATGTATGTGTATTTGACAAGTGTGAAACTGTCATGCAACATGGATGCATGTGAAACTGATATGTAGAAGACTGATTGCCAGATGTGACATGGATGCCGATCTCATCACTGCAACACTTGGTGGAGGTGTACACATGCATGTAAGTGTGGTGGTGTGAGTGCATATCTAGTGCTCTCCCTGTGTCTCATATGATGTCTGGCTCACCTTTGCCTGCTCATGCTTTGTATGTGTATGGATGGTGCTGGCTGTTGCTATATAGCTGTGGAATAGCTCATGTGTGTGATTTGAAATGACATGTGTGTTGGGGATTGTGATGCCATGTCTCAAATTTGACAATGACACTCATGTGCAACTGTCATGTGTGTATGAGTCCATTGTACAGTGCCCTGATGCCTGTGTCCTATCTCTCCCTGTCTGCAGCGTCGACTGATGAAGAGGGTGGAGAGGGTGCTGTGGAGCACAGCGGCAGGGATCGCACCGCCATCCGGAGACGCAAGGCCCGGCTCCCCTCCCAGGTTGTTATCTCGTCGGGGAGTGAGGAGTCCGGTGCCGCATCCCAGGTCACAGCTGCCGAGGGGAGGTCCAAGAGGCGGAGGTCGGAGTTGGACTCCTCGGCAGCAGAAGGAGGCAGCTGAGACCCCACAGGGCCCGACGGAGGAAGATTGCATGGAGTCATCCAGGTTGGTGGGGAGTTTGGTGGAGGAGGAGGCCATGCAAGGGACAGAGACGGGGTCTGGAGGTGGGGATTACAGTGGTGCTAGTGGTGCAGTTCAGGGGAGGGACAGGAGGCAGCACAGGCTGCCGCGGAGGTGCCTGTGTGTAATCCTGTCCCCGATCCTGTGACTGCATTATCTTGCACCAGCAGGGATACCTACGTCCAGACCCGTTTTCAGGCAGGGGATGAGCTTACGACAACTGGCCTTCCTCTGCCTGTGGACGTGGCTATCAGGGACCGGGTTGAGCCTGTCCTGGGCGGGCCATGCAAGGCGAAATGCAGTCTTTTCATGGGGAGACTGCATGTCGTCTCGAATGGCTCATTGACCACGTCAACCTTCTGGGACAGGTCATCAGGGCCGGATTCCTCCGTTTGCTGGGCCTTGTTCCAACCCCCTCCTCAACTGAACCTCCTATGCGCCAGTCGTACTCCGTGCCATCTTCCCACCCATGTGTCACCTGGGTGCCCTGTGGAGCGGCCTCTGACCCTGCGGCCAGGCTGGTGGAGGACACATCCCTGCCACAGTTGGGAGTCGGACGTCCAGCAGGGGTGGCCACCTCAACAACTGCACCCCAGCCGGAGGAGGATGTGCAGGCAGCAAGAGCCAGGGCACGGGCAGAGGCACGGCAGCAGCAGCAACACGGTGGGAGCCATGATGGCTTGCGGCCTTCGTCATCAGAGGGGCAGGCATCGGCCAGAGGGCAGGAGGACCCAGGACGGGAAGTATCTTCCGCGTGGCAGTGGTTAGGCCATGCCATAGATGCGGAGCGGCAGCAGGCAGAAGAGGCACGGCTCACGATGGTCAGGGCAGAGAACTCCATGCGGAGAGCCCTGAGGCAGGCCAGTGCCTCGAGGCAATTCGCAGGGAGTTGGAGGAGAACATAACATCGTCCCTGCGAACCCTCAGGGCCATGGAAGAGGACCGCCTCCGGGACATTGAGCAGGAGTTCGATGATACCCTGGCCCGGGACATCCAAAAGTGAGCCGTCGGACTAGCCCGCTGCCCTTGTAAATAGTCAGGTAGTGTTAGGTTTCCTTTGGTTTTTTCTTTATTTTGGTTGCACTTGGACAATGCACCACATTTCTGTATATAGTTTTTCATTAGGTAGTATTTTTGATAGATTTAATTTCTTCAGTTGGGATCATGTACCCTGGATTGTTCATCTGTATATAGTTCACTATTGGATTCATCTCTTTTTTTGGATTTCCCCATGGAGCAATGGTTTTCACTTTTGTTTTTCCCTTGGATTTGGTTTGTTGGACTGTGACTTTGGACACCTTTCCTTTGATTATGATTTCTTGTTTTTCATTATTTTACGGACATGCAGCTTTTCTTTTTTTATTTCCATTGTTGTTTGTTTGATTTTAATTCCATTTATGTTGCTTTTAATACATTTTCTTCTTCATACTTCGATGTGTGGTATTATCTCATTGGTTTCATGCATGTCATGATATGGGTTTTCACATTCACTTGCAACCATTGTGTGTGTGTGACGGACATGTGTTCATTTACATACTTGCCATTGGGGTTGTATCATGTAATTGCCTTTTCTATGTGGGTGGATGCAATATTTGGTTGGGTCTTTGGGCTGGGAGGTGGGGGTGCTGGGGGACATGTGTGGGGGCCTGCTGGCAGGTGCCCCTCAGTGCTGGGGGGTGGGGGTGCAAGGGGACATGAGTGGCGGCCTGCTGGCAGGTGCCCTGCACTGCTGGGGGGTGGGGGTGCAAGAGGACATGAGTGGGGGCCTCCTGGCAGGTGCCCTACACTGCTGGGGGGTGGGGGTACAAGGGGACATGAGTGGTACATGAGTGGGGGCCTGCTGGCAGGTGCCCTGTACTGCTGAGGGGTGGGGGTGCAAGGGGTCATGAGTGGGACATGTGTGGGGGCCTGCTGGCAGGTGCCCTGCACTGCTGGGGGGTAGGGGTGCAAGGGGACATGAGTGGGGGCCTGCTGGCAGGTGCCCTGCACTGCTGGGGGGTGGGGGTGCAAGGGGACATGAGTGGGAGATGTGTGGGGGCCTGCTGGCAGGTGCCCCTGACTGCTGGGGGTGGGGGTGCTGGGGACATGAGTGGGACATGAGTTTGGGCCTGCTGGCAGGTGCCCTGCACTGCTGGGGGGTGGGGGTGCTGGGGGACATGTGTGGGGGCCTGATGGTAGGTGCCCCTGACTGCTGGGGGGTGGGGGTGCAGGGGGACATGTGTTGGGGTTGTATCATGTAATTGCCTTTTCTATGTGGGTGGATGCAATACTTGGTTGGGTCTTTGGGCTGGGGGTGGGGATGCTGGGGGACATGTGTGGGGGCCTGCTGGCAGGTGTCCCTCAGTGCCCCTGCTGGAAGGTGCCCCTGACTGCTGGGGGGTGGGGGTGCTGGGGGACATGTGTGGGGGCCTGCTGGCAGGTGCCCCTGACTGCTGGGGGGTGGGGGTGCAGGGGGACATGTGTGGGGGCCTGCTGGCAGGTGCCCCTTACTGCTGGGGGGTGGGGGTGCTGGGGGACATGTGTGGGGGCCTGCTGGCAGGTGCCCCTGACTGCTGGGGGGTGGGGGTGCAGGGGGACATGTGTGGGACATGAGTGGGGGCCTGCTGGCAGGTGCCCCTGACTGCTGGGGGGTGGGGGTGCAGGGGGACATGTGTGGGGGCCTGCAGGCAGGTGCCCCTGACTGCTGGGGGGTGGGGGTGCTGGGGGACATGTGTGGGGGCCTGCTGGCAGGTGCCCCTGTCTGCTGAGGGGTGGGGGTGCTGGGGGACATGTGTGGGGGCCTGCTGGCAGGTGCCCTGCACTGCTGGGGTTGGGGGTACTGGGAGACATGAGTTGGTGATCATATTGCAACGTGACATATGGCTTGGCTGGGGGGCATGCCCATGGTGGATGTGCTGCCTGCGGGACATGACCAGGGGTGCAGGTTAGTCCCCTGTGGTGTAGGCTGCCTGCAGGGGCTGTGGAGGGGGTAGAGGGGACACCTGGGGGGACCCACACTGCCAATTCACATGTAGGACTCCCTGCGCACCCCCAAAATATGCGTTCCCCGCTCTGACAGCAAAATCGCATGTGAAACTTCATACACATACCCTACTCCAATTCCCCACGCGCCCCTGAAATACGCGTACCCAGGCCAATCGTGTGTGAAACTTCCCGCGCACCCCTGAAATACACGTACCCAGGCCAATCGGGTGTGAAACTTCCCACGCACCCCTGAAATACACGTACCCCGGCCAATCGCGTGTGAAACTTCCCGCGCACCCCTGAAATACAAGTACCCAGCCCAATTGCGTGTGAAACTTCCCACGCACCCCTGAAATACACGTACCCAGCCCAATCGCGTGTGAAACTTCCCGCGCACCCCTGGAATACACGTACCAAGCCCAATCACATGTGAAACTTCCCGCACACCCCTGAAATACACGTACTCAGGCCCAATCGCGTGTGAAACTTCCCGCGCACCCCTGAAATACACGTACACAGGCCAATCGCATGTGAAACTTCCCGTGCACCCCTGAAAGACATATACCCAGCCCAATGGCGTGTGAAACTTCCCGCGCATCCCCGTAATACACGTACCCCACTTGCACAGGCCCTTTCACGTGTGAAAGTTCCCACGAACCCCGTAATACATGTACCCTGCTGAAATTGCATGTGAAACCTCCCGCGAACCCCAGTAATACACGAACACCACTCGCACAGGCCCTTTGGCGTGTGAAAGTTCCTGTGAACCCCGTAATATACGTACCCTGCTGAAATTACATGTGAAACTTCCCGCGCACCCCAGTAATACACGTTCCCCACTTGGCGTTTGCTGCTTGGCAGCCCTGTAAACTGGTCCAGGGTTAGCGCAACCCTTTTCCTTGCGCGTGGACGTTCTTGGGGGCGTAACTGGCGATGCTGCAGGGTCGCTGCGCCACTCTGCGCCACGGCTGGTTTTGGAGGCTAAAATCCATGAATACGCTGTCCGCGGAAAAAGATTTTTGCGCACACGGCTGGTGCATACATTCACACGCACACACTGTGCGCCAGCCGTGTGCGCCACTTTTGTGCGAAATTCTATGAATTACCCTGCATATGTCCTGGGATGTTCTTCAATAAACAAAATGTGGGTGTCCTGAGGACGCTGTGCCTGTCTGTACTTTTCGTAGTCAAGTTGAAACTGTTCTAAGAACACTCATCATGTCCGCGGACATTACAAGTGCCCATATGGCATAGTTAAAATGTTTTACTCTATGGGTGCGATATGCTGCAGTGGTTGTAGACCATGCACCCAAGACTCTATGCCCTGGCCACAACCACCGCAGCATATCACACCCATAGTGGTTTATAACTTTGGGATCCAAGAACAAATTTATAAGCAATGAAGTTATAAGCCACTATGGGTGTGATATGCTGCGGTGGTTGTGGGCAGGGCATATAGTCTTGGGTGCATGGGCAAGACCAAATTTATAAGCACAAACATTATAAGTCACTATGGGTGTAATTTGCTGTGATGGTTGTACTTATTATAATATACTTACTGTTTGGTTTAGTAACTGGAGTACATGTATTTCTTGTTCATTTCTGTGATAAAAGAAAAGATCATGTTAGTATTGGTATTTTGTAACGACTTATAAAATTGAATAATCAACATTTTTTTTACCCTCATATTTAGTAGATTACAAACCAGTGTACTGTGCAATGTGCTCAGTTTCTGTGATTGTTGCTAAAATCATTGGGTCTGTGGGAGAAAAAAAAATCCATGTTGGATAAAAAAAAACTTTTTTGTTATGCTACAGTCTATTTGTTTGGTTGTTTTCAGTCTTCACTTGTTGTTTCTGGCTAATGCTCTACATATTGGCTTGTTGCAGATTTTTGGAGCAGGTATTGATTTATCTGTTTGGTTATTGAAAATCTTGGGGTAGTTAGATACCAGTTGGCGTATTCTAACTGTTTATTGTTTGATATAATCTAGTGGTATTCATTTATCTGTTTAGTTGTAGAATCTTGGGCCAGTTAGATACCAGTTGGCGTATTCTAGCTATGTATTGTTAGATATAATTTAATAGTATTCATTTATTTGTTTAGTTGTTGTAGAATCTTGGGGCAGTTATATAGCTGTTGGCATATTTAACAGTTTTGACGTTTTTTTAATAGAGGTTTAGTTAATGTTTATGTATCGTTTAGTTAATTAAGTTTGGTTTTAAGAAGATTAAATACGTGCTTGTAAGATTTGCAGGTAATCTCTGCTTTAGAGTAATGGTACTATTATTACATTCAAACCATCCCCATTTTTTTTTATATATGCAGTATAGTGACCTGCATTGGTTGTGGCTCCTGTGTGGTAGATTATACCTATTGTTGTGAAGGTTTTCTTACCAAGTGATACTTGACCATGTGTTAGGAAAGATTTCTTAATTGTAGGTAATTTTCCTTCCATGTGGCAACCCCTAAACTTTTTGCTGTTGTTTTTTCACCCTTTGCCAGAGAAGCGCAGCCTTCCGCCGCACTCCTCTGGGCTTTCGCTCTATTCTTACGGGGAAATTGACATGCCCTTAAAACAGTCAGTACCGGGAAACGTTGTTTTCCGTAGTTCTTTTCTCATGTTGCAGCTTTCGTGCAACATGGCACAAGAGGGCAATGTATGCTAAATTACTGCTCTCTTGGGTCTCTAGTCACTCTACAGACCCTAGGCACTCTCTTTGGATTGTTAACGAACAGTGCAAGTAAATCACGGACGGGACTGGTGGCAGCGATCGTTTCTTTGTGTTTTGAGCTCCTTTTGGATGGTTAAGCGCGTTTCTCGCGCTTAGCCCAAAATGGTGGCTTGGCTCCCAAAATGGCCAGACCATGAGGCTCTTTGTCTTGCCCGCTGACCGTCTTGCCCCCTTAAAGTTCCCCAGGTCGAGCCGACCCGGGGCCTTCCTTATTTGGGAATGTACTTTCCCGCGAAACACAGATGCTTTTGCTGGCTTCTACAGGCCTTGTGTGTGCCTCCAGGATGTGGGCTGGGATGTCTGGTCCCAATACACATCCTAGGTGCCAGAGAGTCTAGTGTGTCTTGAATGCCTGGGACCACTGTGGTCTGTGATAGGTCCACGTATGGTGTGAGTGTTTTGTGAGCAGATCTTCCATTGGGCCCTCTCTGTTTTGGCGCAAAGGGAACCCTGGATAAGAGGAGGCTGGAAACACCACTACCAGGTCGATCTCCTGAGTTCTCACGAACGACGGATATAGGAGCCAAGTATCCTGCAACTAAGAGGCTGAACTGAGGAATCGCTGGTGACCAGCAGAAGGACTGCTCCTCTGCACTGCTGTCGGCCTGTGAAACCATTCTGCTTCTGATCGAACGAGAAGGCCTGTACTGGTACTTCGACCCTTTGGAATAGGGGGAAAAACTATTCTCGGCATCTTCATCATCTCCTGCACCTAAGCCTTCGGAAGCATCTCTGGGCCATACAGTGGACTGACCAGCTTACCCAGGAGTCTTGCTCTTTCACTGCCATCAGGTTGCTGCTGTATTCCGAGTCCTTGACACTCTCACACGATTTGTACACTTGGCATTCCCAGGTCTGAAGTGAAAAGTGTACATTGGGCTGAAATACACACAGCCACTTTGTTGCCCTGCTGTGGTAACAATCTGTGCGGGTTCACTGCGTTTGGGACATTCTCAACTCTAACTTCTGCCGCCGCGTAATCTACACGACGCCGAGACATCCCCTGCTCGTATGTGAACCTGCCAGCATGGAAACTGACGTGGAGAAGCCTGGGTCTGCCTGCATCGGGGACCGGTGAGTAGCAACGCTAGGAACCGGTCGCCCTCCTGCAGTAGCCTGTAGCTTTTCCTTGCTGTGTTAAACAGCACGCCTTTTTCGCACTCGCGCTCTGCTTCTGCCCACAAGTGGAGGCCGCGCTTGAGTAGCAGAGATCTGTTCGTCCTCATTTGTTCACCACTCTGAACTGCCTGATTTTCTTGAAGAGACTCCCCTTTGCCCGTTGGCACCAGCGTGTGCAGATACTTTTGAGCACAATGCTCCACTCTTTGTAGGGCTCGGACTTCCTTCTAGTTAGATGGCCTCTGAAGGCGAACTGGCTCTAACGATTACTTGCACTGCCTGTTTTCCTCCCCATCTAGGTGGTCTGCATATTTTGTGCTTTTAACTCTTTATACCCTTCGGTAATTGTATATATATTGTATTTGATTGTGATGTGTTGGTTTACTCGAGTTTTAGCGTGATTATTTACTATGGTCAATGTTACAGAGGCCTTGTAATAAATGTGTCTATATTTTTAATATAACACCTGCCTGGAGTAATTTGTACGTGTCCTTGCTTGGTGTGCTCATTGTGGGCTTTCAGTCACTTTACTATGGTCAATGTTACAGAGGCCTTGTAATAAATGTGTCTATATTTTTAATATAACACCTGCCTGGAGTAATTTGTACGTGTCCTTGCTTGGTGTGCTCATTGTGGGCTTTCAGTCACCCTCACCCCTCTTGAGACCTAGTCTTGACCGCAGCCCTCACTACCCTGATTGGTGTGGCTTGTGCAGAGGTTACCCTGTTCCAAGAAATTAGGCTGTTCTTCTGAACCTCTGCCCCTCCAGGACAGAGTTCAGAAATCCATTTTAACACCATGTGTGAATACAGTCAGCTTGCAGTTGTTTTTGGTACCATCTGCATTGTAACGTAGAAGCATTAGTATTACGTATTTACTATGTGTTTGTATTAGTAAGGTGGAGCTATTATCTGAATTGCAGGTAGTGCATAATCTACCATGGTTTGCATTTTGTACAAGTTGCTGAAATTGAACGGATTCACAATTAGGTATTGATACATACACAAAGCGCTCATTGGGGATTTGTTCTTGTGTCACATTGTTGCAGAGAGTGCATGTATGTTTCCACATGTATGAAATCTGGAAGATTTCATTTATAGGTATGTTTTTGTTTTCCATTACTTGTATAAGTACATTAGAAATTCTTGTGGATCTTCCTGTGAGTTTATAGTGAATTTCACCATTCCAGCACAGTAGTCCAATTGTTGTCTTATTCCATAAACACTGAACGTGTTGTCAGGATTGTTTGTTGCGTTTCTATGAAGTACTAACATTTGCAAACACAATTGGTCTGTACTGTGTAAGTAAATGTTGTCAACAATTGGTGGTAATTGAAATAGAATATTCATTGCTACATTTGCGTAGCAACTTACACCAATTACATTTGAACGTTTAAATGGACCACGTAGTTCTGTATCTGAATGCTTTTTTTTTTAGTTTGTCTTCCTTTTTTGAAGAAGTACCTGGTTTACTTTCCCTAATAGTTTCTTTTTTGTTTGTGGTACTTGATGAAGTATTTGGTTTTTTATTTTCTTACAAGGATTTGCAGTTACATCCTTTTGCATTTTTTTTATTTAGTTTTCTTTTAAAACATTTTATTTTTTGTGGAACAGGATGTTTTTAGATGGGGGTGTATAGTGAATGAAGTCTATTGTATTCTAAAATGCAAGGAATATCAGCATTTACCTTACATGCATCAAAGTTGATTAGAAATAGCCTGTCAAATGTACATAAGTGTGATAGTGCTAGGCAGCTCATGCCTTCTTTAAAGACTGTGCTACCAATATCTATTAATGCTTTATTTAGGGTACGACCTTGTGATTTGTGAATAGTCACTGCGTATGATAGAGTTAGTGAAAATTGTTCTCTGCGTACATACGTGTCTTTTGAAAAGAAGTTAGTGGACTGTTGAGCATCCTATCCTTTTAACTTCTGATAGTGTGTCAAAGAGAATATTGACAAATTGAATGTTGTTGTCACGTGGGTATGTTTGAAAGCCAACAACTGTACCAAGTGCTCCATTAACTAGTCCTTGCTCCATGTCAAGGTTACATTTAAGCATTACTCTACAGTTTAAAGATAATTTTAATATTTTCTCCAAACCACCTTTGAAATTTTTGTGTGCTAATAGTTGCATTACTTTAATTAGTAGCACGTGAGTTATGGCCATAGAGTGTATGGATGTGCCAGTTTTTTGAAAATTGATTTTATTGATTTTCAACATGGATATAGCAGTGACCATTACATACATTATTAAACAACATTAGCTATATTGCGGTCTGCTTAGAATAACATATAACTCCAATTTAAACCCTACCCCCACCCTCCACCCTGCAACCCTTGAGGCAACAGATGATTTCGGTGATATACGTAGAACATCGGAGGAGATCATAGGCAGATTTGTTAATGCAGACTTTGATACCACAACTGACTATTTAGGCGTAAGAAAAACAATATTGGTAGAATAACAGAGTGAGACTTTGGCCATGTCATGGTGCACATCTAGTTTTAGCTACAGTACTTGGTTTGGAACTCGGACCATTCCGTGTCAATGGAGGTGCGATCACCATGAATGGCGGCTGTCAGCCTGTCCATAGTGTAGATATTGCGAGAGACGTTTATCCACTCAGTTTTTGTCGGTAGACATGCTCTTTTCCAAACGGTTGCGAGAGCTTCTAGGATTAATTTTCTACGGTAGGTTTTAAAAGTTGTGCATGATTTCTCTCTTGTTTTGAAAAGATTCTGAAGGACTCTGTGGCAGAATATTCTTTGCAACATTTTTTTTTGGTATGCTTACTTGCCACTACATCTAGATTTATAGGCCCAGTGTTAGCAGCAGTGGTAGTTGTAGTCTTGTTAATCACTTTCTGCGGTTTTACATTTTGATAAAGGAGGGTAAGTGTCTGTACTGGAAGCTTGTTTTGCTTCGCTTAATGACTGTATTAGCTTTTTTGTTTGAACTTTTTGTACACAATCTGCTAGAGATGGATGCTTATTTATGACACTTTTATTTTGATTTTCTCTACTTTTGTGTTGTTTTCAACTGAGTTTCTTTTTGGTAGGCATTTTTTGGGGACTGTTGGAGAAAAAAAAGAAAGTGTGGGTTGGGCTGTTGTGCAGTGTATGCATGCTTTGTGCATGAGTGTCTGAGTATGATGGTCATTATGATTGTGGAGGTGTGTGATTGTGCATTGGGCAGGTACATCACAATGGGAAGTCTATTCTTGTATTTGTGTGTTACTATACTGGGCTTCAGATGACAATATAAAGGATGTATCTGGCAACGGACGCACTAATACTACATCTAATGGTAAAGTGTTAATATATTTGTTTCTTCTACAACACTAAAATGCTAGTGTGTTTGAGTAACAGTTAGGGCATTATGTTAGTTTTGTACTTACTTTTTTGTATGGAAAGAGTGGGTTTCTTCTAAATCCTTGTTCGTACTTTAGATGTTGCTGCTTTTAAGCAGAATGGTGTTCACTGAAAGTATAAAAGAAAGAAGTTAGTGGACATGTGTGATTATAGCACTTTTGTTCAAATGAGTATAATAGTAAACGTATAGCGCACAATTGTTTTTTAATGTTATGTTAATGATTGTTAACAGATAGAAGAAATAATCATATGCATTTTTTGCTATTTTTACAGGGTGAATGGCAGAGATTGTACATAAAAGCATTCAATGTGGATTTGATATAGAGGCAGTGGTGTTGTTTGATCTGGGAGCCTTTCCAATGATATTCTTTGTGTGTGTGCTTGAATGAAGATGTATGTACTTATACTGGCTGCATGTAATTTTATACAACACCCTTGAGAGTCTTTTTCATAATTATACCGTTATTTTTCACATCTTATAATATGAGAGAAGAAAAGATCTGAAAATGTACATAGCTTTTGTTGATTTAACCCAAGCGTTTGATAGTATTTCACGCCAAAAGCTATGGACCAAATTAGTAAAATGGGGTTGTCCTGCTTCAATCATAGACCCCATTAAAGAATTTCACCATCATACTACTCTCCATGTCCGGTTGAACAAAACTGGCCTACTAACCGAGCCAATTCCGACAAACAAAGGCGTTAAACAAGGTTGCCCGATGGCCTCCGAAATATTTAACCTCTTTATTTCTGACATAGATGCTACAGCTAACAATATTAGATGTTTTCCTCCTTCAATAGCAAACATTCAAGTGAGTCGTCTAGTGTATGTTGATGATGTGGTCCTCATAGACCAAACACTGATTGGTCTGCAAAGACAATTAAACGCCTTACAACAGTACGTGGAAACCAACGGACTCACAATTAATCCGCTAAAATCGGCCATTCTAACTTTTGGTGTTCAAAGGAGCCAGTTACGAATTTAAACAATGAACTGGTCACTACTCGGAACAAAAATTCCCATAGTTCAATCCTTTAAATATTTACGAGTTTGTGTTAATACAAGCAAGATCGATGCTGCGCGGCTCCAAACACTAAGAAAAAAGGCTCTGAACCTAACAGGTCTAGGAAAAATTATCCTGAAACGATACTGTGGCTTCAGTTTAATTCCAATCATCAAATTCTGTAAAGCAAAGGTAATTCCGATCCTTACCTATGGTGCCGAAACATCATTCAATTTTAAAGCCAAAAACTGGGCAGTTCTAGAAGGCTACTTTTGGAAAAACATACTTCGCCTTCCCAAAGGCACGCCAATACAGGCAATCCGAGGAGAGTTAGGCCTAACCTCCATGCTAGCAATTCTAGAATGGAAGACGTTATCATTCTACAGAAAATGCATGGAGCAAAACCCTAAAGGTGGATTCAATTGCCTAAAAAAAAGCCCTCATTGAAGAACTTGACCCAACACTGAGTGAATGGCAATCAGAATGCCGATGTCTACTTGACACCACAGGAGAACAAATGGACACTTTAATCAATAATCCGGACAAAATAACAACAAAAACTGTACTCCTGCGACTGGTTCAGAACCAAACAGGAATGGTCAACATGCAAGACCTATGGAAAACCTTGGGAGGACAGTAAAAGACCAAATTCCTTACCAAGATATCTAAACCTCTTTCCACACTGGTACTTCAGAGATCAATTCTTTAGATTCCGGCTCAACCTAATTAAAACAAGAGAAACTGCCTGGCCACGAAACCAAGATACTCCTCTGAATTGCAGACTTTGTCAAGAATCTGAGTCACCAGAGAATCTGTATCAGATATTCATGATCTGCCCGGCTCTATCACCACAAAGAACTATCTATATCATTCCCATCATTAATAAATACGGACATAAATCAAGAGAATTATGGTGGAAAATGCTTCAATCGGGCGAAAAGTCATCATTATCTCTTGAAGTTGTTAAATTTTCCATCGATATACAGAAGCAGCTATCGATGTGTGAAAAAACTGTGACAGGAAATTCAACATTTACTTAAAACTTAAGAAAAGGATTTTATATTTGTTTTAACTTGATAAAAGGTTGTCAATTGTATAACCATGTATCAATAAAAAATAAAAAAATACTATGAAACAATATTTTTATAGATAGGTATGTGTGTGTAAACAAAAATTTGGAGAGCTGAAAGCTTTGCAAGTAACACTTCATCATAGCAGATGGGAGAAATGATAGTAATTTCATTTTACAGTTTATACAGGGTCAGTGGCATATTTTTATTAATTTTGTTTTACATTTTTAAAGCGCTTACACAGCCCACGGGCATCAAGGCACTGATACAGGAATTGTTTGTTTTTTAGTTGCGTAATTATTTTGTCTTATTTGCGTATTTATAACATGCTTAAACACCTAGAGGTTTCTAGGCGCGGACCCGGGGATCTAATCTGTGTTGCTTTGTGTCGTCTTGCTTTCAAGGCTCACATGTTGCCGCTGAGCTATGCTCCCGGGATGTGTTGTATTTCTAGAAGAGGTGTACATGTACTGTGTAGAAAATATTCATACCTGTAGTCTGTGTTCTTGCATGTGGATGTGCTTGAATCTGCAATTGGAAATCTTGCAATGTTTTATAGTAGTTGTTGTTGTAGGTCCTTTGCAGTCATAGCTGAATTGTACTGAGAGTGATCAATAGTACATCTAAAGTGCTGATCTGTGATGGCAGAGTTAGATGTAGAGTTCTTGGATGTGATTGGTGGATGATTGTGTGACTGCTTAACAGTAGCCAATGAGGAAATGGTGCAGAGAATGCAGTGGAAAGGGTAGAGGGGCTACCCTTAGTGTTACTTGCACACTCCATGGACAGCGTGGCTGTTGGCTGACAGGACATGCTACATCCGGGGTTTCCGAGCATGAAGTGGGAGTGTATTTTGAGGATTAGCCAATCAGGTGTTGAGGTCATCAATGACATTTGTGATGTCATCTTTGATGTCCTGGGTGTTAGTCTTAGCAGTGCACGGTGGTGGCGAGAGTTATGGTTGCTTAGCTTACCATAACTGGCGAATTTCAAGGGTTTTCCGGTTTTACTTGGAACCATAACGTCCCTTTGACAAAGTTTTTTCACTGAATTAGATAGGTTTTTAGCAGCGCAACTTAACCATAACGTCCCTTTAACAACGTTTTTTTCACTGAATTTCATAGGTTTTTCATAGCGCAACCTATACCATAACGTCACTTTAACAACATGTTTTCACTGAATTTCATAGGTTTTTAGTAGCACAATTTAACCATAATATCCCTGACTTCATATACATGTAACATAGAACATACTGAACCCTCATGTAGTGATTTTGACGTCCGCGGACTACCGCCATGTCCGCGGACATATCGAGATTCTGAGCGTGGTGAATGTAAATTTAAATAGTGTGCCCCATTTCCCCTTTGAAGTTGGCTTTGAAAAGAGACTTTTTTTGGGGTTTTTTTTTACAGATGCTTGACAGACACCTGTTATTTTGTATTTATTTTCTTGTTTTTTTTCTTACTTTACTCCTAAAATCTTTACATAACCTTCTCCAAAGCAACCCTTACATTGCAAAATAGAAAGGCATTTCCCGTAAAAGATAAAGAGATGCCATCTTCTTTAAAATTAACAGTATTACTTGCATCAATATTCTCATTATTACAGAAGAACATACCAGCTCTAAGCATGAAGGCACACATGCCTTGGTTGATGACACACCTAGCAATGTTTTGCTGAGTACAAAAAACTGAACTATTGTCCCATATTGCCCTAGGTAGTAATCCAGAAAAAATAACTTTCGCATTTGGAAGGATCTTCATTACGGCTTGAACCAAGCGTTCCAAATCAGCCAACAAAGTAGGGGCACTGAAGTTGCCCAAATGGAAAGCACCATAGTGCAAAACTACCACATGCGGACTGTTCATCTTGACCATAACCTCACAAACCTGTACATTTCCCTGTACATTGCAATCAGGCACAGTGCTTCACACCACCTCCACTCCTTTCACATCAAAGTTCTTTTCAACATGCCTGCATCGAGCGTACTGTTGTAAACCATGCACAAACATATCTCCAAGCACCAACACCCTGACTTTCTCTACTTCTGCCATCTTCACCACACACAGTCTCTTTCAACACAAATCCACAACCCCGACATCTGATTGGCTAATCCGTACAGTCTTCTTTCCATGTTGGATTTGCTGAAAAACCCCGGATGCAGCACGCCCTGTCCACGGACAGCCGCGGTGTCTGCGGACCGTGTAAATCTTCGACACCCTTTCTACCATTTCCACTTTACCCTCTGTGCCATTCCCTCATTGCATACTGCTAAGCAGTCACACAATACGAAGAACGTCCTCAGAACACCCCCATTTTTTTTATTTTCGAACATTTCGGGACAATTATCATTTCATTATTCAACATATTAACATTACAAATATTATACTTTCATCTTGTACGCTGCACACAATGCTATGTTTCTCCATTAGTAGCTCAGTATACTAGATAGAACCCCATAATACAATGCTATTTATATCAATGCATCGTTTAAAGCACTAATTACGGTATGATATTTATTGCAATAATTCTTGACACTTTTTTCGCAACATTAGAATAAAAATCCCTAGTACACACATTTCATGAAAAGTAAATGCACATGGATGTCATCAGTGATGTCATCAATGACATTTGCGATGTCATCTTTGATGTCCTGGGTGTAAGTCTTAGCAGTGCACGGTGGTGGCGCGAATTATGGTTGCTTAGCTTACCATAACTGGCAAATTTCAGGGGTTTTTCCGCTTTACTTGGAACCATAACGTCCCTTCAACAAACTTTTTTTATTAGCATGCAAACAATATACAAAGATGTAGTGTAAACAGCAAGTTCTCACAGATGGCTTTACACAGAATGTTGCAAAGTAAGCATTTATGCTCGTTCACAGTGAAGGTCAGCTGCTTCCATTTTTTTTTTGCGGCCCGGAGAGGCCCACGACTCCCAGTATAAGGTTCTATTTTTTTTTACCTTGACAGGCAGAGATTGTGCTGAAAGACTTCTTTTGAAGAAGTGTAGCAAAAACGTAAGACACGATAAAGATGAAATTTCTGAAACAAAACCACTTTTGTATATTATATCACTTTGAGAAAGATCGTTGGCACACGGGGAGTCGTATTTTGGGACTGCACTACACTTGGACAATGGAAAATGCAATTATAATGTAAGTAACCCTTTAGATTATTTTATACCGGAATATAATAACAATAGCGTGGCATTAAAGCCTGGTCAAGTTGTACTTGTTCGTTCAATGTGGCATATTATTTTCTACCGCGCACTATCACCGCCGAATTGATCCCCTGTCATTTAGAGGGCTCTGAAAAAGGCAGACGACACAGGGTGGGTTAATAGAAATAATTTAACCGGTCTGTAGCCGGTCAAGCAATCTATTTGCTGTGCCACTTCACTGTAGCCGGTCAAGTGGCACAGCGAGTCAAGCGCTCGCTTTGACATCCGTGCACAGCTTGCTAACGCAGGTTCGAATCCCGGCACAGCCAAACTCAGCCTTTCATCCTTCCGTGGTCGATAAATGAGCACCACACACCGTGGGTAATAATAAGCAGCGCTGAGATACCTGACGGTTCTCAGCGCTATATAAATGCGAAAACATTATTATATTATTATTAACATACTCTTTTGCACTATCTTTGCTAGCAAATAGTTTCACGCCCTAATAAATAAAATGAATATTTTTAATAAAGATCGGCTGGTGAGACTAATTTATGTTTTTTAAAACAGGTATGTTGCCCCATTTTGCCAATGTCATGATTTTCAGACTCCAGCGGATGGATTTTTCAACTGCCAGGTGCAGCTCCATGTAAGCAACTTCATGACCCTCACCATTTTATGGGACAATCGCCAAGGACAAATATGCCCTTACGCAGTACTAGCGGCTAGATGCAACATAGCAACCATTATGGTGGTCTAATGCCTCGTTGTTGGAGCAACCTTCTGATTATCAGTGCGACCATTTACTGCTTTTATCATAAACCAACAGCCTATCTACCACAAAGGAACAGCGCGTGGCTCAAAATAAACTTTTGCTGATCGACAGCAGAGACAATTGCAAATCGCTGAATATTCACTAAACATTTCATGTGAAATAAATGTACTTTACCAAATGTACAATCCTGCTGTTTACTTTTAAACCACAGTTTCATATTCCAAATTGTGGCGCACTGTGTTCTAAGCTGATCTAACACCCTCTGTACCGCAAAGGAACATCGCGTGGCTCAACATAAACTTTTGCGGATCGACAACAAAGACAAATGCAAATCGCTGAATATTCTCTAAACATTTGATGTCAAATAAATGTACTTTACAAAATTTACAATCTTGCTCTTTGCTTTTAAATCACAGTTTCATATTCCGAATTGTGGTGCGCTCTGTTGTGACATAATGTGTGTTGTCTTCCAGGTTCTGTGTAAAGTTGCGTACGACTGGAGACGACTGGGCGAGTTTGATGACGCACCCTGTAACGTCACGGAGAGAGGCGGGGAATATGAATGCTTTCATAATGTCAGGCTTAGGGGCGGGAGATATGATTTAGTGTCGCAAAAGCAAGTCAGCCAGGTCAATAGCACCAGTCATAGGATTATCACATAATGTCGGCGCACAACAGCCTGATTTATCGTTTCTTTAGTGGACAAAAAGTCGGGTGAGGCCCATAGGAAATTGTACTATCAGCGGACAAAAGGAGGGTTCCTACAACACTTTCAACCTGACAACGAACAATACAAACAACGTTCTCAGAACACCCCCATTTTTGTGTAATTGCAACCATTTCGGGACACCGCAAGTGTTCTTATAACACATTCAACTTGACAGATTACAATACGGACAGCGTCCTCAGGACACCCCCAGTTTGTGTATTTACGAACATTTAAATACAACGCAAGTGTTTTTAGCTCATTTTTACCTTCTTTGCAAACAAAAAGGACACATACTCCGTCCTCTGAACACCCCACCATTAAGTTTATTTACAAAATATCAGAACAGCCGTGTTCTCCGCGGACAAATTGAACACAACAAAAGCGTATAGCACATACTCCCCCACCCTCCCCAAACACTCTTACACACCAACACACTCCACTAAATACAATTTTGAATCCAAGTTTCACCACGCTGTACGCGGTTGACGGCGAATACAAGATGGCGGGCGCCACAGAAAATCTGACGCGCTCCATGCCCCACGCCGTCCAATCAGCGAACACGTTGCATGTCCGCGGACATGACGCAAGCCCACGGGCCAATCGGGGTGCTGTCCGCGGAGTGAACAGGGAAGTCTGTCCGCGAAGCAAACACAGATATCACAAATTTTGTTGCCTTACATTTTGGTCATTTTTTAAAAAACTACTGGACGGAGTTACACCAAATTTGCAAAAGCACGCTTTTGGGACCAAGTCGCCATTCCTGCTGCAAATTTGGTGTATATCCGTCCAGCGGTTTGGGCTATAGCCGTGCACAAAGTTTTTTCCCATTATGTCTATAGGAAAAAACAAATGTTTTGAGACCCCCCCTATAACTTTGCCCCCCCTGGATCAAACCTCTCCAAACATTGCAGAACAATTCAGAGTGGGCCATATACTTTTTTTGCAAAGTTTGGTGAGGATTCGTCCAGAGGGAGCGAAGTTATAAGCCACCCAAAAAGTGCTCTTCCTATGGAAACACAAACTTAACCATAACTACATGGACGCTACCGCATCCATGTAATATATATAATATATATATATATATATATATATATATATATATATATATATATATATATATATATATATGTATATATATATATATATATATATATATGGTGGCATCTCTATATGGGTAGGGTAGCGAGAAAGCATCTGCAAGAGTATACACAAGCTCTTCAGGCATCTTACGTTTCTGCATTGCTGTAGGAGGCCTATGGGAAAAATAACAACAATGTATGTCCGTGGGTTCGTCATAGCACTGAGTATGTTCTTCGTGTAGGTTGGTGTGTGAGTGAGCAGTGTGCATGGTGGCACATGTGTTCTTGTCTGTTGGCTATGTTGTCATGGCATCTCTAACGATGATGGTATTTGTGATTGTTGTCTAAACGAGCTGGTCCATGAGGCAGGTGATGGCTTGACCAGGACGTGCTAGTGGGCAGGCTCCCCAGGTGGTAGGGCCGTGGACACATGGGACCTGGGCATCCAGTGAGGGGATGAATTAGTCGAACTCCTCTCGCGGGGGGTGCTTGGGCCGTAATCCCCTGGGCCATGGTTTGGATGAGAATGGGTGGAGGATGTTTTCCCATTTTCCCACTTCAACAAGATCTGCAAAATTTGCTTCAGGCAATCATGAAAGTCCTTCCAAATGCCAAGGTTATTTTTTTTGGCTTGACACCTAGGGCAATATGAGACAATAGTTCTATTTTTTGTCCTCAGCAAAATGTTGCTAGGTGCTTAGTTAACCGATGCATGTTTGGTTTTATGACGAGATTGGGCATTTTGTTTTGCAACAATGACAACATTGACTCTGGTAGTGTTGCTTACTTTAAGGAAGATGGCATTTCTTTATCTTTTATAGGAAATGCCATGCTAAGGGTTGCTTTGGAGAAGCTAATGTGAAGATTTTTTGAGGAAATTAAGAAGAAAAAAATTGAAAAATAAAAAGTTTTTCTGAAGCATCTGCAAAAAAAACAAAACAAAGGCTCTTTTCAGAGCCAACCTCAAAGGGGAAATGGAAATGAGGCACACTATTTAATTTTTCATCCGCACGCTCAGATTTTTTGATTTGTCCGCGGACAGCACTGTTGTCCACGGACAGCACATATTACATACAGGGATTTTGGGGTTGAGTGTCATGCAAATGAAACTTAGCAGAACAAGATATTGGTCAATAAGGTTTACTGGGTGTGTTGTGTAAGGAGAGAGTTTGTCAGTAAGTCTTTTTCCTGATAGAAGAGCAGATAGCTAGGGCTGTGTGTTTCAGAAAGCAGATTGTTTGGATTTTGGGAGATTTGTGGATAAATTGGTTGAAGGTCCATGCAGATCGCTTTGGAGTGGCTGCACATCTTGGATTCTCTCTTGTGGAAGTGCACGGGCATGGACTGCATGGAATGAAGTGGGTCGATTTGGTACCACTATGTCCTTCTTTGGTGACACAGCATCATCCAGACATTATTATTATTCATTGTGGAGTGAACAGTTTAGGACAAATGTCTGGAATCTCTTTGCAATTTGCAATAAAAGAAGGACTTGGGAAAGTCATGGACATGTATCCAAACTCCAGAGTAATTTTTTCCCATATTGCGCAGAGACAAATGTGGCTGCATTCTTTTTCATTTGGTCCACAAATGGAGAGAGCAAGGCACAATGTTAACAAGGCTGTTTGTGCATGTTTGATAGATGTTGGTATGTCCTCTTTTCAGAATGAAAACATTATGTTTTGTGGCACACACAATTTTCGCAGAGATGGAGTACATCTTACTTATGCCAGCAATCAGATTTTTCTGCGAAATATACAAAATGCATTGCACCTTTTTTGGCATTAGAACAATCTATTTTGCAATGGGTGTTGACAATTTGATGTTTTCGAAACACCAACAAAAACACAAAAAGGCTCTTTTCAGAGCCACCACTTCCTCCCAGAGAAAAGTGCAATGGTTGTGACAGGACAGCAATGCACAGTTTTCAGATGTCTGCCGACTTCTAAAAAATGAATGGGCCCTGCACTATTTATTTGTCACTTTTGTTTTTAAACTGTGAAAGGCGGCTCTGAAAAGGGTCTAGGACAATTTTACCAAAAATAAATGGTCGCAATGACCAAGAGTTCTAAAAATGCTACCACCAAAGGTTTGAACAACGACAGTTCGAACCTTTGGTGGTAGCATTGTAAAAAAAAAAAAGTGAGCGGGGGTTGCAGGGGACACCCTCGCAGCCTTCTGTAAAAAAGAAATGGGGTCTGCGGGGTGTCCCTCCCAACCCCCCGCTCACTAAATTTTTTGGTATAGTGAGCCGGGGCTTTGGGGGACACCACCGCAGCCTCCCGTTACGAAACAAAAAGAAAAGAAACGGATCCTGCAGCGCCGGTTTCCAATCACGAAAAGGGAAAGGGAACTGGCGCTGCAGGAACCCAGCGTGAAGATGGCGGCATGAGTTATGGTTGCTTAGCTTACCATAACTTGCGAATTTCAGGGGTTTTTCTTCGAACCATAACCTCCCTTTAACAATTTTTTTGTAGATTTTCATAGCTTTTTAGTAGCGCAACTGAACCTTAACGTCCCTTTAACAATTTTTCTTTTCACTGAATATATATGCATATATATATATATATATATATATTCAGTAAAAAAACTTTGTTAAAGGGACGTTATGGTTAAGTTGCGCTACTAAAAACCTATGAAATTCAGTGAAAAAACGTTGTTAAAGGGACGTTATGGTTCAAAGTAAAACCGAAAAACCCCTGAAATTCGGCAGTTATGGTAAGATAAGCAACCATAACCATTTGTGATGTCATCCTTGATATCCTGGGTGTTAGTGATAGCAGTGCACGGTGGCGGCGCGAGTTATGGTTGCTTATCTTACCATAACTGCTGAATTTCAGGGGTTTTTCGGTTTTACCTTGAACCATAACGTCCCTTTAACAACGTTTTTTCACTGAATTTCATAGGTTTTTAGAAGCGCAACTTAACCATAACGTCCCTTTAACAACGTTTTTTTACTGAATTTCATAGGTTTTTAGTAGCGCAACTTAACCATAACGTCCCTTTAACAACGTTTTTTTACTGAATTTCATAGTTTTTTAGTAGCACAACTTAACAATAATAAATTTGACTTTATGTACATATAATATGGAACATACTGAACCCTTTCTACTGAATTTGACGGTCCGCAGACATGTTTGGACAATAGTACCACCACCTAAAAACTCTGGGGAGGTATGTGTAATAGCATAGGAACATTTAACAAATTCACAAAGCAGCACACATACAAAGTATATGTAGTAATACTTAAAAATGTTACCCATATATGTAACACACTAACCATTCATGTAAATACAATGGGCCTCATTACGACCCAGGCGGTAAGTTACCGCCTGGGCCGTGACTTTACCACCATGGCGTAAACTACGTTTACGCCATGGTGGTTGGCGGACTTACCGCCCCATTCCGACCTCGGCGGGGCGGTAAGTCCCCAATCCCCATTTACCCTTCCCCATTCCCATTTTTGCCCCATAGGGCATAATGGGAGTGGGGAAGGCGTTAATTACGCCACCGTAAATTACGGTGGCGTAATTAACTCCATGGTCCCTAAGCGCCATGGATTTTAACACCTGCTAAAAGCAGGTGTTAAATCCGCCATGGCGCTAAGGGACCTTGTACTCAGGCGGTAAGGGTCGGCGCTGTTTACGGCGCCGTAAACCCCTTACCGCCTGGGTCGTAATGAGGCCCAATATGTTTTAAAATGGAATATACCAAAAGAAGATAAAGTGGCTTCCACCATAATTACCTCACAGACGCTCCACAACCAACAGCAAGACCAGACCTATACACTACTGATTACATATCTCACCAGACATAGTAAGTGCACTTCTTTTTACTAATATATTTATAAACTCTCTATATTAGAAAAAAAAACATATTACTTTTTTTTTTTCTCACAGAAATGTGTAGTACTCTCGACTGGCTAGAGGAGCATTTACCACGAGAGGAAATGTTAGAAAATAGTCCACCTAATGGTACACACTTTACTATATAAACCAATTAATAAATATTATTTTGTATACATTTAACATATACATTTTTTTATTACAGACCATACAAAAATTCCAAGCATCTCACAACAACAATCAGAGGATATTACTCTACAGCAGATTAATCAAAAAATGGACGACCTTATGCAAAATTTTATGGATTTGAAAAACTTTGTGGAAAATTATGTGAAACCCCTAACAGCACACCATTGTCCAACCTGCACTTGTCCCCCCTCACCCTATCCCACGCAGTTAACCCCAAACCCTGTCTATGGACCAAAGTGTTTCGATGAGATTTCCTCCCTTCTTCACCTGATCCCAGTTATCTAGAAATCCCTAATTCTCCTGTTTTTGTTTCCGTTTCTGCCCCACCTTCCCAGTCATACTTGTATATATATATGAAATAAAGTTACTTTTCTTATATTGTGTTGTAATTACTTTCAGTTCCTTGTGATAAAACCAATTTAGGTGTCCACGGACACCGCGGTTGTTCGGAAATGTTCGTAAAGAAACTAAAATCTAACTGTCCTGAGGACACTACATCTGTCCGTAATGTTCTCATGCAAGTTGAAAATGTTCTAAGAACACTCGTAGCGTCCTGAAATGTTTGTAAATAAACGAAAATGGAGGTGTCCTTAAGAACACTATGACTATTCGTAGTGTTCGATAGCAAGCAGAAACTGTTCTAAGAACACTCGTGGTGTCCTGAATTGTTCGTAAATAAACGAAAATGGAGGTGTGCTTGAAACGCTATGTCTGTCTGTATTGTTAGCAAATAAATTAAACTGTGCTAAGAACAAACGGCTGTCCGTAACTGTTTGTTTTACATGTGACGCACTTTTAATTAGTTCAGGACCCAAACACTGTCCGCAGAACATCAACACGCATGCGCAAAACAATGTCCGTACATTGGGTGTCCTGCGGACGACCGCTACCTTAGCGAACATGCTCACAAAACAATCATGTGACCGTGCCCATGCTCATCTCGTGCTCTAAATGCGGACACTGTTTGTGTCCCCGACCAGTTTAAAAGTACATTTCCAAGTAATCCACAATATTTCTCATTAGAAAATCACCATACCACAAATCCCACATACAAATCCTAACTTTCTACATAGTTTTTGTGACTTTTTGAACCTTTTTTGATGTTCGATCTGTCTTGCGGACGGCGCGCATGTCCGCGACCCACGCATGTCCGCGACCCGCGCACAAGCACCCCGATATAAGACGACGCCCTAGAGCGCATTCTCATTGTGTTTCTGACTATTCCACAGAGCACACTGCATTTTGCTGCATACTTTGCAGATTTTGAGATTTCCATCTCCAAGCCTATGACATCCATGGCTCGAGTATTACCACATGGTGCTACATCTACCTCAGCACCACCCCCACCCCCTCCACCACCACCATTTCTCCAAGGGCCTGAAGAGGGGAACAGGAGTGAGGATACAGAGGAGGAAGAAGAGGATGACGAGAATGAGGTAGAGGAAATCCCTACTACCCGCCGTCGGCGTGAATCTTGGGTGTGGCGGTTGTTTACCGTTCATGGAAACGGTCCTAAGTCTCATGCGAACCGTGTCACCTGTAATGAGTGCAAAATAGTACTCAGTCGCGGGAAGCATGGTTCGTATAGCTTTGGGACCACTACCATGAAGCGACACCTGCGCTCATTCCACACTGGGGCCATTCGCAAGGTTGTACCTTGCGAGAAGCGTAGTAGGTTGATTGCCTCTACTTCATCCTCCGTTCCTGATCCTGTCACCACAAGGAACACCTCTGTGGGACAGCGTCTTCCTCAAGCTGCCTCACAGGCCATACAGAATTCTGATGATGCTTACCTTTCGAGGGTGACAGTTGTATGTGTGTACTGTGACACAGTACTCTGCAGGGGGGAGCGACTTCGGAGTGCTTTTGAGACGATCGTCTCAGAGCACCAGAAGACCTGCTCACTACCCAAATAAAACCCACTCTACATCTTCCTCTCTCAGCTCGCCCTTTCTTATCCCTTTGGTTGGTGTCCCCCTCCCTTTACCCTCCTTTCCCTTCTCTCCTACTGTGTCATGTATAAAAAAGAACAAAAAAAATGCAAAATAACAAAAATCAAAAAAATAAGGCTCTTTTCAGAGCCGCCTTTCACAGTTAAAAAATAGAAGTGAAGATACATAAAGCATAGCCATTTCCATTTCGTGAAGGTTTGCGGACGGTCCACCAACAGAAAAACAATTGCATTGCTACCCTGTTGAAACCAATGTATTTTTCTCTAACAGGAAGTGGTGGCTCTGAAAAGAGCCTTTGGGAGGTGTTTGAATGTAAAACATTTTAACTATGTAAGCCGTACTTCAAAACAAATGCTGTATTTCTAAAAAAGGTTGCAATGCATTTTGTACATTTCTCAGAAAAATCTGATTGCCAGCATAAGTAAGATGGACTCCATCTTTGCGAAAAATGTATGTACTACGAAACAAAATATTTTCATTGTTAAAAGAGGACATGCCAAAATCTCTTAGGAAGGCACAAACAGCCTTATTAACATTACACCTTGCTTTCTCCATTTGTGGACCACATGAGAAAGAACGAAGCCATACTTGTCTCTGCGCAATCCGTGAAAAAATAATTTTAGAGTTTGGAAACATGTCCATTATCTTCTGAAGTCCTTCTTTCATTGCAAATTGCAAAGAAATTCCAGACACATGTCCTAAACTGTTCCCTCCGCAATGAATTACAATTATGTCTGGATGTTCCTCTATCTTCAAAGTTGCACAGAGAGGTAGCAAGTCCAACCACTTCATTCCACGCACTCCATGCCAGTGCACTTCCACATGTGGGAATCCAAGATCTATAGATACTCCACAGCTTTATGCATGCTCCTTCAACCAATGAATCCACAAGTCTCCCAAAATCCATACAATCTGTGTTTTGAAACACTCAGCCATAGCTATCTGTTCTTCTCTCTGCAAAAACAATATCTGAGAAAACCTCTCCTAGCACAACACACTCACTAAACTTTACTGACCAATCCCTTGCTTCATCCAATCTCATTTCCATACCTCCCCTCCCCAAATTCCCCGGATGTAATATGCGGTGTCCTAGAACTACCGCCATGTCAGCGAATGTATCGTAACATGTACAGCTCTTCTACCATTTCGATTTCTCTCTCTGTGCCATTCCCTCATTGGATGTAGCTAAGCAATCACATGACCATCCGCCAATCAAATCCAATAACTCTACATGTAACTGCATCATCATAGAGCAGCACTACAAATGTACTGTGTACCTCTCGGAGTACAAGTCTCATACCATTGACAACCACGATCTACGAGAAATACTATACAAATCTCCAATATTTCTACTCGCAGCTTGGTCCATATCCATATACATGAACAGAAAGTACAGGTATGCATATTTTCTACACAGTACATGAACACATTTTATAATTGACTTTTACCTTCTATAATCTGAAAAAAGAAGGACAATCATTGTTTCATTGTCCTAAAATGACCTGTCACTTACAAACCTTTAGATCGTTTAATTTCTTCATACACAGACACACATGCAAATACTATTAAACTTACATTTTTGAAATAAAATATATACACAACATATAATCACACAAAATAACATACACACTCTATGATCAAATCTCAAACAATAATATTTGTAAAAACACATAATTGGTTTTAATTTTTTTCGTTTATATAAGTGCTTACATACATTTATATAGGACAAGCAGACTATGACATTCACTCACTGTTACGTGCAAAAGCAGGCTATGACTCACTATTACGTGGAAAAGCTTAGTTACAAGAATAGTGGTATACGTTGGTAGATTATGAATTCCACAAACCATAGTAAAGATATTTTCTTTCCTACTCTTAGTCATAATATAGTTTTAATGGTTTTCAGGAAGGCGCTGAGCATTTCAATTTAAAAAAATCTATGTCTAAAATGAAAACAGTGCTATATAGCAACCAAATTACTAATTTCTTTCTTTTACAATTGCAGTGAAGCCCATTCTCCTGAATAGAAGCAGCCGATTTTGATTTACAAAAAACAACTAAGAAGCAAACTACTCATTTTTGAAAAAAAAGTAGGTAGATTGTTACCATAATATTTGATTTATAACTCACACGCACTGTACGGTGCATTCATGGTATTTCTGTGCCTAAAAATAGAGATTCTGCACCATTCTGACCAAAAATCCCCCCGTCTTAAACAGTGATCTCCTGTCAGAATGGCCCTCAAATTCCTATTTTTCGGCACACAAATTACCCAACTCAGCCGCTAGAATGTAGATGTTGTAGAACAAAGAACTGTTTTAATTGTATAGCTTTACCTATATTATTTATTCTTCTCCACACCACCGGCTTACTTTTTTCTGAACCCCAGTTTAGTAACACATTTAATTGAAGAATACCCATCCCTAGTAGTTCAACTTCCCAATTCACAATCACACACCATTACATACATCTTTATCATCTTACTCAAACAATCATGCACACAACACACATGCATTGCAGAAAACCCCAACCCATACCTTCTGTATTTTTTTCAACAGACGCTAAAGAATGCCCACCAAAAAGCAACTCCTTAGAAAGGGACGCAGAAGTAGAGCAAATGAAAAGAAAAGTCTCCAACATAAACACCCATCTATAGCAGAATTTGTAAAAAACGTTGAGACACAACAGCTAATACAGTCATGTTGTGAAACAGAAGAAGTTTCTAGTGCAAAAACTTTGCCTCCTCTATCACAAAGTAAAACAACCCAAAAAACTATTAACAGAAAATCAACTATCACTGCAAATAAAATGTTGTCTATAAATCTTGATATAGTACAAAGTAAGCATACCAAGAAAAGTATATTAGCCAAAATGTTCCGTCACAAAGTCCTTCAAAATCTGATAAAAACAGGAGAGAAACCACTTCAAACCTATCGTAGGAAAGTAATCTTAGAAGCATTGATAGACAGTGCAATTCTTCTCAAAAGAAACATATTTATTGTTGTGTTAAACAGTATTAACCACTAACAAAACTAATAACTAAATTTCAAAAAAGACTTCTCAATAAACGAAATGTGAACAGAAATAACTTCTTAAATATCTGTGGAGATGAATGGAGTCACACTACAAGCACAGAACCATACTTTAATGAAGAAGCGTACAAACAAAAGCAAACAAATACAATTGCCATACATAGCAGTGGTCGAGGTTATGAAAAGGTTAATAATACCATAATGGAACAAGAAGTACTCCTTACAAAAATATGCCCTGAAAACCTAGATTTTCCCCTCCATTCGACTGAATCAGAACATCTAATTTACACATGGCCATGCACGTCAATGTGTAACATTCCCAAAAAAATGTTCAAATCTTTACACCTATTCCTCAATCAATATGTGAAAAGCAAAGACAAAATCAAAATTAAAATACTGCAAAGTATGGATGCTTGTCCAGTACGCAAGCACACAGGACTGCAAGGACATTTGTTGGCCTGCATATCAGGAGCTACTTGCAAAACAACCTTCCATGATATCTAAAGGAAATCAACACATCATGCAAGTATAAGAAATCTAGTTTCTAAACTGTATTATGCAAAAAGTCCTGCTTTAGCACTAGCCAATTTAAATAACATTCTTCTACATGGTACACCAAAAGACCTACTAGAAGAAATCGAGTATATACAGAAAAAATATTTTGGAAATGAAACCCACTTACAAGATGAATTAGCTGTCAACCAACTTCGTAACAAATCTGCACATGGCAACCTTTCACTACACACATACAAAAAAGAAATACTAACATTTCAAAGCACTTCAGCTGAAGTACCAAACCACGTGTGTGTATGTTGCCGCAGAACGTGTTATAAAAGTAACACAAAAACTATAGACACTTCATACAAAATAGAAGACAATGAAGATTCAAAATGGTTTGAATTAGCTCTCTACCTTATAGTAGAAAACAAATACGAAATAACTGACCCCATAATACTTTGCAGTTACTGCACTACCAAACTTGAAAACAACCAAACTCCTTCACGTGCTATCTCAAATAACTTGGAATTACACCCACTACCAAAACTCCTTCAACAACTTAATTTATATGAGAGCATCATAATTCAAACAGTTCATCCATTTCAAGCAATAATTTGCCTTCAACCAAAAACTGCAAAATTACCTCCTTCTGAATTAGTGAAAGGTATTCGTGGAAAAAGTAGTGTATTTACCATTAGATCTAAAAGAAAATGTGCACACTCTAGGAGTGCAACGTCCAATGCAACAATCTTTAATTATCTTGGTAAATGGAGAACCTACAAAAGACAAAAAGATTTGGCAACAACTGGTAGATTTACATAAAGTTAGAGAAGCCCTGCAATATCTCAAACAGAATAATGATTATTACAAAGAAATTAATATAAAAAAAAACTTGAAAGATACAACTGAAATAATTCAAGAGACACAAGAAACTGTTAAATTTGAGCTCCTAGATCCTGCTACAATAGCAAACACTTTAGACCATTATACAATTCACCCATTGCACTCTAATGACACCATAGAAGATGCACTGGAAACGTACCAAATGCGTCAAACAAAATGATCACCAATCAGCATATGGGACAAAAGTATAGAAGCGCGTGCGTTTCCTCTTCTCTTTCCTACTGGCAAAGGAGGAAGATACGATGATAGACCTGTTCAAATATCAGCATCAGAATATCGCTCATTACGAATGTATTCTGAAGATCCCAGATTTCGACAAAATGTGGAATACATATTCCATCTACTCTTTGAAAGTGAACTAGCAACTTTATGTTACGGAGTTGCACACATATTAAAATCAGGATCACACTTTCAAAATATGACAGCCACACAATTATTACAAAAAGTTCAACAAAAAGATGAGGTTTTACAGGCAAATCTTACAAATCTATTAGCAAATATGCGAGGTACTAAAGAGTACTGGTTTCAACGCCATGGAGATGTACGTTGTATGATCAGAAACCTTGGCCCACCCACTTGGTTTGTTACATTAAGTTGCGCAGAATATGCATGGGAAGATTTATATGCTTTCCTACGCATATCAAACGAAAACAAAACAAACATAGATATACTAACACCTGGACAACTTTGTTCTCAGGATCCTGTTAATGTGTCTAGATATGTTCACCATCGCTTCATTGCTATGCTACATTTTATTTGTAATAAAACTGTTCCTCCCCTTGGAGAAGTGCAACACTTCTTTCGGAGAAAAGAATACCAAGCCAGA
The DNA here is from genome assembly GCF_040938575.1 of Ambystoma mexicanum. Taxonomy (NCBI): domain Eukaryota; kingdom Metazoa; phylum Chordata; class Amphibia; order Caudata; family Ambystomatidae; genus Ambystoma; species Ambystoma mexicanum. The sequence continues at coordinate 1,320,395,024 of NC_090929.1, read as the reverse complement.
GGAGCGACACATGTCCACATGCTTTTATGGATTAAAGATGCTCCTAAATTTGGTCAAGACAGTGACGCCACTGTTTTACAGTTTATTGAAAAATATGTCACTTGTGAAATTCCGTCAGAATCCACAAATAGTGATCTTCATGCAAAAATAATACAATTCCAAAGACACAACTGTGGCAAATATTGTCGTCGCAAATACAAAAACAAAGGCAAATACTACACCAAATGCCGATTTGGTTTCCCTAGACCAGTTACAAATACAGGTCAAGTGAACAACCTCATGTCTTCAGTTAGACATAGTGTTAAATGTAAGTCACCTAAAAAAACATATTGCATAAAAAGAAAAGAAGAAGAAAAATATATCAATGATTACAATGCGATCATTGCCCACTTGTGGAATGCAAACATAGATGTGCAGTACATTGCAGACAATTCTACTGCAGTTGCACGATATGTCACAGCATACTTAACCAAATCAGAAAAGACAGAGCTCCAAGACCTCTGGAATGACCTGTCATCAGATAAAACAGTGTCTCAGAAATTATACAGCTTGGGCATAAAAATGCTGTCCCATAGAGAATGTGGGTCCTATGAAGCAGCTGATCGATTAACTGGTACTGCATTGTATGGTAAATCTGCAAATATAGTATGGCTAAGTCTTGGTCCAGCTAAATCTAGAAAAAGAGTTCTAAAATCATACGAAGATATAGAAACAATAGCCAAACATGATCCCAACAGCCAAGACATTTTAAAAAACAATTTATTGGACACATACTACCCAAACAGGAGTACCACTTTGGAAACCATGTGTCTATACCACATAGCCCAAAACGACCCATACAAAAATAATATAAAACCTGATGAGCAAAACCGTAAATACAAAGTGACAAACTGTGATGGCAGCTTAGTAAAACTAACCAAACCAAATTTAATTAATCATATCAAATTGTCATTAAGGACTCCTCAACATAAAGAAATATATTACATGTCCCTGCTACAACTCTTCAAACCATGGAGAAAAGAAGAAGAAATATTAGATACCTATGACTCATATGAAGACGCTTTCAAAGCCAATGAAAGCAGTATAACTGATGTAAACTTTGCACATTACAAAACAATGTTTCACAATGAACAGCAACACAAAGAGGAACTCCAGGCCCAACTAGATAAGGACACTCCTGACAGTAGTCAACCTTCTGTCACAGGAAGCCAAGAACCACTGGGAGAACCACTAATAACAAATGAGGCAGAATTAGCTATGATAGAAGTAGAAAACACCATCTGTCACTATGAAGATAAAGCAGACTTAACTGCACTACAATCAAAACTAAACAAAGAGCAACGTAGCATTTTTCATGAAATAACACAAGAAATTGCACATGGTATGCAACATGAAAACAAAGAATGCACCTGCCAAAATTACCAACCTATACTATTGCATGTCAGTGGTGAAGCTGGTTCTGGCAAAACATTCCTAATCAAAATCATCAGAAAGTTCCTTCAACAATTGACAAACAACAAACTGTCAGCTGTTGTCACTGCCCCCACAGGTTTAGCTGCCTACAACATAGGTGGTGTCACTTTACACCGATTACTACTCCTGCCAGTAGAACACCAAAACAAGTTAGATTATTACAAACTTTCTGCAGAAGCTGCAATGGAAGTACGCAGAGTATTGAAACAAATGAAAATGCTACTAATAGATGAAGTGAGCATGGTGTCCAACCTAATGTTGGCTTTCATTCACCTCAGATTACAAAAAGTACTCAAAACAAACTATGAAGAGATCTTTGCAGGAAAACACATCATTGTTTTTGGAGATCTTCTTCAATTGACACCTGTAAAAGGTGAGCCTATTTTTAAAACCTTAGGACACAAACTCTGCCGTAAAACTGTTGGCAGCATGGGAAATGTCAACCTTTGGCAACATTTCCAATACAGAGAATTAACAGAAAACATGCGCCAATCTGCAGATCTCACTTATGCCAACATCTTAAAAAGTATCCGAGTTGGTATACTTTCTAGAGAAGGAGAAGCAGTATTGAAAACCCGGCACATTCATGCACTTTATGGTGATAATGCATGTGCTACAGATGTTATGGAACAATTAGCCCACAAAAATGTCAATTGTATGGCCTTAATGCCAACTCTTGCAAGCTGTTTCAAATTCAATGAAATAATGTTAAGCAAAGAAATGCAACCAATTATGGAAATTGGTGCCACAGACAAACTAGATGTACATGGAATGACACTACCCATGTGTGACCAAGCCACAGCAAGACTAAATAGTTTAGAAAAATCAATCTCAAACACAGCAGGCTTGGAAAAGATATTAAAATTATCCTTAAATTGCAGAGTAATGCTTAAACGTAACCTTGACGTGGACCAAGGACTAGTTAATGGAGCACTGGGTACAGTTGTTGGCTTTCAAAAATACCCACGTGACAACAAAATTCAGTTTGTCAATATTCTCTTTGACAAACTTTCAGAAGTAAAAAGAATAGGACGCTCAACAGCTCGATTCCTTCTCTTCAAAGACATGTATGTACGCAGAGAACAATTTTCTCTAACTCTTGCATACGCAGTCACCATTCATAAATCACAAGGTCTTACTCTAGACAAAGCAATGATAGACATTGGTAACACAGTCTTTAAAGAAGGCATGAACTACATAGCACTGTCACGCCTACGTACAATTGACGGTCTATTTCTGATAAACTTTGATGCAAGTAAAGTAAACGCTGATATTCCTTGCATTTTAGAATACAATATACTCTGTTCACTATACACCCCCCATTTACAAACATATCCTGTTCCACAAAAAGGAAAATGTTCTAAAAGAAAACTAAATCAAACAGAAATGCAACAGGATGTCACTGCAAATCCTCCAAAGAGACTAAAAGAAACTAAAACTTCATCAAGTACCACAAGCAAAAAAGAACCAATTAGAGAAAGTAAACCAAGCACTTTGTCAAAGAAGGAAGACAAATTAAAAAAAATCACTCAGATACAGAACCACCTGGTCAATTTAAACTTATAAATGAAATAGGTGTAAGTTGCTACGCAAATTTAGCAATCAATATTCTATTTCAAATACCAGCAATTCTTGACAACATTTACTTACACTTTAGAGACCCATTGTGTATGCAAATGTTAGTACTTCATAGAGACGCAAAAAACAATCCTGACACCCCGTATACTGTTCATGGAATAAGACAAGAATTGGACTACTGTGCTGGAATGGTGAAATTCACTATAAACTCACAGGAAGATCCACAAGAATTTCTAATGTACTTACTATTAGTACTGGAAAACAAAAACATACCTATAAATGAAATCTTCCAGATTTCATACATGTGGAAACATACATGCACTCTCTGCAACAATGTGACACAAGAACAAATCCCCAATGAGCGCTTTGTCTATATATCAATACCTAATTGTGAATCTGTTCCATTTCAGCAACTTGTACACAATGCAAACCACGGTAGATTATGTTCTACCTGCAATTTGGATAATCTCTCCACATTACTAATACAAACACATAGTAAATACGTTATACTAATGCTTCTATGTTACAATGCAGATGGTACGAAAAACAACTGCAAGCTGACTGGATTCACACATGGTCAAATATCACTTGGTAGGAAAACCTTCACAACAATAGGTACAATCTACCACGCAGGAGCCACAACCAACTCAGGGCACTACACTGCATACATATAAAAAAAATGTGGATCGTTTGAATGTAATGATAGCACCGTTACTCTAAAGCAGAGATTACCAGCTCATCTTACAAACGCATATTTAATGTTCTTAAAACCAAAATTTGATAACTGAACTGTACTTAAACCTTAAGTACACTTGTAGTAAAAAAATATAAACTGTCACAATATTTCAAAACCTATCTAACTGCCCAAAGATTCTACAACAACTAATCAGATAAATTAATACCACTCAAATAGAGCAAAAAATAGACAGTTAGAATACGCCAATTGGTATCTAACTGTCCCAAAATTTACAAATATGCAAACAGAATCAATACCACGAAATTATATCAAAACATAAACAGTTAGAATACGCTTACTGGTATCTAACTGGGCCACAATTTTACAATATCCAAACAAATACCTAATATCTTACTGCTCACAAAAACTGAAACAATCCAATGCATAAAGCTTTAGGCAGAAAGAACAAGTAAACGTGGAAAACAAACAAATAAATAAACTGTAGCATAACAGAAAAAGGGTTTTTTTTTTAAATCCAACATGGCTTTTTTTTCTCCCACAGACCCAATGATTTTAGCAACAAACACAGAAACTTTGCAAATTGCACAGTACTCTGGTTTGTAATCTACTAAATATGAGGGTCAATAAAAAGAAGAACATGTTGATTGTACAATGTAATAAGTCATTATAAAATACTAATACTAACATGCTATTTTCTTTTATTACAGAAATGAACAAGAAAAACATGGACTCCCGTTACTAAACCAAATAGTACGTATAACAAGATAAATACAACCATCGCACCATATCACACCCATACAAGCTTATAACATTGTTCCTTATAAATTAGTTTTTGACCCAAAGTTAAAAGCCACTATGGGTGTGATATGCTGCGGTGGTTGTGGCCAGGGCATAAATTCTTGGATGCATGGCCAAATGGCCATGCACCCAACATTCTATACCCTGGCCACAACCACCGCAGCATATCACACCCATAGATGCAAGCATTGCAACCATTTTTATGTCCGCGGACACGGGGAAGGTAGTAGGACACATTCAACTTGCCAGAGGACAATACAAACAGCGTCCTCAGGACACCCCATTTTCTTTATGTACGAACATTTCAGGACACCGCGATTGTTCTTAATACATTTTCACCTTGCCAATGAACAATACAGACAATGTCTCCAGGACACCCCCTGCAAACATTGCAAGACCCCACGAGTGTTCTTAGAACACTTTCAAGTTGACACCGAATCCATTCTGTTTATTTACGAACATTCCAGAACAGCCGTGTTGTCCGCAGACAAATCGAACAAATTGAACACAACAAAAGCGTCTAGCACATAAATAAAATACAACTTTGAACCTATCTCATACTCCCCCATCCTCTCCAAAGACTTCTACACACCAACACACTCTACTAAATACACATTTTGAACAAACTTTCACCGCGCTGCCTGCGGACGTCCGCAAATGCAAGATGGCGGCCGCAACGGAAAATCTGACGCGCATCACGCACCACGCCGCCCAATCAGCAAACACGTCACATTCAGAGTGGGCCATATACTTTTTTTGCAAAGTTTGGTGAGGATTCGTCCAGAGGGAGTGAAGTTATAAGCCACCCAAAAAGTGCTCTTCCTATGGAAACACCAACTTAACCATAACTACATGGACGCTACCGCGTCCCTGTGATATATATATATATATATATATATATATATATATATATATATATATATATATATATAAAACAGCAACTTAACCATAACTACATGGCCACTACCGTGGCCATATAATATATATATATAATTACATGGCCTGCAGTAGTTATGGTTAAGTTGCTAAACCCATAGGTAGAGCACTTTTTGGTGGCTTATAACTTTGTTCCCCTGGACGAATCGTCAACAAACTTTGTAAAAAAAAGTATATTACCTACTGCAGTTTGGTGAGGTTTGGTCAAGGGGGGCATACTTTTAGGGGATCAAAATGTCTTTTGTTCCCTTAGACATGATGGGAAAACATTTCTGTTGCGCTTACAGCCCAAACCGCTGGACGAATTTTCACCAAATTTGCAGCAGGAGCAGCGGCTTGGTTCTGAAAGCATGCTTTTGTTAATTTAAACGACCAAAACATAAGGCAAAACAATTTGTGATATCTATGTCCACTCCGCGGACACACTTGCCCGTTCGTTCCGCGGACAGGACACCGATTGGCTAATCGGCTTGTGTCATGTCTGCCGACATGCAACATGCAACATGTTCTCCGATTAGCTGGGAGGAGGCATGAGGTGTGTCAATTTGTTTCGATGTGCCCGCCATATTGGATGCGTGGACATGCACTGGAAGTGAGCATGGATAGAGCGGTTAAGTGGATAGAGCGGATGAGTAGATAGAGCAGATGAGTGCTTAGAGCAAATGAGTTGATGAGTGGATAGAGCAGATGAGTGCATATAGTGGAGGAGTGGATAAGTGTATAGAACGGATGAAAGTATAGAACAGAGGTGTGAACAGAAGAATATATAGAACTTGATATTGTTGTGGATTGCGTGAAAAACGCGATTGCTTAAAGACGATGAGTGCGGGGAGCACATGAGTGCATAGAGGGGATGAGTAGGTAGAGAGCGCGAGTGCATAGAGGGGACGAGTGCGTAGAGGGGGCGAGTGCCTAGAGGGAGCAAGACGGTAGAAGGGGTGTGTGTGTACAAGTGTGTGTGGGTAGAAGGGATGTGTGGATTGACGGGGGTGAGTGCCTAGAGGGAGTGAATGTGTAGCAATCTGAAAGAGCATATATCCCATCATATCTCACCACAATGCTTACTCTCTCCTTTTACATCACCACTCAACTAGAACACAGAGATACTATGACACCATTCGGTGTAACCATTAGGCAGAAACCTGTGCAGTTCCCTTGGGGACCACTGCAAAAGATTTAGGACTACAGGTGTTGGCAGTATACCCACTTGGTAGCAGTCTGTACCACCCAGATTTACCTGGTAGCTGTGGCTGAGCAGTCAGACTTCCCTCAAGAAGAGTTAGACAGTATGCAAAGTATACACAATAGGCACTCAGATACAATAGCACAAGCAAACACTGACCAGAGCTTTGGTATCAAGGTATATAATTATTTATTTAAAAACACACTTATTGAAACACTCCAGCACTATTATTGTAAATCACTCTAACCACAATTACTATTATTATATATACACTCCTTATTCCTTATCAGATAAGTCTTAGTTAACACCACTTATTTCCAGACAGAGGTGAGCGCTTAACTATAGATGGCACTCCAATAAGTTAACGAAAAAGGGAGGGCAAAGGCAGAATGTAGGAAAATACACCACACTAATACTTAGGAACTCTTAAGCAAGGCAAGGAAGTCAAAAGTTACTTGTGAGCCAAAGTCCATAGGCCGGGCCCACTCTTGGAGAGAGCAGGGCACAAATGCACTCAAGATCACACAAAGACACCAGGCTTACAAAGTCTTGTAGGGAGTTCAGAAAGGTTTTAGTTAGGCTCAGAAAAGTTTAGCCAGGGTGTCCCAGGCTAACCCAGGGTCGAAAGCCGGGGGCTAAATCTACCCCATAGAGTCGGTTGCAAGGGAAGCCAGGCAGAGCACGGTACCTTATGTGGAAAGGATCCTCCAGCGGGGGCAGTTGTTCCTGGCAACGGGTGCAAGTCACGGCGTCATCCAGAGGAAGAGAAGATCTCGACGTGGAGGAAAGATGAAGGTCATTGCACTGCCAGGGAAGATACCAGCTGCAGAGTTTTCCGGTTAAAGGTACTACCGTTTGATTCGCGGTCGTGGTAAAACGTGGTATCCCGGTTGCCGGGGTGCTTGGCACAGGCAAGGCCACCACGAGATGCTCCAGGAAGCGAAAAAAGGAAGCAGACTGGTTATCCCCACCAGTCGAAGGAAGAAGACTCTCCGGGCTGGAGATCTCCTCTGTCGTTGGGAAAAGTGGTGAGACGGTTCAGCAGGGCTCCACCGATGGTGTCGTCATAGCAGGTCAGTTCAGTTTCTCTCTCGTCGGATTCTTAGGTCCTGTGGCGACTTCTGAAGTTCCAGTCCCCAAAGCCCTGCTTTTATGCAGAAAACCCCCATTCACTCAGCCTAGCTGTCACTCAAACATGCTAAGTGGTGAGGTGGCCGGCTCACCACTTGGGCCAATCAGGATGGAGTGCGACTTGAGTTGCCTAGGCAACTCAGTCCAGGGTGCCTAAATCCCCCTCCACCCCTCCTAAGTACCCCAGGCAGAGTGGCACCACTTTGGAGGGTTTCTGTGGAGAAGCCTGTCAAAAAGTGGAACAAAGAGCTCAACTTGGGTTGGAGTCACAGAAGCGAACACAAACGCCATTTTAGAACTGAGTTTTGGCAAAAATTACCAAACGGAGAATTAATATTAAATAAATAAACCGGCGGTATGTTCAAGGCTATAGGAATTAAATAATTAAAGTTGGTAGCCTCGAAAAATGGGAAATCCCATAGGGATATATTCGCGGTTGAATATAAAAAGTAGTATCCACTGCCACCAGCCAAAACACGATCAGGGGGGACGGAAACGTGCCCCCTCGACTAACAGACCCTGGGGCAATCGAAGTGCCCCAGCCAGTACATCCAATATGATGGTTTGTACTGGTTGTGTTCAGAATTTGAGACTAGTAAAGTCAATGGTGACTTTACATGTCCTGGGAGACAGTAGTCAGTCCCAGGGTATGGAGTCTATACTGGGGGGTCACTATGACACCCCTTTGTTACCTCACTGAGGTTGCTGTGTAACACACATTACAAAAAGACATGAAGCCCTATGGAGTAAAAGACCCCATAGCCCATTAAACATATATAGAATCAAAGTGACACACTCAAATCATGTCCAAGGGTGAGGGTAAAAGAGTCTCACTCTTGGCAGGAGAAACAAATAAACCCCAAAAATCCAGCAAAGCTGCTGGGGGACTCATTAATTTAGGAAATTCAGCCTAAACAGAGAATTCTCCCTAACAATAACTGTCCTCATACCAACATCTGCCGCTCACTCCACATCATTCTAAGTAAACACTGCTGGTTAGACACTCCCCAGCCAGGCGTTCTTCTCAGGCCTAACACAGCCACATACGATCTGGACATATCCTGCCAGAACGAACACATACTCCTGATCTCTCGACCACCACACCTACCGCTAAGAAGCAGCTATTACACGGATCCCGCACAAGCTGCACACAAACCCGGTGCTCACACGCACCTTTGACTCTCTCTACCCGCTCTACTGATCTGAACTTCGGTTCCCAAGGGCGTTCAACCTACCAGCGCCTTCAGACCATACCAATGGTATATAAGGCGCTATATAAGTGCAAAATAACAATAACAATAACACTAAATCCAAATTTGTGGAGTGTGTTGGTGTTGATGAGTGCTTGGAGAGGGTGGGAGAGTAAGAGATGGGTCAAATGCTTAATTTGTTTAGGTGGGAGAAGCCCAGTATGTGTTTGCGGTATTCGTGGTCACCGTCGTTGTCAGCAGACATACTAAACACTGGCCACTCTATTGGCAATTTTAGTTTAGTATGATGTTGGTTTTGGGTCGCTAGTAGACCATTGGTTGAAGGGGGCATGTATTGAATAGTTTGTATGTTGATTGTAATACATTTTTTGTATGTTCATTGAAGTGGATTTTTTTGAGGTGGATATATTATGTTTTGGGTTGTGGTCATTTGGTAGGTGTTTGTTTCGATGGGTGTGTCATGGTGCGGTGGTTATGACCAGGGCCAAGAGTTGTAGGCAATGCCCCGAAGACTCTAGGCCCTGGCCACAACCACTGCAGCATAACTCTACAATGTTACCAAACATTTTGATTGTGATATGTTGGCTGCTTAGGGGATATGTTTTCAAAAATGTAGTAGTGTAATAGTGTGTATAGGATAGTGAGATAATGTGTGTTTGTTTGTTGGATTGTGTTTAGATTGTTAGTATTGAAGACTCGAGGCATTTTGGGTTGTATTTATTGGTGAGGCTTTTGTGTGCATGGCTGCGTTATGTTGCAGTGTTTGTGAGTTCAATTATTATATACTTACGGTTTCCTTTGTTGAGGCTGCACGAAGAGTTTTGGCCAGGCCAGGCAGTCAAGATTGTAGTGTTTGGCAACAAGCGGTGCAGCATAAGATACCCATGGAAGCAAACATTTTGGAATGTGGTTTATGGTCAAGTATTTGCTTCAAAGGGCGTGTTATGCTGTGGTGTTTGTAAGACCATTTGTTTCATACTTACTGTTTGACTTTTTGTGGTTGCATGCAGTTTTTCACAACATGGGTAGTTGGAACAGACATTCTTTTTCAATCACTGTGATAAAAGAAAAAATCAAATGTTAGTGTAGGTAGTTTATAATGAATATTGCATTACATAGCAGACATTTCTGTATTTTGTCGACCCCCATAGTTAGTACTTTATAAGTACTATGGTTCAAACCAGTGTACTGTGCAATTTGCTCTTTGCCTGTGTTTGTTCATTAAATCATTGGGTCTGTGGGGAAGAAAATCCATGTTGGATTAAAAAAAAAAAAAATTCTACGTTGTGGTACAATATATTTCTTTCTTTGATTTCAGTAGGAGGAATTCAATAGGTGTGTGGTTTTCGATTTGGAAGTGGTGGTAGTACTGTTGCAATTAGATAACAGTTGGTGTATTCTATTGGTTTATTTCTTTTACCATTTTAGTAGTATTCTTCTATCTGTTGGCTTGTTGCAGATTTTTGGGGCAGTTAGATACCTGTTGGCGTATTCTAACTGGTTATTTCTTGTTTAATTTTAGTGGTATTCATTTATCTGTTTGTTTGTTTCAGAATCTTGGGGCAGTTAGATACATGTTGGTGTATTCTAACTGGTTATAGTTTTGAAATTCAAGTTTTGTTCATGTTCATACACAGATTAGTTATTCAATTTTGCTTTTAAGAATATTAAGTAAGCATTTACAAGATTTGCTGGTAATCTCTGTTTTAGAGTAATGGTAGTATCATTAAATTCAAACCATCCACAATTCTTTTTTATATATGTAGTGTAGTGATCTGCATTGGTTGTGGCTCCTGCGTGGTAGATTACACCTATTGTTAGGAAGGTTTTCTTACCAAGTGATACTTGACCATATGTGAATCCAGTCAGCTTGCAGGTGTTTTTGGTACCATATGCATTATAACGTAAAAGCATTACTATTATGCATTTATATGTGTCTGTATTTTTAAGGTGGAATGATTATCGGAATTGCAGGTAGTATATAAACTGCCATGGTTTACATTTTGTACAAGTTGCTGAAATGGAATGGATTCACAGTTAGTTATGGATACATACACAAAGCGTTCATTAGGAAATTCTTCTTGTACTACATGCCTGCAAAGAGTGCATGTATGTTTCCACATGTATGAAATATGGAAGATTTCATTTATTGGTATGTTTTTGTTTGCTAATACTTGTAGCAAGTACATCAGAAATTCTTGTGGATCTTCTTGCGAGTTTATAGTGAATTTGACCATTCCAGCTCAGTAGTCCAATTCCTGCCTTATTCCACAAACACTGTAAGTGTTGTCACGATTGTTGGTTGCATTTCTATGAACGACTAACATTTGCAAACGCATTTGGTCTGTACTGTGTAAGTAAATGTTGTCAATATTGGTGACAGTTGGAAAAGAATATGTATTGCTACATTGGCATAGCAATTTACAACATTATATTTGAAAATCTGAATGGACCTGACAGTACTGTATCCAAATCATTTGTTAGGAGTGTGTGTTGCTTCTTTGAAGAGGCAGTTGTGTTACTTTGAGCTGTAGATTCTTCTTTGGTTGTGGTCCTTGATGAAGTATTAGCTTTTTTTACTTTCTTTTGAGGAATTGCTGTGAGATCCTGCATAGATTGAGTCTGAAGAAGTTTTCTTTTACAATGTTTTGCTTTTTACAGAACAGGATAGGTTTTTAGATGGGGTGTAGAGTGAACACAGTCTATTGTATTCTAGAATGCAAGACATATCAGCATTTACTTTACTTGCATCAAAGCTGATTAGAAATAGTCTGTCAAGTGTACGTAAGCGTGATAGTGCTACATAGCTCATGCCTTCTTTAAAGACTGTGCTACCAATATCTATCAATGCTTTATCTAGGATAAGACCTTGTGATTTGTGAATGGTGACTGCGTATGCTAGAGTTAGAGAAAATTGTTTGCTGCGTACATACATGTCTATGAAGAGAAGGATGTGGGCTGTAAAGCATCCTATCCTTTTAACTTGAATATTTTGTCAAAGAGAATATTGACAAACTGAATGTTGTTCTCACGTGGGTATGTTTGAAAGCCAACAACTGTACCAAGTGCTCCAATAACTAGTCCTTGCTCTACGTCAAGGTTAAGTTTGAGCATTACTCTACAGTTTAATGATAATTTTCACATTTTCTCCAAACCAGCTCTGTTAGAGATAGAATTTTCCAAGGTGTTTAGCCTTGTTGAAACATGGGAAGTGTCATACCATGTACGTCCAGTTTTTCTGTGGAGGTAATTTGAACTATTGGTTGCATTTCTTTTTTTAACATTGTTTCATTAAATTTTGAACAGCTGGCATCAAGGACATACAATTGCCATTTTTGTGTGCTAATGTTCCATGACATCAGTAGCACATGAGTTATGGCCCTAGAGTGCATGGATGCGCCTTGTTTTTAATATAGATTGTGCTTCTCGAGATAGTACACCAACTCTAATACTTTTAAAAATGTTGGCGTATTTGAGGTCTGCAAACTGACACATATTTTCAGTTTATTCTCTGTTTTGGAAATATTGCCAAAGGTTGACATTTCCTATGCTGCCAAGAGTTTTACAGCACAGTTTGTGCCCTAAGATTTTAAAAATAGGTTCAGCTTTCACTGGTGTTAATTGAAGAAGTTCTCCAAAAACAATAATGTGTTTTGCTCCAAAGAGCTCTTTGTAGTCTGTTTTGAGGACCTCTTGTAATCTTAGGTCAATCCAAGCCAACATTAGGTTGGAGACCATGCTCACCTCATCGATTAGCAGCATTTGCATTTGTTTGACAACTCTGTGTAGTTCCATTGCAGCTTCTGTAGAACGTTTGTAGTAGTCTAATTTGTTTTGGTGTTCTACTGGAAGGAGTAGTAATCGGTGTAAAGTGACAACATCTATGTTGTAGGCAGCTAAACCTATAGGGGCAGTTACAACAGCTTACAGTTGTTTGTCAATTGTTGGAGGAACTTGCTAATGATTTTGATTAAGAATGTTTTGCCTTAACCAGCTAGACAACTCACGTATAACAGTATAGGTTTGCAATCTTGGCAGGTACAGTTTTTATTTTCATATTGCACATCATGTTCAATTTGTTTTGGTACTTCTTGGAAAATGCTATGCTGCTCATTGTTTAGTTGTGATTTCAGTACAGCAAAGTCTTCTGTAGATTGCTCATACTGACACCTGGTGTTTTCTCCTTCTGTCATGGCTAATTCTGCCTCATTTGCTATTAGTGGCTGTCCAAGTGGACCTTGGCTTCCTGTTACAGAAGATTGACTAATGTCAGGAGTGGCCACATCCAGTAGGGCCTGGAGTTCTTCTTCGTGTTGCTGTTCATTGTGCAACATTGTTTGGTAATGTATAAAGTTTACATCTGTTATAGTGCTTTCATTTGCTTTGAAAGCATCTTCATAGGAGTCATACGTAGCTAGCAACTCTTCTTCTTTACTCTATGGTTTAAAAAGTTGAAGCAGGGACATGTAATACAGTTCTTTATGTTAAGGAGTTTTTAATAACAATTTGATATGATTAATTAAACTGCGTTTGGTAAGTTTCACTAAGCTACCTTCACCATTTAGTACTCTGTATCTACCTTTTCATCTGGATTAATATTATTTTTGTATGTGAACTTTTGGACTACATGGTAGAGACACATGGTTTCCATAGTGGTACTCCTGTTTGGGTAATATGTGTCTAATAAATTGTTCTTCAAAATGTCTTGGCTGTTGGGATCATTTTTGGCTGTTGTTTCTATGTCCTCATATGATTTGAGAACTCTTTTTCTGAATTTAACATGACCAAGACGTACTATACTGTCAGATTTTCCATACAAGGCAGTGCCGATTAAATGGTCTGCATCTTCATAGCAGCCAGATTCTCTACGAGAGAACATTTTTATGCCTAAGCTGTTCATTTTCTGTGATAGTGTTTTGTGAGATGATATATCATCCCAGAGGTCCTGAAGCTCTATTTTCTCTGCTTTGGTTAAGTAGGCGGTGACATATTGTGCAGTTGCATTGTAATTGTCTGCAATGTACTGCACATCTATGTTTGCATTCCATAGGAGGGCAATGATTGCATTGTAATCATTGATGTATTTTGATTCTTCTGTTTTTTTTGTGTAATATGTGTTCTTAAGTAATTTACCTTTGACACTATGGCCCTCATTATGACTTTGGAGGTAGCCATGCCCTTAATGGCTGCCTCCAAAATCGTGTCTGGGTCCGGATTCCTTGAAGGAGGAAATACCGGGCCTGGTCCTTCCCCATTCCCATGGGAATGGGGAGGGAGCTAACAATGGGCCCATTACGAATGGGCCCATTGTTAGCTCCCTGGTCCCCACGCGGGACCCGCTATGGACGTCTGGAAAAACCAGACGTCCAGAGCGGGTCCCGCAAGGGGACATCGTAATAGTGCAGAGTGGGTTTAACAGCGCTGGCACCATTACGGCACTGTTAAACCCATTCCGCACAACTTACAATGAGGTCCTATGTCTAAGCTGTTTACTTGACCTGTTGTTGAAACTGCTCTAGGGAAAACAAAGCAGCATTTGGTGTAGTATTTCCCTTTGTTTTTATATTTGCAACAACAATATTTCCCACATTTGTGTCTTTGAAATTGTTAAATGTATGCATGAAGGTCACTATGTGTTATTTGGGATGGGATTTTACAAGTGACATATTTTTGGATGAACTGCAAAACAACACATCACCGTCCTGACCAAATTTAGGAGCATGTTTAATCCACAAAAGAATGTGAATGGGCCTCATTACAACTCAGGCGTTAAGGGTTAACGCCACCGTTAACCCTTAACGCCTGATTCTGATTTTAACGCCTGCTTTGAGCAGGCGTTAAAATCCATGGCGCTAACCGGCCATGGTGCTAATTACGCCGCCGTAATTTACGGCGTCGTAATTAGCGCCTTCCCCACTCCCATTATGCCCTATGGGGCAAAAATGGGAATGGGGAAGGGAAAATGGGAAATGGGGATTTACCGCCCCACTCACCTTGGAATGGGGCGGTAAATCCGCCATCCACCATGGTGTAAACAGAGTTTACACCATGGTGGTAAAGTTGGTGCACTTAGCACCAAGGTTGTAATGAGGCCCAATGTGTGGTGCTACTCTGGCTTGGTATTCTTTTCTCCAAAAGAAGTGCTTCACTTCTCCGAGGGGAGGAACAGTTTTATTACAAATGAAGTGCAACATAGCAATGAAGCAATGATGGACATATCTTGATACATTCACAGGATCTAGGGAGCAGAGTTCTCCTGGTGTTTTTATATCTATGTTTGTTTTTTTGTTTGTTATGCTTAGGAAATCGTGTAAAACTTCCCATGTATATTCTGTACAACTTAATGTTACAAACCAAGTGGGTGGGCCAAGGTTTCTTATCATACAGTGTACATCTCTGTGACGTCGTAACCAGTATTCTTATGTTTGTTAAATGATTGGTAATGCTTGACTGTTAAATCAGATCTTTTTCTTGCACTTTTTGTAGTAATTCTGTAGCTCACATATTTGGAAATGAGTACCTGATTTCAATGGGTGTGCAACTCTGTATCATAGAGTTGCTAGTTCACTTTCAAAGAGAAGGTGGAGTATGTAGAACATATTTTGTTGTATTTTGTAATCGTCATAAAGAGCGGTATTCTGATGCTGTTATTTGTGTTGGTCTATCATCGTACCTTCCTGCCAGTAGGAAAGAGTAGAGGAAAGGCACGTGTTTCTATACTTTTTTCCCATATGCTGATTGGAGATCCTTTGGCTTGTCGCATTTGGTACGTTTACAGCGCATCAATTAACGCGTCTTTAGAGTGTAAAGGGTGAATTTTATAATGGTCTAAAATATTGGATTCTGTAGCAGGATCTAGAAGTTGAATTTGACCAGTTTCTGATGACTCATAAATTATTTCAGTGGTTTCCCTCAATTTCTCTTCAATATTAATTTCTCTGTAGTATTCATTGTTGTCGTTTAGATATTGCAGAGCTTGTCTAACCTTATGTAAGTCCACAAGTTGTTGCCAATTTTTTTGTCTTTTGTAGGTATGCCATTTATTAATTCTCTATGATCATTAAATCTATTGGATGTTGCACTCCCAGAGTGTTTACATTTTATTTGAGATCTAATGGCAAATAAATACTTTGCCACAAATGCCTTTCACTAATTCAGAGGAAGCTAGTTTTGCTGTTTTTGGCTGATGGCGTATTATTGCTTAAAATGGGTTCACTGTTTGAATTATGATGCTCTCATATAAGTTGAGTTGTTGCAGGGGTTTTGGTAATGGGAATAATTCCAAGTTATTTGTGATAGCACGTGAAGGTGTTTGGTTGTTGTGATGTTTTGCAGTACAGTAACTGCAAAGTATTAAGGGGTCAGTAATTAGTTTTCTGCTACAAGATAGAGAGCTAATTGAAACCATTTGGAATCTTCATTGTCTTCTATTTTGTACATTATGTCTACAGTTTTTGTGCTATTTTTATAAAACATCGGTGGCAACATACACACAAATGGTTGGGTACTTCAGCATATGTACTTTTAAACTTTAGTATTTCTTTTTTGTATGTGCATAATAGAAGGTTGCCATCTGTACATTTGTTGGCTGTCTGTTGTAAATCCATTGGATTTTCTAAGTGGCTTTCAATTCCAAAATACTTTCTCTGGATATGCTCTATTTCTTTGAGCAGTTGTTTGGCTGTACCATGTAGAAGATTGTTATTTAAGTTGGCTAGTGCTAAAGCAGGACTTTTGTCATAGTACAGTTTATGGACCAGATTTCTTATAGTTGTATGGTGTGTTGATATCATTTTGATATGGTGGAAGGCGCCTTTGCAGATAGGTCCAGCAATGCAGGCTAATGAATGTCCTTGTAGTCCTGTGTATTTGCACACTGGACAGGGGTCCATATTTTGTAATTTTGATTTTATATTTGTTTTTGCCTTACACATACTGAATGAGGAACTGGTGTAAAGATTTCAAAGAATTTGTGGCAATGTTACACATTGTTGTGCAAAGCCATTTGCAGACTGTACTTATTGGTTCAGTGGAATGGACAGGTGATATTGACTTTTCTGGGGATATTTGTATGAGCAGCGTGTCTTGTTCCATAATGGTATTATTACGTTTTTCATACCCTCATCCACTGCTATGTATGGCAATTGGGAATATTTGCTTTTGTTTGTATGCTTATTCATTGAAATATGGTTCTGTGCTCGTTATGTGAGTCCATTCATTTCCACAGATGTTTGTGAAGTTATCTTTGTTGATATTCCATTTATTGGGAAGTTTTTTTTGTAGTTTAGTACTTAGTTTCGTTAGTGGTTTCATTCTGTTTAAAACTAAAATAAATAGTGTCCTTTTGAGAAGGATTGCACTGTCTATGAGAGCTTCTAGAATTAATTTTCTACGGTAGGTTTTAAGGGGTGTGTGATTTCTCTCCTGTTTTTATAAGATTCTGAAGGACTCTGTGGTGGAAATTTCTTTGTAAAATAATGTTTTGGGTATGCTTACTTGCCGGTACATCAAGATTTGTAGGTGCAGTGTTAGCACTAGTGGCACCTGTCGTCTTGTTAATAACTTTCTGTTTCATTTAAGGTTTTGAAAGAGGAAGCAAAGTTTCTATACTGGAATCTTGTGTTTCACTTACTGCTGTATTATCTGTTTTGTTTGAACTGTTTGTACAAATTCTGCTAGAGGTGGATGCTTATTTTGGAAAGTTTCAGTTTGATTTTATTTACTTTTGTGTTGCTTTCTATGGAGTTGCTTTTTGGTAGGCATTCTTTGGGGTCTGTTGGAGAAAAAAAGAAAGTGTGGGTTTGGATCTTGTGCAGTGTATGTGTGCTTTGTGCATAAGTGTCTGAGTATGATGGTAAGGATGTATGTAGAGGTGTGTGATTGTGCAATGGGCTGCTACATCAGGTTGGGAAGGCTATTCTTGTATTTGTGTGTTACTAAACTGGTTTTCAGATTGCAATAGAAAGTTTGGAGCTGGTGAGCGGAAGCACTAATATTGAATCTAATGTTGCAGGGTTAATACAATTGTTTGTTCTAGAATACTAGAATTCAACAATGCTTGAGTAACAGTTAGAACATTATGACAGTATTGCACTTACTTTTTTGAAAGAAAGAGTAGGTTTAATCTGAGATCTTGTTCGTAATTCAGACATTGCTGCTTTTCAGGAGAGTAGTTTTCACTGCAATTGTGAAAGAAAGAAGTTAGTAAATATGTGTGTTAATAGCACTGTTGTTAATGTAGACATGGATTTCTTTGTTTTACAGTAGTAGTGCTTTATGATAACTGTGCATAGCAAGTACATTCTCTTTCCTTTGCCTATTTGCATTCTGTATATTTAATTTAGAATCTGCTAGCTGAATGTGCTTAAGAAATTAGTACAATAGTAAGTGCACTTGGCTTCTTAAAGGCAGCGTTATTGGATGTTAGGAGATAGAAGAAATAATCATATAATTTGTTTGCTATTTTTACAAGGTCAATGCAGGAACTGTATGAAAAGTATGCAATGTATGTATTTGTGAAGGTGTGATAAATAAAGTATAAGGATTTGATGGGGTCAGCAGCTTATTACTCATTATGTGATTACCAAAGTACTGGGTGATTCTGTGGTGCTTGGGGATGGGAGAGTCTGAAATAAAGTAAGGGTTGCTAGGAAGGACTTGGTGTTTGTGTTGCAGACTGAAGGGAAGGGGGAGATGTTGTATCTCTTGCTTTAACACACTGTACATAGTTGTAGATGATGTTATAGATATGACTGCACCTGTGCATAGTTGAATGCTGTTGTGAAATCCAGAACGGAATGGGCAACCAGCTGGAATGAGAGAGCTGTCTAGATTGGAAGAACAGTTGTAGAGGCAGTGGTGTTGTTTCAGCTGGGAGCCTTTGACATGATATTGGCTATCTGTGTGCCTAAATAAAGATGTGCCTAAATAAAGATGCATGTACTCATGCTGGCTGCTGTGCAATTTTATTACACACTAGAAATCCTTTTTTCCATAATTATACTGTTATTTCTCCCATCTTTTAACATGAAATGACACTTTATTAGATAGCTGTGTGTATTGTGTCTGATTACTAATATAGTCATTTATAAAGGAAGTTGGAATGATAGAATGTATGTGAAATATGCAGAATGTATAGAAAGGAAATTGTATGTACATCTCATGCACTGTAAAGCATTAAATGATATCATGGTTAAAACGTGTTTAAATACGTGGCAGTGCTTACAGAAATGATAGAATGAACAAAGAAAATAACAGTTTGCACATTGAAGT
Organism: Ambystoma mexicanum; assembly: GCF_040938575.1. Taxonomy (NCBI): domain Eukaryota; kingdom Metazoa; phylum Chordata; class Amphibia; order Caudata; family Ambystomatidae; genus Ambystoma; species Ambystoma mexicanum. The sequence goes on along the minus strand of NC_090929.1, from coordinate 1,320,375,745 downwards.
TAATAATTTGGGTAAATAAAAATGAGGGGAGCAGAGACCTTTGCAAGTGACACTTGATCATAGCGGATGGGAGAAATGACAGTAAGCTTGTTTTACAGGTTACACAGGGTAAGTGGCAGTTACTCTGTTTATATGCATTTATAAAAGAGATGTGCATGTACCATACATGGCAATTGTCCCGATTGCGGCAGGAGACTCCCGATTTTTCCATGAAAAATATTGTTATTTTTCACGTTCTCCCAGCAAAAATACATCTTTGCCCAATGCATCCTTATGTCTCCCGATTTTTCGGAGGAAATGCCCCTTCCAGGTGGGTCGGAATGTTGGCATGTATGATGTACTGTGAAAAAAATATTCATACCTGTACTTTGTGTTCATGCATGTGGATGTACATGAATCTGCAAGTAGAAATGTTAGAGAGTTTACTAGTAGTTGCTGTAGCTGCTTTGCAGTCACAGCGCAATTGTACTCGGAGTGATCAACAGAACATCTAAAGTGGTGAATTGTGATGATGGAGTTAGATGTAGAGGTTTTTTTTACATGTGATTGGTGGATGATTGTGTGACTGCTTAACAGTAGCCAATGAGGGAATGGTGCAGCTGTTCACAGACAGGACATGCCTCATCCGGGGCTTCCGAGCATGAAATGGGAGTGTATTTTGTGGCTTAGTCAATCAGGTGTTGAGGTTCTGCTTTGTATTAATAAAGGCTGTGTGTAGTGAAGATGGCGGAGGTTGAAAAAGTCAGGGTGGTTGTGCTTGCAGATATGTTTGTGAAGGGTTTGGAGCAGTATGCTAAAGCTAGGAACGTGGTTAACCATTTTGACACAAAAGGAGTGGAGGTGGTGCTGTGCACTGTGCCTGGTTTTAATTTGCAGGCAATGCTATTAGTTTGTCAGGATATGGCTGGGTATAAAAGTCCACATGTGGTTGTTCTGCACTGTGGTGCTTTGCATTTGGGCTATGTCAGTGCCCCTGCTTTGTTGCAAGATGTGCAAAACTTGGTTCAGGCAGTAATGAACCTACTTCCAAATGCCTAGATTATTTTTTTCTGGTTTGATACCTAGGTGAATATGGGACAATTGTTCTGTTTTTTGTCCTGTTTTTTGTCCTGCACAAAATGTTGGTAGGTGCTTAATCAACCGAGGCATGTTTTCTTTTATGACTAGAGTTGGCATGTTCTTTTGCAACAATGACATTTACTCTGGCAAGTTGATTACTTTAAGGAAGATGGCATGTCCTTATCTTTTTTGGTAAATGCCATGCTGTTCTGGAACCTAAGGGTTGCTTTGAAGAAGCTAATGTGAACATTTTTGGAGGAAAATAAGGGGAAAAACAAAAACATACAAAATAAAAGGTGTTTCCGAAGCATCTGCAAAAACAAATAAAAAAATGCTCCTTTCAGAGCCAACTTCAAAGGGTAAATGGGGCACACTATTTAAATTTTATTCCCCATGCTTAAATGGGGCACACTATTTAAATTTTATTCCCCATGCTCCAATTTTTTGATGTGTCAGCGGACACCGCAATTGTCCGCAGACAGCACGTATTATATATGTGTTTTCTGAGGTTGAAAGGGATGCAAATGAGATGTAGCACAGCAAGGGATTTGTCAATAGGGTTTACTGGGTGTGATGTGTGAGTAGAGAGTTTGTCAGAAAGTCTTTTTCCTGAGAGGAGAGGAGATAGCTATGGCTTTGTGTTTCAGAAAGCAGATTGTCTGAATTTTGGGAGATTTGTGGATAAATTGGTTGGATGTGCATGCAGATCACTGGGGATTGGCTGTACATCTTGGATTCCCTCATGTGGAAGTGCAATGACATGGCGTGCGTGGAATGAGGTGGCTGGATTTGGTACCTCTTTGTGCTACTTTGGTGACAGAGTGTCATCCAGACATTATTATTTTTCATTGTGGAGGCAACAGTTTAGGATGTGTGTCTGGAATCTATTTGCAATTGCAATGAAAGAAGGACTTGGGAAAGTCATGGACATGTATCCAAACTCCAGAATATTTTTTTCCCATATTGCGCAGAGACAAATGTGGCTGCGTTCGTCTTCATTTCGTCCACAAATGGAGAAAGCATGGCACAATGTTAACAAGGCTGTCTGTGCCTTTTTGAGAGATTTTGGTATGTCCTCTTTTCACAATGAAAACATTATGTTTCATTGTACACACATATTTCGCAGAGATGGAGTACATCTTACTTATGCTGGCAATCAGATATTTCTGTGAAATATACAAAATGCATTGCAACCTTTTTTGGAATTAAAGCAATCCATTTTGCAGTAGGTATTGACCATTTGAAGTTTTCTAAACACAAAAAAACCCACAAAAAAGGCTATTTTCAGAGCCACCACTTCCTCCCAGAGAAAAATGCAATGGTTGTGACAGGGCAGCACTTCAAAGAATTTAGAGGTCTGCGGACTTCTAAAAATGCACAGGACCCTGCACATTTCATTGATACTTCACTTTTTGAACTGTGGTTTATATATATATTTTTTTAAACATGACACATAAGAAAAGAAAGGAAAATTAGACTTAGGAATGGACACCAACCACAGGGATAAGAAAGGGCAGGCAGAGAGAGGAAGATGCAGGGGGAGCCTTATTCAAGTAGGTAGCAGTTCTTCTCATGCTTCTTGACCACAGTCTCGAAAGCACTTTGAAGGTTCTCCCCCCTGCAGAGTACTGCGTTGCAGTACATGCACAATGCTGTGACACTCAAAAGGTAAGGATCAACAGCATCATGTTTGGCCTGCAAGGCAGCTGGAGGGATGCACTGTCTCATAGGAGTGTCTCTTGTGTTTGCAGGAATGGAAACGGAGGATGCTGCAGGGGAACTCAACCTACTTTGTTTATCGCAAGGTACAACCTTACGAATAGCCCCACCGTGGAATGATTTTAGGTGTCGGTTCATTGAGGTAGTACCATAGCTGTACAAACCTGGTTTCCCACCACTCAGCACCATCTTGCACTGATTGCATGCCACCTTGTTTGCACATGCTTTTGGTACTCCATTACAAGTGGTAAATAACCTCCATAGCAGTAGCACCAGCAGCAGCCATGGATGCCATCAGGACAGCTGTTTCAAAGAGCAAGAGCAATCCAATGCAACAAGGAACAGTCTCTGTCCTGGAGGCCAAAAAACAGAATAAGGAGCAGCTCTGCAGTGTGGACTTTTATATGGGTGCTGGGGCATGCTGGGGCATGCTTCGTGGACACCGGCACTGTCCCAGGACACTTCGAACACCAAGAAAGGGCTAAAAAAATCCCCCAAAGTATGCAGATCGCCAGAGACATAGTGTGGATCATGTGCAAGGGTGAACTTTCCCAGGAAAATACATTGGATTGCTGAAAAAAACTCTTTTTAGTTGTCCGGGGCTCCGGACAGTGTTTGTTACGCTTAGCCCGGGTGTGGTCACATGATAACTGCAAGGACACATTGGCGAATGAGACGGCTGTCCGTAGGACACCAAATGAGCTGGGTCGGGTCTACGCATGCATGTGGATGTTCTAGGGACAGTGTTCCAGTCCCCTAACTATTTAAAAGTGCGACATGTGTGCGGCAGACAGTTGCAGACAGGCACGATGTTCGTAGGGGCAAGGGTGTGTTACGCATGCGCACGGGTGTTCTACGGACAGTGTTCAGGTCCCCAAACAACCCAATGTGCATCACAACTTTGCGGACAGGTGGACGGGCTATGTGTTCTACGGACATATTCATTCTGGTTACGGACAATGCGAACAGGGGGAATGGTTTTAGGACACTTTATTTTGCATAGCTACGAACATGCAGACATCTTTAGTGATCTGTGGACACCCCCATTTTGACTAAGGCCAATTCGAACAGGTATAGTGTCTTTGGGACACCCCCATTTTGGTTAATTAAAGACAGGTGGACATTTTGTGTGTCCTAAGGCCACTTCCATCTTGATTGAGGCCAGTGTGAACAGGTATAGTGCCCTTAGGAAACACCCCCATTTTGGTTAATTTCGGACAGGCGGACATCATGTGTGACCTAAGGACACCTCCATTTTGATTGCCAACAATACAAACAGTTATAGTGTCCTGAGGGCACTCCCATTTTGGTTAATTGGGGACATCCCGGACAGCTGCGCTTTCCGCGGACACCCTAACTGTCTTTTTAAAAAAAATAAGACAGACGAATATACTAACATCACACTTAATATTTTATTATTGTATACAATATAAAAATTGAGTAAGAGGGTGGAAGCAGAAACTGATACAAATAGAGGGGAATTAGGGCTATGGACATGATGGATGGTAGGGGAGGAAGTGAGTGAAGTCTCATTGTAACGTTTTTCTTTCTGGGGAGATTTTGGGAATAGTTGGCTGGGAAATGGAGAGGGGGTACATGTACATGTGGGACAGTCATATTTAATGTTTTCTCTTATATGGTCCTCCACAAAGTTTTTTAAAACAATGACATTTTTCATTAACAGGTCCATTTTAGCTCCATTCGCTGCAGAGGATTTTATAACATCTCTGTTGTTATTTTATTTTGAATGTCTGTATGGTCTGTTAAAAACAAAAATGTGTTATCAATAATTATTTTTGAATGGCTTTGCCCTCATTGATTTTTGTCTAATTGCTTATGCATATGAATGACATATGGGTTTTTTTTTGCTTGTCTGAAACAAGTAGGAGAACAGCTGGAAATTGTTACAGCCCCAACATAATGAGGATCTGAACACAATGACATTCTCAGCTACCCCAGACAAGTGCCCCTCTGCGGAGCTTGATGTGAAGAAAAGTGCTGGGATTTATGGCCCCTTCTGGATGTCTTGTTTCTGGCATGTTACTACACCTCAGATCAAGGTCCTTCTTCAGCTGATAGACGCACTGAAAAACACGATAAAGTATATTACCATAAATCATGTTCCCGCATTTCTAAAGACAACTGAGACAGTGGATCTGTCAGACATGTGTACATGACCTGTGTAAATTAATTTGGAAACATATGCTGGTCAGACATTCATGACTGCAGGAACAGTGTAAATGAATGATGATATAGCCACATAGGCAGAAAGATCACTGACTCCTGCATGTACCGCTTTCATTCAACACCCCATCATGTCTGGGAGGACTGTATGCAATACTTGCGTTATTGCCTTGAGTTACCTGCACATCTCAGACTCCTGGATCCTGCATCACCCATCCACACAATGAACCCACATTCACTTTCACCCACAATAAACATATCACACTTTTTGACATCAATGCCAATACCACAGGCACAGTGAGGAGCAATGGAATGCCTCACAAATATTAGCTTCTCTATCAGAAGATATTCAGGCTCTGCTACCTTAGTCCATAAAGTGTGTGCACCACTTCAGTCACATCCTCCACTTCCCCCGATGAGCTGAATAGCCCCCTATAGAGTCTATGCACAACAAGAGCATTGTTCTTTCTGCATATATGTAGACAACTTTCTCTTGCACCATTCCCAGGTCAATCCATCACTATCCTAATGTGTATGTCTCAGCCATTCCATACACACATACACAGACAATGGCAAACACCATATGTACACATGTCTTTCACAGCAGAAGGAGTTTGCATTCCCCCTGTGGCCGATATAGGTATACACTGTGTGGTGCCATCAAACGTGTTCTTTAGGGTTGATTGGTTGGCCCAAAAAGGCAACATCCTACATACTGTGAGCATTCAGTCCCCTGAGTGTAAGGCATACATATTCAGCACACTGTTTGGCATGGCCCCCTTTGGGAACCATACAGCAGTCTGGACACAGGCATGCAAGTCATTGGCCCTGGACATGACATACTGGCTTAACCTTCTAAAGGAATCAGACATGCAATGTTGTCCCCCAATGGTGGCCACAATAATTAATCTCAATACTGGTTTCCACCTCAATGAACTCACTTGCCATCTTCTGACTGCAGATCCTTGTGTCGCCCAAGTGCTTCTTGATAGACCTGATGCTATGGACTGCCACACCCTGCATGTTTATAGCAGCCATAATGAACTCCCAGATCATGTGATGTGCATTGGCTCCAAGGACACATAATGGCTCAGGACCTGGTCACTGAAGATACCAAATGTGGCTGCAGAGAGATTGACAGCTCACATCCTCACCACCTTCACTGAGTCAAATAAAATAACTGCTATTGTGAATGGAACAGAGGAGCTGTGAAAAACAGATGGAGGTGTTGGTGTCCATATGAGGCATGAGGTATGACTTAAGGCAGTGATGGTACAGTTGCAGTGGTCAGGGACGTGTAAAGCAGGAGATTACTGGCTCACTCCTGGACAGTGCCACACCCCAGACAGACTACCATACTGCCCAACAGACAGCCAAAGATGTTAGGCAGACAGGGTAGACACACAGGTGTGCAAAGAAATGCTGGAGGAATGTGCACACTTGGGTGTCAGAAGATAGCACAAGGTGAGGCAGAAGCAGTGAGAAAAGGCCCTTTAGAGAGTAACGTGAGGTCAGACAGTACATGCTAAATGGCCAATTACTGTGCCACATGCTTGCTTTCCATGATTTCTTATTCAATAATGAGGCACATATACAGAGTATGCATGCTCTGCCAATTTTCTGTCAACGTTTGTGCAACACAGTCATACGGAACATTTGCTGTATAGATCCAAATGGAAAACACTTAATATGTCATTGTGTTTCTGACAGACCTTATGAAGGAACATTATATTGGCCTTTGTCAGGCAGAATCCCATGCAGTGCCCTTAGGGACCACTACACACAATTAAGACCACAAGTGGTAATACAAGTTCACCTTTGGTACAAGCCTGTACTACTATGTTAAAGTGATAGCAGTAGCGGAGCAGCCAGGCTTATCTCAAGAGTATATGAGCAGTAGCAGAGATTACACAAAGGGACCACAATTACGGTGACTCAAGCAAACACTGACTCAAAGTTTCAGGTAAAAAATTTGCGGCACCGTACTTAGCACCTTTCCCCATTCCCATTATGCCCTATGGGGCAAAAATGGGAATGGGGAAGGGCAAATGGTGAATGGGGAATTACCGCCCCACTCACCTTGGAATGGGGCGGTAATTCCACCATCCACCATGGCGGAATCGTGACCTTAGCGGCATGGACCATGGTGCTAATAGCACCATGGTCCTCCGCCAAGGTGGTAATGAGGGCCTAAATGTTAAAAGAGCAAAACAGGGCTCTAGGAGGTACAGATAAAACGGGCTAAGGAGTAGCCCTTTCCAGTACTCCATGTAAGATAAACAACCCTGTGTAACTGCACTTAAAGTGCTGTGTAACACACAAAAGAAGGGGGCTACTGAAGTGGTGTACTCCAGAGACCACAATCACAAAAACAGATGAAATACACATGGCAAAACATGGGTAAGAGTGGGGGAAAAGCTTACACTCTTACCAAGTGGAAAAAATAACTCCAGAAATCCAGCAAAGCTGCTGGGGTACTCACTATGTAAGGGAAATTACCCATTGAATGAACATTCTCCCTAACAGCCTTCATACTTGGCTGGCAGCACACTTTCCATGAGAAGTTGTGCTCAACTTTTGCAGCAGGTAACAGAGCAGATCAATGCATGTAGAGTGGAACATCAATCATCCAAGTAGGAACATATATGCATGACAAATCTGAGTCTGTGAAACAAGGCGAAGTTCAGGAAGAATGGGAGGCCTGCTCAGGCCACCATTGCAGGACCCCCAATAGAGGTCCTGACACGAGTGAAAGAGACGGTCAGAGGCACAATTTTCTTCTGAGCAGTTTGGCATCAGAGGAACAGACGCCTGTTTGCCTTCTTCTGGTGAGCTACATGACTGCATTAGTTCTTTGATGACAACATTTTGTTAAATTTCAGACAATTTATAGTGCTCTGCTGTATGTGTGGGTGGTGCATATCAAGGAATTGGTGTTATGACAGTCCATGGTTTAAGGTTTATGGCATAAGTAGACATTGTTAGTTTACACATGTCTGATACTTACAGAGTGGTCCATATTCTGACTGAATATTTTTCCTGCATGGCTATGGGTCTTGTCCACCATTGAAGGAGCCTCAGGAGTATTTATTTTAAAGGACCTTCTGCCATGGGTCAATTAAGGTTGTCAATGCTTGACCTGTAGGGTGAGGGATAATGCATGCCATAGGTATGATGTGTCCTTGCTATCTGTGTATTTCTTGGGTTAGTATACATGCTAAGGCCACTGCCTACAGGTGAAGTGAATGTCTGTGCTATAGCTCCATTATATGGTGATTGCATGTCATGCATAGTGGGGCATTAGCTTGAGTGTATGCCAAGATAATATTGAATGGGGGGGCTAATCCCATTCTGCATGTGACCTTGTACATTGCTGCGGGAGACCCATGTGTGTTTGGGTAATAGACCTTGAGGATGCAATGCATGTTGCATGTTTTGTGGATCATCCTGCATGGGATATTATCTGGGTGGATGCAATATGTGATGAATAGAGGGGGCCAGTAGCCTTGTTTCGTGCATGATGTGCTGGCTGCATGTGTTAGTGTGATGTTGCATTGTCATCTGTGTGTTTCAAAGGAGTCTTTCATGATTCCATTCTGTGATTATTTACAGATGAGGAACCTCCAACAGAGGAGGAAGCATGCGCATGAACCAGCGTGAGCTGTGATTGGGAATATTGCAGGCATTCATCAGCATGAAGGCCTGATGGCTCTTTGTTGATTGAGGATATTCCCAGTGATATTTGGAGGACATGAAGTAGATGCTCATTATTATTCTACATTTTTTGAGGGTGCCCATACCACTGGCATACACCGAAGCTAAGCACATAAAGATACAGTCTCTGGTGTATCTGCAGCTGTGTTGCAACACATTCCAGCCTAGGGTCAGCATCCTCTACAGGACAGTGAGTTTTCTGGAGCAGTGACCATGCCACATGAGCTGAAGTTGTCATTGTATAATGATCTTGTCCTTCCCAATTGCCTCCAGCATCTATTGGGTCATCAGGATTGGCAGGCCCAAGTACACCATGATCGTGATCATGTCCTCCCTATGTCTCGACATTGAGACATTGCAGGTCTAGGTTTTCCAAGCTGAATAGGCCCTGCACACATTGGTGTCTTTTTGCTGGCCATCAGATGGGCTCAGGGAGTATGTGCTCAATGCTAGAAGCAGGCAACAGCAGCTACTGTAAGAGTTGTCTGAGAACATCATCCAGATACCAAGGGATGTGCTACGTGGCATTGGCAACATTCATCCGGAGCTGAACACATCCAGGCAGACATGCATGAGGACATGGCTGTGGCAATAGAGGCACAGGCATTTCACAGTGTGGGGTGATAGGTATTGCAAGGTAGCAGTCTGAAAATGAGTCATTGTGAGAGGATGCCAGTGGAAATTGACATACATGCTCTGGTCTGTTCTTTGGAATGGACAAGTTATGGACCTCCAGGGGTCCATTGCATTTGTAGTTTGTAGAATTTGGTTGACCCTGCCCCTTTATTTGATTTCATTTGAGTGCAGTTGGTTGAACCAATCATTGTGTTTTATTGGTTTGTGTTGCCTCGTGTTGTACTCTTTACTTGGCCCTCCTCTGTAATGGGATGTGTATGTCCAGTCATGTCTTCTTTATTTGATTTAGTCAGCTACATGTGTTCTGTGTCTCCATGTGTTTTCAGTGTTCCACTGTACATGCATTGCTGTGATCTGTCACCTGATGCCATTGGCTCCCATGTTCTTTTACAATGATTGGGTTGTCAGACCATACATATGGGGCGACATGATGTGAATAAGCAACATCTGTCAGGATTACTGTCTCCTCACTGTTTATATCGATAGATATGTTGTTTGAGATTTGTAATATTGGGTTTTGTTTTGGGTAATCACCAACCTTGTGTAGAATGATGCACTGTTGACTGAGTCCTTCAAAAGACAGACAAAAGTGATCACAGTTCAAGGGTGTTTATTAAATTGTAAAACGGGTGAGCTAAACACCTAATCTAAACCTAAACCTAAGATGGGAGCAAGCTACGACCATCAAATAATAATAATACAGTCCTAGTAGAATCTAGTCACTTAAAAAGGGCCTATACTAAAAAAAACGATTGCCAGTCCTTACCGCTGCTAGAAAATAGTGTGGAGTAATGTTTCACAGGAAAAGAAAGAAGTGTTCACGAAATGATAAATCAGTATGTTACGGTCAGGGTCTCACTTCCCCGCATTTTTAGCACGGGACAAGTCGGGACTCTTGAGCACAGCACACTCTTGAGCACAGCTTACAGTTCTGCTTCTTTATAAGAAAGTTTCTTGCTTCAGAGGGGCCTGATATACTAAAACAACAAAACAAACAGTTCCTTCTGCGAATCTTCACATTGAGTGCTTACCCTCCACCCTTGAATCCCCCTCACCTGGGCTCTGATCTTCCTCTCACTCGGCAGCCTTCCTCAATCGGGCTCAGACCAGCCATTCACTGTGGACATACCGCAGTCGGGTTCATATTTGTCGTCACAATGTTGTTTACTTAGCTTCTTCACAATTTCTCTCTTGACGTATCTCAGTAAGGTTTACTATTGCCTTTTAATCAGAATTATCACAACATATCAAGGACTTTTGATTGTACAAGAGGTTTGGCTTGAAACTTGTATGAACACCTTGTCACCTCACACCAGCCTTTTCTATGGCCTCTTGGTACTTGTAGTTTCACTTTTTCCACTTTAATACTTTCCTTGTTCAGTAGAGGGGTACCAGACAGAGACCTTTGAATAAGTGCCCACGTGGCGTTTGACCACTCCGTCTCTGGTACCAAGCACATTCTCAAAAGACCTCTGTATCTTAATCTTCTTAATGTTGCCACTGCAAACTTCAGCCTACTATCAGGTTCTTCCGATTCAATGGCTGTGCTGAACTCATTGGTGTTTCTTTTGCGGCTGGAGTCAAGGACTGTACCACGATGGCAACCACATCTCCCTGCCTTGGCTATCAGTGTGGGAAGGTTCCATGTACCGCTGTACAGCTGACATCCGTCACTCCATTTGGCAGCTGTGATTCCCGGTCTTATGTTTGTTTTAGTCAAACGCTTTGCTGGTCTGGGGTGAAAAGGGCAAGGTCAACTGCCTCCTTGACATCCTTTCGGGTCTTGCCGCATTTCTCTTCCATTTGAAATGGCGTCCTAGAAAAACTGCTTCTGCATGCTTTCGGCCTTACTCAAAATGTACTCCGGAAGTCTACTTGTTTCCCTTAGTCCAATTACTTTGTTACTACTTTTGGTGACTTGATGTGACTTTTATCATTATAGAATGCATATTACAATGCAATACAATGGGGTACACATTTGTTTAGCCCATGACTAATACTCAGATGATTTTGTTTACTGTATTGTGCTATATGGACAGTCTGGTGCCAGCAGTGACATTTTACGATGTATTGGTACTTTTTGTTTTAGATTTACCGCGTTTACCCATTTGGCTTCTAACTGTGGTTAGTGACCAAACATGGCCATGCCACAAAGTTTTTCACATGTACTTTGGCCATCTTGTTTTTTAGCCTTCTTCCTGGCCTGTGAGGCCAGGAAAATCCATATATGTACTTCCAGTGCCTGCAAAAGCAGAGGCTTCTGGTGGGCTCCTGGAGGCTATATGTCTTTCCTGGCCAGATGTGGGCTGGGACTGTATGGTCCCAATCCACAAACTGATTTCAGTGTTATGCATGAGTGTTCCCACCAGTTGTCCTTATTGACCCACTGCTGGGGTATGTGTGGGGCTAGGTCTGCTATTGGCTAGTGGGAGTTTTGGCTCTTATCTGGCTTTTGGGATATCAAGAGGACCCCTGCACACACTCTAGAGAGATCCTAGAGTAACCTAAAGGAGCCTAGACTGCTGTCCTGCTGTGAGACCCCATGAAGAGACTGGCAACCAACTTCTGCTGCTGTCCTGTAGGAGTCCTGTCTTGCTATTTATCTTCAGCAGTCCTGCAAGGGAGCTGTTACCTGTGAAGTAGAGGGAACATCCATTCCTGGCGTCTGCACGTACCCTGCAAAGAAGAGCCATCAGAAGTGTCCCAGGACTATCCTGTGGATGACCAGCTCTGAGTGTGGGCTACCGTGCTGCTGACATCACCGTTCTGCATTGTGACTTAGAACTTGGGGAATCCTCGGCTTATCCTACAAGACTTACCTCAGTGTAATTTCAGAGCCCTAGCCTCAAGTGGACCTGAGCTAGGAGGGAATGCCTGACCGTGACAAGTGAGTCCTATTGTGTTGCCATGCTGCAGTGACCACAATTTAAAACAGCTTAACTGAGTTGAGGCCAGGCCAACGAGGGGGCCTGCATTGTGTTTTTCTGCATTCTTCCGAGATTCCTTGCACCAGTGAAATACATCGACCAGAGATTAGCCTTGACCTGCAAGCCTGCAAATCAAGGACTGAGGCTGATGGTGGGAAAAACAACCGCAGAACTTCTTCCATTGACCTGCCTAGTCCTGGGAAGACTCAGAGTACTGAGGGTGAGTAGTTACAGTGGTTCTTACCTGCCCCTAAACACTCTTTAAAAGTGTGCTAGCTTGTATAATACCATTGCTATACTTTGGCTTTGCCATTGCTTGCTTGTGCAAGCCTTCTGAAAATTGGGGACACTTTTGTTAGTTAGAATGACTGTCCTCTAACCCTTTGAACCATTCACTGGACCCCAGAGAACCTACCTTGTTTTTTTCCTGCATCACAAACCTTGTCAGTACTTTTCATGAACCTTTGGGCATAATGCCCCAGACAACTTAGGGTAGGACTTTTGAAGTTAAGGTTAATTCTCTGTAGACCTGTAGTGTATAAACTAATCTGTACTTTTTTACAGGGGGTTTGATGTATTATGCCCTGCTCTAGTGACTGTATATATGCAATCTATTATTAGTGTTGTGTAATAACTATACTGCTTGTAGTCATTTTTTCATAGAGATATTTGGCCATAAATAAATAACTGTATGTGTATACATACTGTCTAAGTGTAATTTGTGATTTCCATTGTGTCTACTCATTTTGGACCCTTTACAAGTTCACCACCTCTTGAAACTCAGCCTAGACCTCCCATGACTGCTACCTTGCACTGGTTTGGCTACGGCTCCCAAAGTTGTCCCTGTCAAAAGATAGGTTGGCATTCTATACATCCGTTGACCAGGCCAGAGTATATCAAATCAGTCTTAACACTTATACGTGTTGGTGTCTCGTTGGGTGCTCATGGGTTTGGTTGATGTCCTTGTGTTTAGAATTGTTTGTGATAGATGAAAGTGTGTAGTATGGCTGTTATATGGGTTTCTTCATGTTTGTGTGTGGCATGTATGGCTAGCTGACTTTGCCATGTCTTCCTTTTAACATTCAAGCATGACTTCTTTGTCCTACACAACTAACCTTTGTAGGGGTGTTATTTATTTATTTATTTATTGTCCAGGTGAGCATTGGCCTCTCTCATCATTGAGGGATTAGGATTGTATCTCTAGTACACAAATGGGTTTGTGTTCATGTAAATAATGTGAATATTGTATACTCCACATGGTCCAGGGCAGCTTCTCCCTGTCCGCTTTGCCCCATGGGAAGTATGGGAACAGCGCATGGATTGAGACACAAATCCACCTGCACACTGCATTGTGCTATGATGCAATGTTGTGCAAGATGCACAGGTGACAATTATGTTGCAGACTAATAGTGGTGTGTACAGCAACAGACCAGCAAAACGATCAAGACAATGACCGCATGATTTCAGAGCATTCCCATTAGTGGTGTTGCTATGTGTGTGGAATTATACCAGGTCTCTGCTGTGGTTGTGGGATTCTGGATTGGGGTCAGGAGGAATGCTGGAAGTGAATATTTACTGTCACCTGCAAAGGAAAACATAAGCTACAATGGATATATTTAAATCTTGAGGAAAGTACACGCTTTTCATGTGCTTACTTGGGTATGTTAAGGGGTGCATTGAAGGAGCAATACCCACCAAGCAGCTAGACGTCACCAAAAGTTCCAGATGTCAGTGCCTGATGATCAGAGGATGAAAGTGTGATCCAAGGTAATTTGCATGTTCATGCATGATGTGCACCTTGGTGTTACTAATGTCTTGGGTATTGCTGGAATGCCAGTTCTTCCTGTTACACTGTTACAACTTTGCAATCAACGTCTCCATGGACTCTTGGCAAGAATGCAATGGCATAGAATGGCTGTGCTACTCTTTGAAGAACAAAGCACACAAGTGAATAGGTTCAAGAACACTATTGCTCATACATGCGAAATCCCACAATTTTTTGTGTAAACTTTGCCGTTTCTTCAATGAGACAATACTCATAAAGGTTATATCGTAGAGAAAAAAATCTCTGACACAATTATTTTATATTGGAACTGTGTGAGTGGTATACATAAAAGCACAATTCCAGGGAGAAACAGACATCAAAATGGTTTCTTGGACCACAACAGAACAAACAAGAATATGTTTTCAACACACTGTATCAAGGCGTTTTTCAGGCAAAAATAAAGACGGTGTGTGTATAACAAACCCAATCTGTGTGGGGGTTTGTCAAAAATGCACAATTCAATGGTGTGAAGTTACAAAACAAGGTTCTTAAAACAACATAAAACATTTGCAAGGACACAAAAGAGAAATTTGCATGTGTGGACAGCAATATATGCTGTAGTTTCAGGGAAATAGTGCGTCTACACCAGGTGTTTCGGCCATTTGGAGTTGAGCTAGATGAGCCTCATCATTCATATGGCCATCATCAGGATGGGTTCTGTGTGAAATGACGTCTGTGCTGCAAGGGAGGGAGACCACAATCAGACGGGTGTCTGAGCAAAATAATTTAAAAAGAATAAATCAGAGGTATTGTGTAATACATGTGATTAGAAAACACACAGCTTACCTATGGGGTCAATTCACAGGCATTGTATAAGAGATCCGCTAGCCTTGTTGGCTTGTCTCTAGGTAATCCTGTTATACAAAACAGAACAAGTACTATTGGTGGGGAGTTGAAAAACCCTCCAGTGTCATGTACATAATAGTTATAAAAGTACATGCTTTGTTGAATGTAAATGAGTCTTACCTCTCACCGGCAAAATCCAGGTAAGAAGGTCAATGAGTGCTCTCTCAAAAAACAACAATACGCCGCTGGGTGCACGGCTAAAAGATAAATATAAAGTAACAGTGAGAGTCCAGAACTAAAGGATCCTCGTTTTAGTCTAAGCTGAGGACCGTAGAAGTAGAATTACCTTGGATCATGTATCAGGCAGAACTGGTAGTCTGCAGGAAAAAGACAGCGGGCAGCGTCTCCTCAAGCTGACGAGTCACTGGGGAGAGCCGGCAGCAAAGTGTTAGTAACGCTGTTGCCAGGACAGAGAGGCTGTTTTATATGGCAGCCATCTTAGAGTCAGGCTAGGATCGAGTGCCCCCAGAAATTGGTGTACAGCACTTGATCCAGATTAGTATGATTGCACTAAAACAAATACGAGTGTGCCTAATGTTCAAGTGATTATGAAAAAGCAATTTAGGGGCTATTTTCAATTTAAAGGTTGCCATGGCAACCATCGACCACAAATAAATTCAAGAACGGGTGGAAGGAAGTCAATGCTTTGTGGCAGTGGTGTATGTCATGAACACATAGTATACATAGTATGCTGAAATAAGTGCTTACAGATGCATAGAACAATGAATGCATGCTTCATATGGTCCTCAAAAAACACACAACAAACACCAGGCTATACTTGTTGGTGCAGTGCATATATCATATAGTGAGAGAAAACCATATGTTAGGCCAATTCAGACAGTTACTCACACAGATGGAGCAGGGTGAATTAATGCTCTGAAACAAGTAGAAACAAAGTTGCACTGGGGAAAAAAAACCAACAACACATGAATCATTGGTTACAGAAAGGATTTCCATTCTACTGAAACATTTAAACCAGCATGTACGGTGTTCAGTCTGTGTACCCACTGCTGTTCTAATTGGGTGAGTGTTTTATTCAAATCCCCCCTCTTGGCTGGTTTAACTTTTTGGAGGACAAACCACCTTAAATCCGTGTCCCTGTGGTTCTTGGCAGTGAAATTATCTACTAAGGGCTTATCTGCTACTTTATTTCTGATGCAGGAACGGTGCTCCGAGATCCGCATTTTAATTGCACGCATGGTCTTGCCTACATACAGGAGCTTGCATGGGCATTGTATTATGTATATGACACCTTGGTATTACAGTTGGTGAAATAATTCATTGTCCATTGTACTTTGTCATATTCAAAGGATTTTTTTTTTGCAGATTCAGTGGGCAGGCCACGCAAAGGCTGCATTTATGGTGTCCAGAAATCGGGGGTACGTCCCAGAGTGTATGCTGTCGATGCTGTGAACAAGAGCATCTCTAAGATTCCTGTTTTTTTTTAAAGCGAAGCAAGGCACATTTTGCAAAGTTCCGGGATGGGTTACCAAGTGCCAGTTCTTCTTGATGGTTTTCTGGATTAGGACACTCAGGGGCCCAAAAGTGGTAACACACACAAGTCTTCCCAAATCTTTCTTTGGTTTGTTACCCAGACAGATCTCTCTCGGAGTGTATCTTGCTCTTTTCTTGGCCTGACTAACAGCTTTTCTTGGGTAGCCTCTTTCAGCAAGACGTTGGGACAATCCTGCCGCATGGAGATGGAACTTCTCCAAGTCAGAACAGTTTCTACAAATGCGCACAAACTGTCCATACGGTAGATTGTACTTGAGGCCCATTGGGTGATAGCTTGTGAAATGCAATAGGGTGTTGCGGTCTGTTGGTTTTCGAAAAAGCTCAGTTTTTAGTCGGTCTCCTGTCTTGTAGATATGGAGATCAAGGAAATCTATTTGATGGTTGTCCCAATGTATCGTGAAATTAATGTGGGTGTTTCTCAAATTGATCCAAGTATGAAAATCTTGTAGTTCCAAAGGTGTTCCCTTCCAGACAATGATTACATCGTCAATATACCTTTTCCATAGAACGATGTTACATAGGAAAGGGTTCTCTGGTGTGAAAACATAATTCTCTTTGTATTTAGACATATATAAATTGGCAATGTCTGGGCCGAAAGTTGCGCCCATGCTCACACCCTTTACTTGCTTGTAGATCTGGTTCTGGAACAGAAAGACATTTTCTGACACAGCCAATCTCGTACACTCAAGATGAAATCAGTTGGGGTGGAATCTTGGTCTGTTCTGGAATTCAAAAAATCACATATTGCTTTGAGGCCTTCTTGTTGGGGTATAGATGTATATAACGCCTCAACGTCCATTGTGACAAGCAGGCTATCAGTGGTAAGGACGAGATCATCAAGTAGATTGATTGTACTGGTGGTGTCTTTGAGATAGGAAGGCATTTGGGGATTTGGTATTGGTGTGTTGCTGTTGAAGTGACCAATATTGCATTACAACATCTGATGTAGCTATCTGGATTGGACATGTGCCCCCTGTGATGCCATGGTGCACTGGAATTAGCCAGTCAAAAAGAAATGCAGGGATGCTAGCACTCCTACATTGGAGGGATGGTATGTGAGTATATGGATTTGGATATTACATTTGTTTTCTACTCCCTCACAATGTCTAATATGACATGAGGTGGGAATCTGTACCTGTGTATACCTCCTTATCAGCATTGTCCTGATGTGGTAGAAGACCCTCTGACTCCTCCACTCCTTCTGGCATGGTGTGCTAGTACTTCTTAGAGCATTGGACCTACCATTCTGGAAACCTTTGCCTGTGCCTGCATCCTGCAATTGTACTTTGCCCCTGCTCTGGAATAGTTTAAGGTTTTTAGCCCTTTTAACTTTGAGTGACAACACTATTGTTTTTGTGAATTAGGGTATGTTTACACTTTGGTGGGTGTGAGCTGTCCTTTGCTTGTTGACTTTGATTCTAATTCCACGAAACTCCCCTGTATCTTGATATAATGAGCCTTCCTGCATATTCTGCCCCATCCTTCTCATTTGCATTTGCGCTCATGTGGTGTTGATGTGGTTGGGTGCAGTGTGGTTATCCAGGGTGCAAACAACTCTTTGTCACCATTAGGTGGGTTTTTTGCATCTCAAATGATTTGTGACCATGTGCAACAAACGCAAATTGGGTGCAATTTCCCTTTTCGCAGTGCTACACATTTTGCCTGAATGACGGAAATATTTGTGTGGTAACTAGGGACTTTGTGTGCCAAACTACCTGCCAGATCAATTTTTTTGATTCATGGAATGGACTGTGCTGCACTTTTTCCTACTTTGCAGGGACTTTGCGTACGCTTGTGACATCTCTGCTAGCAGCTGATTGCCTTGTGCAAGAGACCACGCATAGCGCGGCCTTGGCTTGCGCAGAGGGCAGGGAAGGGGGCAGAATTCAGAAAATGAACAAGAACAAGGGAAAATGTGGGCGTTATGACGGACGACCCACAGGCAGTCCATCGTACACCCACTATTGCGCAGAACGATACGTATTGATGGATCCGGCTGAACAACCTCTCAGCTGGGAAATGACCACGCAAAACCTTCATACTTTCCGTCACACAAAGGCAGGCTTACAGAAACTTGCGCATAGGATTCACAGCGTAGAGGTAAGATCGGGTGACGGCTTAAGGAGTATGTGTTCGCAGCCGGGGTTTCAATCTAACTTAGCGGTGAGCGTACACAGTGTAGCATGGTGCAGGAAGGGTTCAGGTGAGTTTGTACGCATATTTTCAGAGTTTGACCCGAGTTACAATAAATCGTATGCATGTTGTTGGGTGCCGGTAACAGTTACAGGGGACCACCCCCCGCAGGTTCCCGGAGATGTAGGCCCCCTTGCAGGTGCCCCATGCACTGTTTAGAGGGTGCATGTATTGGCACCTGAGCTGCATGCAAACGCAGCTGTTTGTGGCTGTTTTTGATTTGTGTTGGGGCGTGTCAGTGGCGTTCCGACTGCGACTTGCGTATACGGTTATTTTGTGCAAACAGAAAAACATCTGGGCGCAGGCTCGAACAGAGTCGTTCTCGCAGCACAGGCTTTGCAGGATCTCTGCGCATTATTCCATGAATCGGGCCCTTAATGAATTAGGCCCACAGTACAGCAAAAGCAAAACCACCCTATAAGTACGAAAAAATAAATTAAAAGCTCTCAATGTTGCTATGTGTGAGTAGATTAACGAGTTCTGGTTTTCTTTACATTGGGATGCTTTACTTTCCCATACAGGAAAGGAACAAACATGTTCTGGCAGAGCCTGACAATTCAGAAAATATGTTCCGCAAAAATGAAAAAAAATAAAGGCCATGCACTTATAGAAGAGTAGCTGGGAGTAGCTAAAACACGCTGAAGTGCATTGTGTGTGAGATCACGTCTGGTTTACTGTTTTTTTTCTTTTCTAAATGACATACGATAAGAAGACTGGGGGAAAGATGGTTCAGCGTGAGAAACCCTCTCCCTTTACATATCTGTATGTGGAGAGAGATCACAGGTTTGATTGTTCGTCTCTATGGCACTTGTTTTGTGCTGTATGCACTTGTGCTTACTAAACATGTGCTGCTCCCTAAACGCTGCACACACCCTCTCAGGAGGTATTTTTGATGAATAATGTTCCCTTATTCCACTTTCTCAAGGCCCGTTTTTCCCTGCCCTCTAGACAACAATTCACCCATTTCGTGTTGCCCACTATTACTGCTGCCAACCTATTGCCTGCTGCTCACACCCATTTGCGATTCCCAAAGCCAGCAGTGGTTCACCATGAGCTGTGTTTAACATGTAATGACTGGTGTGGTGAGGTTGAAGAGTAGTATTAGTATTGGTATGGTATGGCGTACACCTATTTTTTTAAATGCACTCCTTTAGTTTAAATTATTTTCTTTCTATCTTTCTTTCTGTGCATGTGGCGGGCAGGAGGCAGGCAGCAGTCTGCAGGGACTGCCGCTGATCTGTGTTTATAGTTAGTCAGGATGAGAATAGGACAATTGTGTAGCGAGAAGGTAAAGCTCTAATTTCAAATGCTGTTTCTTTGCAGGTAAAGCCAGTGTCGGGAGCAAGCTGAAGGGACATTTACTCTCATGTGGCAATAAACCCGAGGCGGTGGGCCAATACTGCCCCAGGTTATGCCCCCAGTGCCCCTAGTTACAGGCCCGCCGAGGGTCTTATAGCCATTATTACCCGGGCGGGGTAGTAATGGAACTTTTTTCTGTTTCGAAACGCTGCTGAAAAAGTCAAATAAAATTGCCACCGGGAAAGGGAAAACATACAGGGTAATTCATAGAATTTCGCAGAAAAGTGTCGCAAGCGGCTGGCGCAGAGTGTCCGCGTGCGATTGTCTGCGCCAGGTTTGTGCGCTAAAACCGATTTCCGCGCACAGCGTATTCATGGATTTTAGGCTCCCAAACCAGCCGTGGCGCAGAGTATCGCAGCGAACCTGCAGCAGCGCCAGTAACACCCCAAGAACGCCCTCGCGCAAGGAAAAGCCATCAAAATCGCTAAATCATCGCAAAGGGCAGCGCTAACCCTGGACCAGTCCACAGGGCTGCCAAACAAGGAACGCAAAGCGGGTAACGTGCATATCAGGGGTACGCGTGAAGTTATACACGCGATTAGCCAGGGTACGTGTATTACAGGGGTACGCGTGAAGTTTTACACGCGATTAGCCAGGGCACGTGTATCACAGGGGTACGCAGGAATTATCACACGCGATTTGGCTGGGTACGTGTATTACAGGGGTGCGCGGGAATTATCACACACGATTTGGCTGGGTAGGTGTATTACAGGGGTACACGGGAAGTTCTACACGCGTTTCGGCTGGGTACGTGTATTACAGGGGTGCGCGGGAATTCTCACATGCGATTTGGCCAGGTACGTGTATTACAGGGGTGCGCGGGAATTATCAGATGCGATTTGGCTTGGTACGTGTATTACAGGGGTGCGTGGGAAGTTGTACACGCGATTGGCCAGGGTACGTGTATTACAGGGGTACGTGGGAATTATCACACGCGATTTGGCCAGGTACGTGTATTACAGGGGTGTGCGGGAATTATCACACGCAATTAGGCTGGGTGGGTCCTCACAGGTGTTCCCTGTACACCCTCCACGGCCCCTGCAGGCAGCCCACAAAACAGGGGACTACCCTGCACACCTGCTCATGTCCCCCTGCACCCCCACCCCCCAGCAGTGCAGGGGCAGCCTCAACCAGGCCCCCACCCATGTCTCCCACCACCCCCACCCCCCAGCAGTGCAGGGGCACCCTCCACCAGGCCCCCACTCATGTCCCCTATCACCCCCACCCCCCCCGCCACCAGGGGCACCCTCCACCAGGCCCCCATCCATGTCTCCCACCACCCCACCCCCCAGCAGTGCAGGGGCAGCCTCCACCAGGCCCCCACTCATGTCTCCCACCACCCCCACCCCCAGCCAACATGGGCAGCCCCCACCAGGCCTCCACTCATGTCCCCTATCACCCCCACCCCCCCGCCACCAGGGGCACCCTCCACCAGGCCCCCACTCATGTCTCCCACCACCCCCACCCCCCAGCAGTGCAGGGGCAGCCTCCACCAGGCCCCCACTCATGTCTCCCACCACCCCCACCCCCCTGCCACCATGTGCAGCCCCCACCAGGTCCTCACAATCCCCAATCATGTGCGTAATGGTCAGCCTCCACAGCCAAAAAGCCCTACCAAGTAACCCATTCACCCACATGGAAATGAAAACACATGTTACACCCCCAATGTTCATGAAGCAAATGAACCCATGTCCGTCACACACATATTTTCCAATTGAATGGGAAAACACACAACATGACATGCATGAAAGCAATGAGATGAAACCACACAGTGAACAATGGAAAAAAAAATGTATTGGACAAAAATACGAATGCTAAAGAAATGTAAATGTGAAAAAATAAGCTGCATGTCCGCATAAAAACACAAAAGTAGAAAATCAAATCCAAAAAATTTTGTCCAAAGTGAAATGTAAAAACTCTCCATGCAACAAAGAACTATGTACAAAAATAACAAGGGTCCATCATCACAACTGAACTAAGGAAACCTCCTAAAAAACCTACCTAAATATCAACTATATACAAAAAGTGGAGCAGTGTCCGTCGACTCCAAATCATAAGAAAAAACAAAGGAAACCTAAAACTAAAGAACTATATACAAAGGCGGCGGGCAAGTCCAGCGGCTCACTCCGTGGTGTTCCAGGCCAGGGCATCATCGAACTCCTGTTCGATGTCCCGGAGGCGGTCCAGTTCCATGGCCCCGAGGGTCCGCAGGGACGACGCCGTGTCCTCCTCCAACCCCCTGCGGATTGCCTCGAGGCACTCGGCCCGCCTCAGGGCCCTCCGCATGGAGTTCTCCGCCCTGACCATTGTGAGCCGCGCCTCTTCCGCCCGCCGCCGCTCCGCACCTATGGCGTGGCCCAACCGCTGCCACACGGAAGACACTCTCTGTCCTGGGTCCTCCTGCCCTCCGGCCGATGCCTGCCCCTCCGATGTGGAAGGCCCCGAGCCTTCATGGCTCCCACCATGTTGCTGCTGCTGCTCTGCCTCTGCCCGTGCACTGCCTCCTGCTGCCTGCATATCCTCCGCCGGCTGGGGTGCAGTTGTTGATGTGGCCACCCCTGCTGGACGTCCGACTCCCGACTGTGGCAGGGATGCCTCCTCCACCAGCCTGGCCGCACTGTCAGAGGCAGCTCCACAGGGCACCCAGGTGACTGATGGGTGGGAAGATGGCACAGAGGACGACTGGCGCGTAGGGGGTCCAGTTGAGGAGAGGGTCGGAACAAGCCCCATCAGACGGAGGAATCCGGTCTGGGTGACCTGTCCCAGCAGGCTGACGTGGTCAACGAGCCATTCGAGATGACGTGCAGTCTCTCCATGAAAAGACTGCAGGTCACCTCGCATGGCCCGTTGACGCAACGCCACACCAGCCAGGACAGGCTCAACCCGGACCTGGATAGCCACGTCCGCAGGCAGAGGAAGGCCAGTTGACGTCAGCTCATCCCCTGCCTGGAAACGGGTCTGGACGTAGGCATCCCTGCTGGTGCAAGATGATGCAGGGACAGGATCGGGGACAGGATTGCACACAGGCACCTCCGCGGCGGCCTGTGCTGCCTCCTGTCCCTGGTCCTGGACTGCACCACTAGCACCAGTGGGATCCCCACCTCCAGACCCCGTCTCTGGTGCTTGCACGGCCTCCTCCTCCACCAGACCCCCCACCAACCTGGATGACTCCGTGCCATCTTCCCCTGTTGGGCCCTGTGGGGTCCCAGCTGCCCTTTCTGCTGCCGAGGAGTCCAACTCCAACCTCCGCCTCTTGGACCTCCCCCCGGCAGCTGCGGCCTGGGATGCGGCACCGGACTCCTCACTCCCCGACGAGATGACAACACGGGAGGGGAGCCGGGCCTTGCGTCTCCGGCTGGCGGTCGGATCCCCGCCGCTGTGCTCCACATCACCTTCTCCGCCCTCTTCATCAGTTGACGCTGCAGACAGGGAGAAACAAAACACAAGCATCAGGGCACTGTACAATGGACACGTACACACATGACAGTTGCACATGAGTGGCATTGGCAAACCTCAGACATGTCATCACAATCCCCAACACACATGTCATTGCAACTCGCACACATGAGCCATACCACAGCCATATCGCAACTGCCACCACCATCCATACACATACAACAGCATGAGCAGCCAAAGGTGACCCAGACATCACATGCAACACAGGAAGTGCACCACACATGTACACACACCACCACACTTGCATGCATGTGTACACCTCTGCCAAGTGTCGCACTGTTCAGACGGGCATCCATGTCACATCTGCCAATCAGGCTTACACATACGGCAGTCACATGCATCCATGTTGCATCACTGTTGCACCCTTGTCAAATACACACACATGCACATGTACACAGTGCTCATACATGCAGCCCAAAACAACATACATGCGTGACATCACGGACATGTCTACTTACATACACATACATACAAACATGTGTGCACGCACAACTGCATTTGCCATGCAAGCCTACACACACAAGCACCATCCATGTCTCACACATTACAGCCCTTGCATGTGTCAGCCCCACGGCCATGTACACCCCCACCCATACTCGACCCCATACAAACAGATGTGCAACCTGCACAATACCGAATAATCACCACACGCACTGCTCACAATCAGGATGCATGTACACTCAACGCTCGACTCCAGATGGGTCTGCTTCTCCAGGACCTGGACGTGGAGCGCTGGGGATATGCGTTCCAGGACCCCCATCTGTTCTTCCGACAAGTTGACTAGTTGTAAGTCCCAGACTGCCACCCCCTCCGCGTTGATGGCAGTCACAATGTCAGTCCAGATCCGAGTCCGTCCTTCCTTGTTGGCGCGGGAACTTCCGAAGAGGGCATCATACTGCCCCAGGACTTGGTCCACCAGGACACCAACTTCGGTGGCACTGAAGCTGGTGCCCCTCTGCCTCTCTGGCCGGGGTTTGTCAGTGGTCCCAGATGGTGTTTGCCTCGACATGACAACCCCAGAGGCAGGAGTGGGTGGGCAACTGGGTCCTGGGGCTGGGCTGTGGAGCGATGGAATCCCAGTCGGGAGTCTTCGGTTCCAGCAGGGGTGGTCACAGCAACAGCACCCCTGGCTGATGTGCAGGCAGCAAATGGCAGTGCACGTGGGTAGCAGGCAGTCAGGCAGCAGCAGATGGTAGGTCGGAGCGTGCTCGGGGCTCTGGGGGGCAGTAGTTCGGCCTTCTGGGCAGGAGCGTGGTCTTCCGTGTGCTTACGCGTGGCCAGCTTGGTACGGAGTGATTTGGCACGTGAAAATCCTGCACGTCAGCGTGAAAATCGAGGAAAGGCCATTAGCGCGTAAGCGCGTCAGCACACATACACGATTCTATTGGACCAAAGGCCCTCAGCGCGTAAGCGCGTCTGTGACGTGACCCGCACGGGTGTTTCCCACACAGCATGTGATGACAGAGCACACGTGGAAAGACTGCACGTCAGAGTCTCATCGCGTGTGATTGGTGGAAATGGCCCTACATGCAGAAGTGACAAAGTGTGTAATTTTTGGAAATGGCCCTACACGCAGAAGTGACAAAGCGTGTAATTTTTGGAAATGGCCCTACACGCAGAAGTGACAAAGCGTGTAATTGGTGGAAATGTCCCTACACGCAGAAGTGACAAAGCGTGTAATTGGTGGAAATGGCCCTAGCGCGTACACACCGCGTAAGTGACGCTGGACGTGTGGCCCTGTATAAAAGGTATGTGTAGAACACGTTTTCCTTGTACGTGCTTTTCGTGGAGAGCGAGTGGGTGAATTCTGTACTTCTTGTCGTTTCACACGCGATTTACTTCACAGCGTTTCAAGTTCGTATTCCCTGTTACCTCTGACAGCTTTTTCTCTTTTTTCGCTTTTACTGGTTTACCTGGGCCTGTTCCCTCAAACAGTGTTCCCTTCTACTGTTGTCCTGTCTCCTCAGACAGCGTACAAATCTTCTTTTGGCGGGGGTGTTGCCAACCAAACGTGCTCCTTTTACACGCTCGTTTACCAGGCAGACGGTGAGTCACGCACGCATCTAACATCTGTGCTTGCCCCGTGTGTAGCCTACCCCTTCAGAGGTCATTCTAGGCTGCGTGTGACACGCATACGTTCATTCTTGTGTTACTGGGTGCCACAGCATAGTGCAGGTTTCACTTTCTGCACACGTGGTCTAGGAGGGGTTGCGTGCACGTCATCTCCCTTTTTTGGGGCTCCTGTGCATAGCGTGACCCGTCATCTTTCCCCAGGGGTTACAATCAGCCTTGCAAGAGCACTAGGGTACAATTACCATCTGGTACCCAACCCCTTTGACCCCCTATTGCCCAGGACAATAGTTTCCAGCCACTCCCATACGCACATTTACATCAGTGCCATGGCTGGGAGGCGAGGATTCCGTAAGGGTGGCAAAGGTGGAAGAGCCACAAGTGGTGGCCGTGGTGGATCCGGTAGGGGACGTGGTCGTTACTTGCAGGGTGAGCCTGTCCCCCCATGTGTGGAGGACCAGTCAAGGGCACCCATAATCCCCCCCCTCCCGTTGAGGCTGATGTGGCTGACACCATCCAGCCCATTGTGGCACCAGATCTGGCTGACTCCATGGCTGACTTCCAGGTCAGCAGGCCTATGACACTTGCGCCTGTGCACGTTGATGTCACCATGCCACGTGCATCTGGGCCAGCAAGGTCATCTGCTGCACCAAGGAGGCAGGGCGGAGAGGCTGCAGGGGCAGCTGCGGCTCCATCCACCCCAGCCCTCACACACCCAGCCAGGACAGTGTCGGTCCTAGTCCATGCTGCTGACATTCCCCCTGACACCATCACACTAGAGCCAATGCCTGCACCAACTCCCATGCTGAGTGTGCAATCCCACACTCCTGATACAGAGTCCACCAGGGCTCCTGCCCCTAGTGTCCAGAGCGGCGCAGGACACTCAGGATCACCACCACCTTCCAAGCGGAAGAGGAAGAGTGCTCGTCCGGCACAGGCTGATGCCCCAGACACGGCTACACAGTCCGGCCCATCCAGGAAGCCCAGCTTCACGGATGACGAACTGAATGCACTTGTCGAGTATGTGTCCGGACATGACAACGAGATGGTCATTGTAGCAGGATCCAAGACCACACCTGCACAACGCCAGGCACACTGGCAGACCGTTGCGGACATCGTAAGTGCCCTTGGAATCGTGAGGCGCACAGCCAATGATTGCTATAAGCGCTGGAATGAACTAAAGCGCAGGGCAAAGAGTAAGCTGGCCTCAAGTCATGCCGCAACTCTAGTGACTGGAGGTGGGTCTCCAGTAGTAGACATGAAACTCACTCCACATGGGTGCAGTCCATGGCACCTAGCACTTTGGGGAATCGTGCCACACCGTAAAAATCCAGGGCGGCAGCATGCCTTTCTGCAGGTGTTCTGGGCAGGTATATGTGCCTGCGGACTGATGGGCGTGCAGTCATGATGTTCAAGACCTGGTGTAGGCAGCGTGACTGGGTGGCCTGTGACACCCCACCCACTATGGCACTTGTCCGCTGAAATAATCCAGTGGCTAAGAAGTGCAGTACATTGAGGACCTTCTCCAGGGGGCTGAGTGCTTGGGAGCACAGGGCGGGTGATGTGAGGTCATCCTCCCACTCACTCACCAGGTCCAGTATAATGTGTGGTGGAAACCTGTACCTCCCATACACCTGGTCATCAGGCATCTCGAAAAGGCTGGTTCTGGGTGTGAATATTCTGGCCCTGACTATCCTCCTCCTCCTCCTTTGGTAGCCCACTGCCACTGCTGCTAGGAACGGTATTTTCATCCTGGCGTCTGAGCTTGTTATTGTTAAAGTGCGCAAATTTATGCTTTGCGCGTGTTCTAGGCGAGCGTGTGACCCGCGCACCCCTGGAATCCAGTTCCCAGTCCAATAGCGTGTGGAAATTCACACGCACCACGGGATACAGCGTGTGACCCGCGCACCCCTGGAATCCAGTTCATCAGGCAGGGCACGTGCACGACGGCGTCGGTGGTTTCCATCAGCCTGGATGCCGTCGTGCTGGCAGAGGCAGTGGCGTCGGAGGCAGCAGCATGCTCGACGTGGGAGGCATCATGGCTCGGGGCCTTCAAGATCAGAGGGGCAGGCATCGGCCGGAGGGCAGGGCAACCCTGGGATGGTGGTGTCTTCCGTGTGGGAGCAGTTGGTCCAGCGGATAGGTGCGGAGCGGCAGCGGGCGGAAGAGGAACGGCTCACCATGGTCAGGGCGGAATTCTCCATGCGTCGGGCGTTGAGGCGGGCTGAGTGCCTCGAGGAAGCTCGCAGGGAGTTTGAACTGGACATGGGGTTATCCCTGCGAGACCTCGGGGCCAGGACAGAGTCCCGCCTCCAGGACATCGACATGGAGTTCGATGATGCCCTGGCCAGCAACATCACCGAGTGAGCCGCAGGACTTGCCCGCTGCCTTTGTATATAGTTATTTAGTTATTTAGTGTTAGGTTTCCTTTATTAATTTTTTTTTTTTTTGGACCGCTCGGACAATGGCCACTTTTTTGTATATATTATTTTCATTAGGTAGTAGTAGGTTTCATTTATGGTGTTGGGCTCATGGACCCTGGAATTTTGGTGTATATAGTTTGCTTTTTGAAGAATTTTTTTTTTTATTAATTATTGTGTTCACCATGAGGAAATGGTTTTTCATTATTTTACTTCCACATGATTTTGCTTTGGACAACATTTGTTTTTGGATTACTTTGTTTATTTTATTTTTACATTTGTTTTCGGACATGGACCATTTATTTTGTTATCGCCATTGTTGTATGTTTGATTTTTTTACTTATTTTTCATCTTTAATACATGTTCTTTTTAACTTTCACTTGTGGTATTTTCTCATTGGTTTCATACATGTCATGATATGGGTTTTGACATTGACTTGCACCCATTGTGTATGTGTGTGTGACGGACATGTGTTCATTTACAGACTTCCCATTGGGGTTGTATCATGTAATTGCATTCACTATGTGGGTGGATGCAATCCTTGCCTGGGTGTTTGTGCTGGGTATGCTGCCCATTACTGCCATGATTGAGTATCGTCAGGACCTGGGGGCAGGGGGACATGTGTGGGGGCCTGGTGGAGGGTGCCCCTGCACTGCTGAGGTGTGGGGGTGGTGGGGACATGAGTGGGGGCCTGGTGGAGGGTGACCCTGGTGGCTGGGGGGTGGGGGTGGTGGGTGACATGAGTGGGGGCCTGGCGGAGGGTGCCCCTGGTGGCTGGGGGTGTGGGGGTGGTGGTAGACATGAGTGGGGCCTGGTGGAGGGTGCCCCTGCACTGCTGGGGTGTGGGGGTGGTGGGAGACATGAGTGGGGGCCTGGTGGAGGGTGACCCTGGTGGCTGGGGGGTGGGGGTGGTGGGTGACATGAGTGGGGGCCTGGTGGAGGGTGCCCCTGGTGGCTGGGGTGTGGGGGTGGTGGGTGACATGAGTGGGGGCCTGGTGGAGGCTGCCCCTGCACTGCTGGGGTGTGGGGGTGGTGGGAGACATGAGTGGGGGCCTGGTGGAGGGTGCCCCTGCACTGCTGGGGTGTGGGGGTGGTGGGAGACATGAGTGGGGGCCTGGTGGATGGTGCCCCTGCACTGCTGGGGTGTGGGGGTGGTGGGGGACATGAGTGGGGGCCTGGTGGAGGGTGATCATGGTGGCTGGGGGGTGGGGGTGGTGGGTGACATGAGTGGGGGCCTGGTGGAGGGTGCCCCTGGTGGCTGGGGGTGTGGGGGTGGTGGTAGACATGAGTGGGGCCTGGTGGAGGGTGCCCCTGCACTGCTGGGGTGTGGGGGTGGTGGGAGACATGAGTGGGGGCCTGGTGGAGGGTGACCCTGGTGGCTGGGGGGTGGGGGTGGTGGGTGACATGAGTGGGGGCCTCGTGGAGGGTGCCCCTGGTGGCTGGGGTGTGGGGGTGGTGGGTGACATGAGTGGGGGCCTGGTGGAGGCTGCCCCTGCACTGCTGGGGTGTGGGGGTGGTGGGAGACATGAGTGGGGGCCTGGTGGAGGGTGCCCCTGCACTGCTGGGGTGTGGGGGTGGTGGGAGACATGAGTGGGGGCCTGGTGGAGGGTGCCCCTGGTGGCTGGGGGGTGGGGGTGGTGGGAGACATGAGTGGCGGCCTGGTGGAGGGTTGCCCCTTGCCTTGCTGGGGTGTGGGGGTGGTGGGAGACATGAGTGGGGGCCTGGTGGAGGGTGCCCCTGGTGGCTGGGGGGTGGGGGTGGTGGGTGACATGAGTGGGGGCCTGGTGGAGGCTGCCCCTGCACTGCTGGGGTGTGGGGGTGGTGGGAGACATGAGTGGGGGCCTGGTGGAGGGTGCCCCTGCACTGCTGGGGTGTGGGGGTGGTGGGGGACATGAGTGGGGGCCTGGTAGAGGGTGACCCTGGTGGCTGGGGGGTGGGGGTGGTGGGTGACATGAGTGGGGGCCTGGTGGAGGGTGCCCCTGGTGGCTGGGGGTGTGGGGGTGGTGGTAGACATGAGTTGGGCCTGGTGGAGGGTGCCCCTGCACTGCTGGGGTGTGGGGGTGGTGGGAGACATGAGTGGGGGCCTGGTGGAGGGTGACCCTGGTGGCTGGGGGGTAGGGGTGGTGGGTGACATGAGTGGGGGCCTGGTGGAGGGTGCCGCTGGTGGCTGGGGTGTGGGGGTGGTGGGTGACATGAGTGGGGGCCTGGTGGAGGCTGCCCCTGCACTGCTGGGGTGTGGGGGTGGTGGGAGACATGAGTGGGGGCCTGGTGGAGGGTGCCCCTGCACTGCTGGGGTGTGGGGGTGGTGGGAGACATGAGTGGGGGCCTGGTGGAGGGTGCCCCTGCACTGCTGGGGTGTGGGGGTGGTGGGGGACATGAGTGGGGGCCTGGTGGAGGGTGACCCTGGTGGCTGGGGGGTGGGGGTGGTGGGTGACATGAGTGGGGGCCTGGTGGAGGGTGCCCCTGGTGGCTGGGGGTGTGGTGGTAGACATGAGTGGGGCCTGGTGGAGGGTGCCCCTGCACTGCTGGGGTGTGGGGGTGGTGGGAGACATGAGTGGGGGCCTGGTGGAGGGTGACCCTGGTGGCTGGGGGGTGGGGGTGGTGGGTGACATGAGTGGGGGCCTGGTGGAGGGTGCCCCTGGTGGCTGGGGTGTGGGGGTGGTGGGTGACATGAGTGGGGGCCTGGTGGAGGCTGCCCCTGCACTGCTGGGGTGTGGGGGTGGTGGGAGACATGAGTGGGGGCCTGGTGGAGGGTGCCCCTGCACTGCTGGGGTGTGGGGGTGGTGGGAGACATGAGTGGGGGCCTGGTGGAGGGTGCCCCTGGTCGCTCGGGGGTGGGGGTGATGGGAGACATGAGTGGGGGCCTGGTGGAGGGTGCCCCTGCACTGCTGGGGTGTGGGGGTGGTGGGAGACATGAGTGGGGGCCTGGTGGAGGGTGCCCCTGGTGGCTGGGGGGTGGGGGTGGTGGGTGACATGAGTGGGGGCCTGGTGGAGGCTGCCCCTGCACTGCTGGGGTGTGGGGGTGGTGGGAGACATGAGTGGGGGCCTGGTGGAGGGTGCCCCTGCACTGCTGGGGTGTGGGGGTGGTGGGAGACATGAGTGGGGGCCTGGTGGAGGGTGCCCCTGGTCGCTGGGGGGTGGGGGTGGTGGGTGACATGAGTGGGGGCCTGGTGGAGGGTGCCCCTGGTGGCTGGGGGGTGGGGGTGGTGGGTGACATGAGTGGGGGCCTGGTGGAGGCTGCCCCTGCACTGCTGGGGTGTGGGGGTGGTGGGTGACATGAGTGGGGGCCTTGTGGAGGCTGCCCCTGCACTGCTGGGGTGTGGGGGTGGTGGGAGACATGAGTGGGGGCCTGTTGGAGGGTGCCCCTGGTGGCTGGGGTGTGGGGGTGGTGGGAGACATGAGTGGGGGCCTGGTGGAGGGTGCCCCTGGTGGCTGGGGGGTGAGGGTGGTGGGTGACATGAGTGGGGGCCTGGTGGAGGCTGCCCCTGCACTGCTGGGGTGTGGGGGTGGTGGGAGACATGAGTGGGGGCCTGGTGGAGGGTGACCCTGCACTGCTGGGGTGTGGGGGTGGTGGGAGACATGAGTGGGGGCCTGGTGGAGGCTGCCCCTGCACTGCTGGGGTGTGGGGGTGGTGGGAGACATGAGTGGGGGCCTGGTGGAGGGTGCCCCTGCACTGCTGGGGTGTGGGGGTGGTGGGAGACATGAGTGGGGGCCTGGTGGAGGGTGCCCCTGGTGGCTGGGGTGTGGGGGTGGTGGGAGACATGAGTGGGGGCCTGGTGGAGGGTGCCCCTGGTGGCTGGGGGGTGGGGGCGGTGGGTGACATGAGTAGGGGCCTGGTGGAGGCTGCCCCTGCACTGCTGGGGTGTGGGGGTGGTGGGAGACATGAGTGGGGGCCTGGTGGAGGGTGACCCTGCACTGCTGGGGTGTGGGGGTGGTGGGAGACATGAGTGGGGGCCTGGTGGAGGGTGCCCCTGCACTGCTGGGGTGTGGGGTGGTGGGAGACATGAGTGGGGGCCTGGTGGAGGGTGCCCCTGCACTGCTGGGGTGTGGGGGTGGTGGGAGACATGAGTGGGGACCTGGTGGAGGGTGCCCCTGCACTGCTGGGGTGTGGGGGTGGTGGGAGACATGAGTGGGGGCCTGGTGGAGGGTGACCCTGGTGGCTGAGGGGTGGGGGTGGTGGGTGACATGAGTGGGGGCCTGGTGGAGGGTGCCCCTGGTGGCTGGGGGTGTGGGGGTGGTGGTAGACATGAGTGGGGCCTGGTGGAGGGTGCCCCTGCACTGCTGGGGTGTGGGGGTGGTGGGAGACATGAGTGGGGGCCTGGTGGAGGGTGACCCTGGTGGCTGGGGGGTGGGGGTGGTGGGTGACATGAGTGGGGGCCTGGTGGAGGGTGCCCCTGGTTGCTGGGGGGTGGGGGTGATAGGGGACATGGGTGGGGGCCTGGTGGAGGGTGACCCTGGTGGCTGGGGGGTGGGGGTGGTGGGAGACATGAGTTGGACATGGGTGGGGGCCTGCTGGCAGGTGCCCCACAGTGCTGGGGGGTGGGGGTGGTGGGGGACATGAGTTGGACATGGGTGGGGGCCTGCTGGCAGGTGCCCCACAGTGCTGGGGGTTGGGGGTGCAAGGGGACATGAGTTGGTGTTCATTAGTTCAAGGAGACATGTGCCTTTGCTGGGGGGCATGCCCATGTTGGGTGGGCTGCCTGCGGGACATGACCAGGGATGCAGGGTAGTCCCCTGTGGTGTGGGCTGCCTGCAGGGGCCGTGGAGGGTGTACAGGGTACACCTGGGAGGACCCACACTGTCAAATCACATGTGGGACTCCCCGGCACCCCTGAAATACACGTACACGTACCGTGCAGAAATCGCGTGTAAAACTTCCCGCGCACAATATAAAGATCAAAAACTTAGCAAACAGAATAAAGTAAATGCATAAAAAAACAGGTAAACCGCATCCTAGAAATCCTAAATTAATCATAACTTAATTAAAAATGTCACTGTCGCGATGATTATAAATGCTGTATTGCTATCAATAAACATTGTACTCCAAAATTCATCCTTGTTTAGCCAAGCACATTCATGTACTAAACATAAAAGCATACGCAATCTAAGAGGTTGCAGAACAGGGTACAGTATAACAACATGCTTCAAAGTCTCAGGAGCAGTAGAACGATTTCTGCAATTATTATGAAGGGACTGATTTCTGAGATACAACATTCTCGACTGTGCAACAAATACGGCGTGAATCCCGAAAAGAACCTTAAATAGCAACCATCGGGACATTCCTGGATATATGTTGAGATGGACCCGCAGAACTTATTTTCACGACTTAAATAACTTACTTGAGACTAATGGTTCTCTCCTGACAAAAATGTGAAATTAAAGATATTACTTCAGTGATTGATGGGCAAGTGAGTCTGACTGGGGAATTATGACTGTGTTAAGGGTTAGTCAACATGATTTATTGTACTCCTTACCTCACCCAGACTTCCTATTCCCCTTTGACTTGGACAAAGTGGTGTCAGCTAATACTGAGTCTTTGAATGAGGTGACAGGGACAAGTGGTCTCGTACATGAGGGATGTTTGCCGAATTCTTAGTACTGATACTGAGAAGTACACGAGCTGCAGACTAGGTTATCATGGTTGCACGTATAAACTATTTTGGGTTCAAGAAAAATTGCAAGAAGCCTCTCTGATAAGTTTGGAGTCAACTTCTAGATTTTGAAGTTATGTTCCTGCAGCCAGAGCATTATTGGTAGCTGGAATGAGTATTGCATTAATGGCTCTGGCTTGCGCAAAGTACACAAATCCTGTTTTGTTCTACTATAATTATTTTTAACTAGATATATTAATTACGAGAACATGAGATAGAAATAATATAAATGCATCTTAACACTTTACATGCCATTGAATTTACGTTCTGTTCTATGTATAAAGCCACAATTCATATATTACCTACTGGCACTGTTTAGAGATCTAACCAGTTCAATCACAATATGATATGATATGGCATTTATAACGCGCCAATACACAAGTGTTTCAAGGCGCAACGAGGCATGGGAGGGGGAACAAGGGAAGACAGACAACAATCTTACTAGGCCAGGTTTCATTCAGATTGCGCAAGTGCATGGGAAGGTGGAAAGGAAAAAGTGTGTGGGGGAAGAGAGAGGGGAAGAGCAGTACATGGGATAGTAGAATAAATAAGATAAATAAAAACGGCCAGCTGGTGGCAAGTGCAAGGCAAGTGCAGACATAAGTGCTTGTAGGGGGACTGTAGGGATACAGAAAACAGTCACCAGTTGCGGGGGTTGCCAGGGAGGCAGTGCAGTTGTGTAACTGGTGGGGCCTGGGCCCGAGATCAGAAAGGGCGGCCAGGTAACCAGTGCAGTTTCAACCAGGAATTCATCAGGGGAGAGGGGGAGAGAAAGGTTTTGAGGTGCTTCCGGAACTGGAGATGATTCTCCTCAAGTTTTAGGGAGGCAGGAAGGCTGTTCCAGAGGAGGCCCCTGCCGAAGAGAGAGATCTACCACCAAGTCATTGCTTGGAGAAGCGACTGACCCTGAGGGAGTTAGAGGAGGATGAGCGAAGAGCTCGAGAAGGAAGATATTTAGGAAGAGAGAGTTGAAGGTATTGCAGCCCCAGTCCCCAGAAGGCCTTGTGGACAATGCAGAGGGTTTTGAACTTAATCCTCGCAGCCACTGGGAGCCAGTGCAGAGATTTCAGTCCTGGAGAGATACAATCCCTGGGCTTGAGGCCAAGGACAAGTCTTGTAGTCCTGTTCTGGATAAATTGCAGAGGGTGGAGGGTAGAGGTAGGCAGATTTAGATAGAGTCAAGCCTAGTGAGAACCAGGGCTCTGGAGACAGATATGTTTAAGCAATGTTTGTAACTATGTGTGTTAAAGTAAATCATGACTGACAATTAACAGTAATAAACATGCTGTAATGAGATGTGTGTGCCAGATAGACATAGTGTTTAATTTGCATGCAAAGTTGGATCAACGATTTCAATTTATCAACATGTTGCCTGGCTATTTATATTTGGGTGCATTTAGTGCGATTTTCGAAATACTCCAGACATGGTCTAGTCAAGCCTACCTGCAATAAAACATTCAGGCCAATGAAGATTGCAACAAAAGGTCAAGCTCTTCTCCGTCTGCATATGCCGCTCCCTCACAACTTTACTTTCTGAATGGAGACAGAGCACCACATGTTCTTTTTTAACCCTTCAATAACTGCTTTCACCCACAATGCACACATTGAAAGCTGAGCGCAGTCCCACTGAGCCCTTCATACTTCTGAGGTTGATAAATTGATAACCATTGAATTAGGTAGTCAGCCCATCTTGCGCCCTTGAAAGGAAGCACCATGCACTTTCAATCAATTACAAACTACCAAAGAAGGAAAGGTTGCAACATGATGCCATACTTAAGCATATTTGCAGTGAAAATATATTTAAATCATTTGGCATTTCAGATTCATGCTAA
Source organism: Ambystoma mexicanum (assembly GCF_040938575.1). NCBI lineage: Eukaryota > Metazoa > Chordata > Amphibia > Caudata > Ambystomatidae > Ambystoma > Ambystoma mexicanum. The sequence goes on along the minus strand of NC_090929.1, from coordinate 1,320,340,339 downwards.
ACAATAGAACTTTAGAAGAACAGCAAAGGACCAGAGGAAACAACATTGTTAGACTTCGTAGAGCAGGATTGTTCAACTTCAGGCATAGAGGGCTGGAATCCTGATGAGTTTTCAGGATATCCCTCTGTATCCATGAGAAAAAAATGTGCATACATTGAGAATCATTGTATGCAAATTTATCTCATGATGCGTAGCCTGAACATCCGACATGTTTCCGGATCTCGAGGCCTGAATTGTACGCTCCTGTGTAGTGCCTACATACCCTGAAAATGAATTGCGGAAAACCACATGTGTTCTGACTGGGCCTTTTTTTAGTTCCCTTAATGAAATAAAGGCACCACTACAAACAATGAGCCCGATTCATGAACATTGTTGCACGGTTCAAAGTGACTTTGCACTGCTGAAAAGTGACTTTGCACTGCCGACACAAACCCTGATTCATGGAACTGTGCAAAGTGTATTTCTGCAGTGCAAAGTCATTGCATATTCATGTTTGCAGTACAAAATGACTTTTCACGGACTTTGCACTCCAGAAATACATTTTGCACAGTTCCATGAATCAGGGTTTGTGTCGCCAGTGCAAAGTCACTTTGAAAAGTGCAGAAAATTGCATGAACCCGGCCAAATGTTGGTTGTCCCCATTCACCAATAGGCCTTGTCCGCTTACAGCACAATGTGCCCAACACTGGCCAGCAAAATGTAATCTCATCTCTTCAAAAAATATTTTGTGGCCATGGGACTATTGTCTTTATTATATTTGTTTTGTTGCAGTGAAAGAATTGCAGTGGTCCCTGAGTACAGGTGCTCCTCTACATTTTGCTGCATCAGTGCAACCTCACATGCAACAGCCACAGCCCATGTTCCCTTATTCCAGCTCGCAATGCTGCATCCAACACCTCCTGCTTGTGTTCTGGTACTCCTCTGCATGACGCAGAACCTGAGCAAAATTATGCACCAGCAGATTAAGTTTTGGCACCTCATTCGCCTAACACTACGGATGTAACAACATCAACGTTTCCAAATCTTGAATTGGGGCACATCTTTCAATGTTCTTGCTTTTGGGCTCACACAGATAACCCTTTTGGATATTGTGTACATGTTGAGGAGCTAACACCCACAATATGACATGTAGCACAGTGCTGTTTCAAGGTCAGGTTAAGGTAGTTGATGCCATGTATGACCTCCATCAAAAAGTTATATGTTACTTAAGCCTTGCTTCTGTTCATAGTCTTGCAAAAGCTTGACAGAGATTCAACCAGATGTCCTGATGATTCATGTGTCACTTCTCATTCCTATTTACGCCAAACCGTGGATTCTTCTCCAAATTTTAATGCACCTTTCATGCTTCACCATTTCAAAGGCCGCTTCTAACTGCTGCCATTGTCTCATCATCAAATGTTACATCCACACCTCAAGTGGCTTTTTATTAAATCCTTTAGTCTTCAGGAATCTTAACTACAGTAATATTCTTCAATAATGCCTCATAGCCCTGAACAATGTACTCGATTTTGCAAATCATATTGAGATGACCTATTTTAGACATTGGATCTCATTAGGAGTGTTGCGGTAAGGCAACAACCGCGCCGGTAGTGCTACCGGCACCGTTGTTCCCTCGCCGCAACATTCCGAGTATGCTCGCGGGTGCCGCTTTGAACGCCTTGTCAGACCAGTCGTAGTGCGCTGATAAGAGTGTATGTTTTTGTTCGTAGGATTTTTGTTTGCCACCTAAATTCCATACCTCAAAAAGTCTATGCAATTATTTGTATTTTGCATGTCTATGTAGGTTTTATACATATCAGAAGCAGCAGAACACATTACTTGTACCTCTAAATACACTGCAGATGTACTATTGTTTGTGAACAGTACGCCACACTCTCCCCCCTCGTCATTTCCAGTGGTGTATAGCAACGATCACACACTTCATCAGAAGGTGGCAGTGTGATGTGCTCCCTGAAATGCCCTTTCTCCACGTTGAATATAACCTTTAACACATGAAAGCTCCCTTTTCCTATTTGTAATTCATCATACTTCTGGTAACAATTGAAATAAATAATCAAAATGTTGAAGGAACAATGTAGGCCATTTTGCACTTCATTGATTTCTTTACCTCTGCTGGCCAGAAAACATTAAAGTGATGTCTCTGAGTCTAGAAAATTAAGCATATATTGACTAAGGGCATAGCAATTAATTGAGCATACAAATCGGCTTTCTTGAAACCATGGAGAGTCATAGGAGACACCATCCCACCCCAACAAACCATGTTCCATAGCAGCATTTGATGCCATTTTATTAATTTTGTAGACATTCAAGATGGAGAGGGTACAATGTGTAAACACAAAATATCCCCTCACTACAGAGTATGGGCACTTGGGAGGCAGGTATTCTTACTTGACGACTACTGAAAAAAATTATCTGAAAAATATACAGATTTTATTGGTACTTCATACTAAAACCAGTATATTAGTTAAACATGTATATGTAAATATGGTTAAACTGGTAATCATTAATCCAGGATAAAATCAATATAAACTAGCTGAATACCCAACACGACATCAAGTGACATAATTAAATATAATCTAATTTTTCTGTCGATGCAAGCAATAACCCAGTTATAGCTAAGGATAACTGGAAAAGAAAAGTAGTTAAAAAACGTTCTTCAGGTTAAAATATTTGCAAATTACTTTAGTCCAGAGGTGGGGAGGTTGGTTGAGGACAGCAAGTGAAATTTTGAAGTTATAGGAGGTCCAGGGACTGAGTTTGCAAGACAACGTTTTCTGTAGCCTCGGCTATAGCTGCGGAAAAAAAGCAAACTGTGTCACAGAAACAGTGTGTGTTGTGGGGGTCAGGGAGAGGGTAAAGGAGGTGAGGATGCCATCTGGTGAGTGCGGGAAGCTGGCACAGATGAGGGGCCTGCTTGGTGAGGGCCAGGAAAGCTTTTTCAGCAGTTTTTCAGATATTAGTGGCTATATCCAAGGCTTTGAAGGGCTACAGGTACCCACGGTTCAGAGTAGTTCTATGCCTGTGGCTATAAATTTCGGGGTGTCAGTTTTTAATTTCTTTTTTAAAGTTATTTGCATAGGTACCGTGATTTGGGGTGAAAAATCAAGCCAGTGACCCGATAGGTATTTGGGTGTCTTTTTTTATTTATTTTTGCTGTGTGTTCCAGACTTTTTCTATATGTGAGACTTTGGAGAAAAAGAGAAGAAAATAGTTCAACAAAATTAATATAAAAAGGAGCCAACATAGTTTTAGATGCCCCCATACAATGTATTTGAGGTTGTGTATTCTCACGTATGGTATTATATTGTGTAGCTGTGAAATGTCTGCCTACCCAGTTAACTGTCATGTATTATCCTCTGCTTTCTTTATCTTCAGCTACTTTACATGAGGATATGAATAGTGTTGTAGTGTATTGATCATTTAAGTTCTATTGTAGTATGAAACCTGAAGTGAGCCCCCTTTTTAGCCAATTTTTGTAACCACAGTTATGATAAAAGTCAATGAACTGTAACCATGGTTATAATAAACCGAAACTGCCAATGGTCTTCAATTCGCAAACAGTTTTCAAACCAGCCATGATATCTTCAGTCTTTCTCTGTTTCCAGGAAACTGATTTCTAGTTTGAATGTTCTAGAGATTATAAGCAGGGGGTGTTTGATGTGTATGTTTTGAAGTTTTTGATTGGTTGAGTGTTCTTTCGAATTACATCACCATTAGATTTTTTCTTTATTTCATAATGTTATTTAAACAACTTAGCACATAAATCTTGCTCATTCATGCTAGAATTTGCGAAATACATACAAAGTATTGGTTTTTCTTTTTTTCTTGTTTGACAAATGCAATACAAATCTTCCTTGAAAATCAAGAACCAATATTATTGATAAATATAGGTTGTGAAAATGTTCAAAAAAACAAAATATTTTTCTTTTTCTTCTCGTTTCGTTCTTTCAGACATATGTTGATGTTATAAGTAAGTTCCCCCCTGAAGAACTGTCTGATTATGTTTAAAAGACAGTGAAACACGTGTCGAGGGTCTAAAATAATTTGTGAACAAACTAAACAAAAATCCAGTTTTGAAGAGATCTGGTAGTTTGGGCAAGTTGAATTGCTGTTATCCATTTTATACATCTCCTCCATTTTGAACCTCGTGTCTATTACATTTATTTAATCAATTTAATTAATTTCATCCATAGTAGAAATAAAAAATATTGTTCAATTCAGCAAACCAGAGTTCCTCTCTTCATGTGTGTAGGTGCGTCAATACTATTCAGCATTTTATTAGTTGTGGCTGGAACCACGGGTATATTTAAATCTGCGTCTATATACACATTTTCTGTGCAATAATCATATTTCTATGTGGATGATACAGTACAGAATTTTAATTGTGTGTGCTATTTTATGTACTTATTTGTTCACTTATTTGATTTGAAGTTTTGAAGGCCAATTTTGCTTGATTTTGTCCTTGCAGAAAAATGTATGTGTAGCCGTGGATACAAAGCAGGATCTGTAGCTGTGTTGAACAGCCACAGCTATAAAAGATGCTAGGTGGAGAAAAAAAATATTTTTGTCAGTTTCATCGTCTGTTATTGGTTGTTGTAACTTGTAACTTTTGTTTTTTTGTAGGGCTTATTGATATGTTATGCTGAAAATGTGCCAGATATTTTACCCGGCGTTGCCCGTGTCCTGATCAAGTGGTGCCTCATGTGCCTTGGAGGATGTTGCTCCTGTCCTCATGTCAGCAAATCTTGCTTCAGTTTGCTCTTGCATCTCATTTCCCCTGCAGAAAGTTGCTCTTGTTCTCTGGTCGGTAAGTCATGCTGGTGTTTGCCGTTGTGTTTCAGAAGCTCTTGATATCGATTTTCGCTTTGCATCAGATGAGCTTTTTCAAGTGATTTTCTTTTTTTGTGTGGAATGTTTAAGTCACTTGATGGCTTCAGCACATCTGAGAAAATGTCCAAGAAAGATTGATTGACTGTGCTCTCTTCTCGTGAATGAACTTAAGTAAACTGTAACCTTGCCATTTCCCATATTTGGAGTGGCCTGCTAAAAAATCTAAAATTATTTTTTTTATTCTCTTTAAAAGTGCCTTAATAAACAGTTTCAAACTGTATACAGTAGTAATACATTTTAAAAGAATAACCAACATATCAAAAATGTTGCCTCCTCCTAGTACCTACTGTAGTGAATTGGGGTGGGCATCAGTAAATGATGGTGGCTACATAATACGTTTTATGCATCCAAACAGACTACAATCTTGCCCCGGAGAAATGAGGAATCCATGCAAAATTTGGTAGCAGTGGGTTCAACCGTGTGGATTTGTATAGTCAGACAAACATACAAACACACGTAAAAAAAAATTTTGCATATAAGATCATGCCCCAGACAAAAGAGGAATACATGCAAAATTTGGTAGACATGTGTTCATTGTATAGCCGGACAAACATATGCAGATACACACATTCAGCTTGATATATAATAGTCCTCTTTTTTTTATATTTGTTTTGGAAAGTATAAAAAAACACAATTTTCTGCAGTTGTATCATTTTGATTCTTGAACTCTCACTGTGGATCTCGTAGGAGTGTGGCTGATGTGAACGTAAGCGTTAATACATATTTTCACATTTGAAGGTTTGTTTGCAGTATTATGTGTGTTAGTTGCTACTAATGTGAAACAAGTACACTCTTTATGTACTCTTTTTACTGTCTCTTTTGTTATTAATACTTTATACTACATTTATCAAAAGAAACACACACACAATCTTATAGCAGCGGCTACAAGATTTGGGGAATCTTTGATTTTTTGTAACTGCGTGTGATAAAAAAAATGATATGCTGAATTTTAAGATGTATTGCGTGTAGTGTTTGTAAACAGTTATTGGACTATTTTTAATAACTTTTATACATTAATAAATCAAGGAAGTTACTCAATATGGAGGGGCGCTCTGGGGCTATTGCAAGCCGTGTGATATACAGGGTAAGAAAAGCGTGTTTTCAAAAATCTTTTGGGACTCCCAGGTTATCGTCGGGTCTCTTTGGGGTTCCATAAGGAACTGGGGATGGCTTTTTGGGAGGATGATTGGGCAGCTGCCCCAAGTATGTTACGGCTGAGCCTCTGGGGAAATAAGAATGCAATTTTACGTCATTTTATTTTTAGAAATATGCTGATCAGGGACAGGATGGGCAAAATACCTTGGCTATGGACCGTTAAGGCTCTATTGTGCCTGTGTGGCTCCGTTGGTCCCTTTGGAGGTGCTGGAGAAGGATTGGTCGGGCTATATACGCTCCTACCAACATGACTCCTGTAGCTACTGCCACCATTCCAGTCTCTGTGGTGCTTTCCATGTGGGCCCTGCCCCCTTTGCTGCAAGGAAACAGTTCTTCTGTCCTGCCATCAACGTGTTCCCACTTTCTCTAGTGCAGGCTCCATGAGTACGCTGCTAATCCTCCTGGCATCTATCCTGTTCCCCTTGTTTATCCCTCATTCTAGCAGATGTAACCTCTTTTCGCTATTTACAGTACGGCTTCTCCCAATTGCATAACAGATCCTGCTCGGCATCTCTCAAAAACCTCGCTAATCTGAACGCTGAGTTATTTCTTAGCAACGAGCCCTGCATCCGTACGACTCTTTACTGTCGTTCATGCCAGAGAATACTCATTCTCTAAAAAAATGCCCATATCTGCCTTTTACTTCTAGCGGGCACAGCACACAAACACCAATCCTTTGCCCCTGACTACGCAAATCAGAAATCCTGCAGACAAACAAACTCTTTGCACAGCGATGGTACGGCATATAGCAACAAATGGAGCATACAGGTTGTGATTTCATAACATGTTCTGACTCTGCCTTTGCCTCTAGTGCCCCACACTGGTAATCCATTCACAGAATCGCCCAGCCATCCATGTGGGAACATTCTGCTTGTCTACTCACGGGGTTCTTTCAAGGTAGGGTTCCCCACGGCACACATTACTTCTCTCACACCCTCCAGCTCTAATTAGCTCCTCTAATTTGCAAAACATGATTCACTATTCTGGTTCCTCGGCCAGCTTCAGCCATATACAGGCATGCCATAGACTTCTGCGTAATCCCTTGTTTTCCTTCGCTCATTTTCTATTTTCCTTTTGACAAACTTCTCATTTCCTTTTATATACCCTCCAGGCTTCTCTGCTAAAGTATCATAGCCTGAATAACCAAAACCAGACACTCAGCACAACCACCAAGAAGACAACGGTATCCCAGGGTTTTCTTCCCCAGAGGGTTTCCCTGAGGCACTTGGGTGGCCCATTGTGTGTCTATCAGCGGGGGAGACTCAGGGTTTTTTGGGTATTCTTTAAGAGCAGTGTTTGGGTTCATCTGATCCAGGTTAGTGACTATATGTTACATCCTTGCATTTTGCATACAAGTATAACATATGTTCCTCCTCACTTTCCTCCAGATGCAGTGTTATTGCTGCTAGAAGTAAAAACATTTGAGGAGGCAGTGAACCGAGGGATTGAGGCCAAACGTGCTTTGGAGTTATTTTTTTTTTAGGATGCTGTATTTTAAAGATTGGTTAATGTGTGGTTTTAAAGTTTATTTTTTGAGATTTATGAATATATCCTGGTGAGTGATCTTTATCTATGTTTCTATGCTATGTCAATTGTTTGTTTAATGGATATTTTTTTATCCGAATAAACTAATTATGATGATGACATTAATAATACATATGTGTACATATTTTAAAAAGGTAAATAGATATGCAAAGTTTGCTCAAAACAGTTTTACTTGAGTGGATATGTGGGTGTGGGTTTTTGTTTAATTTTAGTTGGAACACATGATACATCTTCTGTTGCCCAATTATCAGAAATGTTTCTGTCAATGATTTGTCCTAAATTTGAATGTCCTTTTTCATTGGTTGTACTGCTTATTGAAATTGTTATTTTACTTCTGTTAAGAATCCATAATAAGATTTGTGGGTACTTGTTGTGGTTCTTCCTGTTTGAATCTCCTTGAGATTTGAATCACTTCTTAGTCTGTTTGAAACTATTTGAAATATTATCAAATAATTGAATACTTAATACACTTTAAACATGTGTGTGTTGGTTGTATAAACATTTGATAGTTTGATAGTAGGTAGAAGAATTACATGTGTTTGGTGAATGATATTTTTTTCTTTTAAATATAATTGTTAGTCTAAATTTCAATTAATGTAGGAATATGGGAATTGTACTCTGAACTTATACAGGTCGATTCATGGAATTAATGTGCGCCGAAAATGTTGGCGCAAGCGTGCGAAAATTTGCGATTCGCAGTGAAAGAGCGAAAATCGCAATGCAAGTGCGAATATCGCAGGGAAACCAGCTAACATCTATTCATGGAAGTCCGTGTGCGAGTTAAATCAGGGATGTGCGCTGAAAAAGTGCCCGGCGCACGCCGGCGCACAGGTCCTCTAACAGCATGCGCTAAGGCCACAGCGAAAGCGCACATAGCGCAGCGCACATAACGAAAGTAGGCGGAACACGGAGCGTAACACTCGGAATGGGGAACAACTCGTAAAAATGTGGGCGTCACGGGGAAGTACAGGAGGCAAGTGCGCGGAACACCCACACGCTCACCTACAACACGTATTCATGGAATCGAATAGGGCAAACCAGCACACGGGCAAAGACGCGCACTGACCCAAACCCGTCTGCCACACGAAGGCAGGCGGTAGCGTCCCTGCGCTGGAAAAAAATGTGCGCCAAAATGTGCGCTAACAAAAAGCACAAATATACAGCTCTGATGAATGTCCCATACTGTGGCCCCCTAGGACAAATGACGTGCAAAGGGGTACGTGACAAACAGCGACACCCGCTGTGTGAAAAATTAGCTTGTGCGTGTATTTCGTGTGTGCGCATGCAGTTTCACACGCGATCGGGCATGGGGGAGCGGGTTATGTGTATTTCAGAGGTGCGCGTGATGTTCTACACGCGATGGTGCCTGGGGGAGTGGGTATACGTGTATTCCAGGGGTTCGCGGGAAGTTTCAAACGTGATAGGCCCTGTGCGAGTGGGATGAGTGTATTCCTGGGGTTTGCGTGAAGTTTCACACGCGATTGGGCTGGGTACGTGTAAATCTGGGGTGCGCGGGAAGTTTCACACACGATTGGCCTTGGTCGAGTGGGGTACGTGTATTTCGGGGGTGCATGGGAATTATCACACGCGACAGGCCCTGTGCGAGTGGGGTATGTGTATATCTGGGGTGCAGAGGAGTCCTACACGTGAATTGGCAGTGTGGGTCCTACCAGGTGTTCCCTCTACACCCTCCATGGCCCCTGCAGGCAGCCCACACCACAGGGGACTTCATGTTCCACAGGCAGCCCATCGACCATGGGCATGCCCCCCAGGCAAGCCACATGTCAGCTTGCACCACTACTACTACTGATCACCAACGCACAACCCCCTCCACCGCCTCCCCCCAGCAGTGCGGGGCACCTGCCAGCAGGCCCACAGTCATGTCCCACTCATGTCCCCTTGCACCCCCACCCCCCAGCAGTGCAGGGCACCTGCCAGCAGGCCCCCACTCATCTCCCACTCATGTCCCCCTGCACCCCCAGCCCCCAGGAGTGAGGGGCACCTGCCAGCAGGCCCCCACTCATGTCCCACTCATGTCTCCCTGCACCCCCACCCCCCAGCAGTGCGGGGCACCTGCCAGCAGGCCCACACTCATGTCCCCTTGCACCCCCACCCCCCAGCAGCAGGCCCCCACTCATGTCCCACTCATGTCCCCCTGCTCCTCCACCCCCCAGCAGTGCGGGGCACCTGCCAGCAGGCCCCCAGTCATGTCCCACTCATGTCCCCCTGCACCCCCACCCTCCCACCAGTGCGGGGCACCTGCCAGCAGGACCCCACTCATGTCCCCTTGCACCCCCACCTCCTAGCAGTGCGGGGCACCTGCCAGCAGGCCCACACTCATGTCCCCTTGCACCCCCACCCCCCAGCAGTGCGGGGCACCTGCCAGCAGGCCCCCACTCATGTCCCCTTGCACCCCCACCCCCTAGCACTGCGGGGCACTTGCCAGCAGGCCCCCACTCATGTCCCCTTGCACACCCAACCCCAGCAGTGCAGGGCACCTGCCAGCAGGCCCCCACTCATGTCCCCTTGCACCCCCAACCCCCAGCAGTGCGGGGCACCTGCCAGCAGGCCCCCACTCATGTCCCCTTGCACCCCCACCCCCCAGCAGTGCAGGGCACCTGCCAGCAGGCCCCCACTCATGTCCCACTCATGTCCCCCTGCACCCCCACCCCCACCAGTGCGGGGCACCTGCCAGCAGGCCCCCACCCATGTCCCCTTGCACACCCACCCCCCAGCAGTGAGGGGCACCTGCCAGCAGGCCCCCACTCATGTCCCCTTGCACACCCACCCCCCAGCAGTGCGGGGCACCTGCCAGCAGACCCCCACTCATGTCCCCTTGCACCCCCACCCCCCAGCAGTGCGGGGCACCTGCCAGCAGGCCCCCACTCATGTGCCCTTGCACCCCCACACCCCAGCAGTGCGGGGCACCTGCCAGCAGGCCCCCACTCATGTCCCCTTGCACCCCCACCCCCCAGCAGTGTGGGGCACCTGCCAGCAGGCCCACACTCATGTCCCCATGCACCCCCATCCGCCAGCATTGAAATGGCGATCCCGCGACACAAACCAAAAGTCAACTATGTACATCAACACATGTCCGCCACATGAAGGCAGGCGGTAGCGTCCCTGCGCATTAAAAAAATGTGCGCCAACAAAAAGGCGTATATACAGCTCTGATGAATGTCCCATACTGTGGCCCTCTATGACAAATGACCTGCAAAGGGGTACGCAACAAACACGGACACCCGCTGTGTCAAAAATAGCGTGCATTTCGGGGGCTCGCGGGAAGGTTCACGCGCGATTGGGCCTGGGCGAGCGGGGTACGTGTACTTCCGGGGCTCGCGGGAAGTTTCACACGCGATTGGGCCTTGGCGAGCGGGGTACGTGTATCACTGTGGTGGGCGTGGAAGTACAGGAGGCAAATGCGTTGAATGCCCACACTTACACGGAAAAAAAGAAACGCTAATCCGGAAACACGTACGCAAGCAGGAAGCAGGCATATGTCGACCTGCGCAGCATAAAAGTGCGCGCAAACAACAAACAAGCTCAGACGCCAGGATCAATATACCTTTCCTAGCAGCAGTGGCCGTGGGATACCGCAGGAGGAGGAGGAGGAGGATAGCCAGGGCCAGAATTTTTACACCCAGAACCAGCCTTTTTGGGATGCCTGATGACCACGTGTATGGGAGGTACAGGTTTACACCTAACATAATACTCAACCTGGTCAGTGAGTGGGAGGATGACCTCACATCACCCACCCTGTGCTCCCAAGCACTCAGTCCCCTGGTGAAGGTCCTCAATGTACTGCACTTCTTGGCCACTGGATCATTTCAGATGACAAGTGCCATAGTGGGGGGTGTGTCACAGGCCACGCAGTCACGCTGCCTACACCAGGTCTTGGCCATCATGACTGCACACCCATCAGTATGCAGGCACATATACCTGCCCAGAACACCTGCAGAAAGGCAGGCTGTCGTCCAGGATTTTTACGGGGTGGCACACTTCCCCAAAGTGCTAGGTGTCATTGACTGCACCCATGTGGCTCTATGTCCCCCCAGCGCATCTGAGCACATCTATAGAAACCGCAAGCACTGGCATTCCATCAACGTCCAGGTAGTATGTGATGCCAAGGGAATCATCACCTCAGTATATGCAAACTATCCAGGGTCCACCCACGACAGTTTCATTTACAGAATGTCAACCCTAAACCGGGAGCTAGAAGCTGGTCGGCATGGCGATACATGGCTGATTGGTGAGTATAAATGTCACAACCCCACTAATGATACCCATCACTACCTCCCCAGGGGACAGTGCCTACCCTCTGAGCACCCACATGATGACGCCAATTCGGAACCCCCCACGCCACCCGAGGTAAGATACAACACAGCCCATATTGCAACCGGGGCATAGTGGAGCGCACATTCGGAGTGCTGAAGTCACGCTTTCGCTCCCTTGACCGTTCTGGCGGCAGCTGTTATACGCTCTCCCAGTAGCAGGATCATAGTGGCAGCATGTGTCCTGCACAACGTTGCAACACGCAGGGCCCTGCCGGTGGACATGGTGGTGCTCCCACATCCTCAACCACATGCACTCCCGCTGTGCATGGAAGGGGAAAGGGCACGGGGTGAGGCAGCCCGTACGCAGCTGGTGGCTAATTACTTCACCTAAAATCACACCCCTGTGGAGTGCACACAGCCCTGGCATATACCAGCTGACTATCAATGATGATGAGTCAACTGACAGTCAACTGTCACAACCATACCAGCCTGAGATTGTTCACCTGGTAGTGTTCCATTGTGTGCATCCCTACCTACACAAACACCACCAATGCTGTGTCATCAAAAGGCACACTTCCATGCTGCTAAAATCATTACCCCCTTGCAAGATACAACGTGACAACAGTGCCATGTCACCCAACACCTCCCCAGCACCGCCCCCCAACACAGCATGGCATGTCATGCTATGTGAGAGCAAACAAAGGAATCCCCAAAACATGACACAAGTGTCACAAAGTACAGTGTCCCGATTGGAAAATGGCCACACACAATATGCTCCCATTAAGGTAGAACTGACAACACACATGACCAAAGACTTACCACAATACAATGCAGCTAGCCACCCCAAACATAGCATTCACATGACAGTACTAAGTTAAAGGATACGTAGACTTACAACCTGGTGATGCTAGCATATCGGCCACTTCCAACTGTACAGTGTTGGTGCCATGCAAATCTGGAAGTGCACTGCTTAGAACATGAACTCCATCTCCAAAGTAGACGGCCTTGTGAAGACATGTGGAATGAACCTGCAAATCAGGAGGGAGACATGGATGTACAAGCACACATCAATAAACCATGCAGTGTACAATACTACAACAATATGCACTAGGAATGTATACACAGTATTGACTACAGACTGCCCACACATGTCATGGGAGTCCAACGTCACTGTGTAAGTTACTGTCACTTGGGCACACCTTTGCAAGCCCATGGTAACGGGAAGCGGGAGGGGTGTGTTTCTCATGAACCCAAGCATCTAACCCAAACTCAGGACAAGCCTGCATGTGCCCAGCCGGAATACAGTGGATGCCCACAGGAGCCACACAAGGCAACACACTGCAACAAAAACTCAAAAATCAAAAATGGCCATGTGGGGGACAGGGGGGTGGGGGAGGCCACCCAGGAGGTCCGAGGACAAGGTGCACACCAACAGCCACCAGTGTGGATGTTGCGAAAAAAAAACCCTCCATGGGCTCAGGGCCTGCACGGCTACGGTATCGTGAGAGATTCAGAATCGCTGTGGTCGCTCTCATCACCCTGTGCTGCTGCCGCCACAGAAGGTGGTGGTGCTATGGGAGGCAGCCCACGCAAAGCCCTAGTCTGGTCCTCCATGGCAGCAAGCATGCGGGTGTGGAAGGTCTCGTTCTGGAGGATTATGGTGCGGAGATCTCCATGCACCACCTGACGTGATGCCTGGACCTCCTCCCGAGTTGCCTGCATCTCTGCTGAGAGCGTAAGTGTGACACGCTCCAGCAGCTGTTCTGTCCTCGTGACAGTGGAAGCCTCAAGCTCCACAAGAGTCTGCCTGAGGTGACGGACTTCTACCCTCAGGGCTTCCCTCTGGCCCTGGGACTCTAAAGAAATGGCTTCCCGCATAGTGTCCAGGGCCGCCTGTCTGTCCCTGTTGGACGCCAACATGTCCTCTCTGAGTGATTGGCAAATGGAGTCCATTTCTTGCTGTAGTTGCTCCACCTGCCTCTCTGGGGGGACAATGGAAGTGGCCACCCTCTCCATAGCTTGAGCCATCATCTCAGATGCTGCTGCCTGTTGGTTTGCCATACCGTATATGGATTTCTCCCATGCAGTATTGCCTGGTGGTGTACGGCCACCGTGTTGGCGGGCACCACACCTGTCTGGGGCAAGGCGAACTGTGCCTTGCTGTGTCGGCACTGCCTGAGGCTGCAGGACTGCATTCCCCCTCTGACCTGCTGGCCCAGGAGCAGGATCAAATGTTGCGGAGTGTGGCCCTGCATAAGTAACCACCAAAGGCGGACCTACCAACACTGACATCCCCATAGTGGGCTGTACCCCTGGTGCAGGTGGGTCAGACAGAACAGAATCCCTCCCAGAAACACCTACCTGCGAAGCCACATAGGTCTCATCATCCGAATCAACACCCTAAAAGAGGTCTGGGGAGGTGCACCCTGAGAAACCCCTGGAGAGAACGGTCTGCAGTGGGAGTGGGTTCTCACCCACCACCACACCCCGTCCCCCACTGGTGCCGGTCGTGCCTGAGAATCCTCCTGGGTCTGCACCATCTCCTCACCCTCAACAGCATCAAGTGCGTCATCCCCTGCAAAACCATGAAAGACAAAAAATGGAAATAGGCATTAGCACTGTGGCACACAATTAGGCGTCACAAGGTACAGAACCAGTACTTGATTGACACATGTCGCATATGACTATAACCCTCCCATGCATGCACTGTCACTGAGTCTGAAGGGGAGGAAAATGTCAGACACTGATGACACCAAGATGGAAGAGCAACACATTAGCTGCATGTTGGCTAGAAGAGCCATCAAACATTGGCCTGTGAGTGGCATGTCCAATCCAAATACATGACACATGCCATCACACACATGGCATGTACCATAGGCATGTCACATATCGTTTGACAATAGGGCTGAGATATGCGTAGTGAAAGTGGGGTGATCGAAACAATCAGCCTGTATGAACAATGAGAAATACGGAACAATGTTGTTGCAAGATGCCACTTCAAGGGCAACTGGCGTGATGTTGCACACAAAGTCTACTGTGGGCAGAAAGGATACTGTAATACCCAAATCCAGGGGCGCAGAATGTTTTGGATGAAGCATATGGGTGACCCAAACCACTCAGGCACACACACCCTCAGCTGGCACTCAATCAGAACCCCTCACACACACAACATACACATGGATCACACACATGCATGTGCACTCACCGGACAATGCCTCGTAATCTGGCAGATCTCCCACACCTTGGATCTGTTCATCTGTGACGTAGGTCCCAGCAACAGACTCATGTACAGTGAGTTCAATGTCCTCTTGTGGAGACCCACCTCCAGTCACCAGAGTAGCGGCATGACTTGAGGCAAACATTTTCTTTGCCCTGCGCTTAAGGTCATTCCAGCGCTTGTAGCACTCACCAGCTGTGCGCCTCACTGATCCAAGGGCACTTATGATGTCCGCGACGGTCTGCCAGTGTGCCTGATGTCAGGCAGGTGTGGTCTTGCACCCTGAAGTGATCAACATTTCGCTGTCGTGTGCGGACACATACTGCACAAGTGCATCACGTTCGGCATCATTGAAGCTAGGCTTCCTTTGTGTTCCGGACTGCGTAGCCGTGTCTGGGGTATCAGCCTGTAGTGGACAAGCACTCTTGCTCTTTTTTTTGGAAGGTGGTGGGGATCCTGAGTGGCCTACGCCAGGGGCAGGAGCACCGGTGGACTGGGTAGTTGGAGTGTGGGAATGCACACTGAGCATGGGACTTGGTGCAGGCATTGGCTAAAGTGTTACGTAGTCAGGGGGAACGTTAGCAAGATGGACTGGGTCCAACACTGCCCTGCCTGGGAGAGTCAGAGTTGGGGTAGATGGAGCTGCAGCTGCCCCTCCAGCCTCCCCACCCTGCCTACTCAGGGCAGCAGATGACATAGCTGCCCCTGATCCACGTGGCATGGTGACACCAACTTGCACCGCCACATGTGGCCTAGACTTGGCGACCTGGCAGTCAGCCTGGGAGTTACCCTCTGCCAGGTCAGGTGCCACAATGGGCCGGTCCAACAAGGGCTGATCAGAGATGGTGTCAGCCACATTTCCCTCATCTATGGGGGGGCATGGGTGTCCCTGACTGGTCCTCCACACATGGGGGGCTGGGGGTACCCTGCAAATCCTGGCCACGTCCCCTACCGCACCCACCACAGCCACCTCTTGAGGCTCGGCCACCTTTGCCACCCTTACCGCTTGGTCGCCTCCCAACCATGGCACTGATGTTGTTGTGCGTATGGGAGTTGCATTAAACTATTGTCCTCGGCAATTGGGTGTCAAAGGGGTAGGATACTAGATGGAATTCGTACCCTAGTGCTCTAGCAAGGCTGTATGTGACCCCTGGGGAAAGATGACGGGTCACGCAACGCACAGGCACCCCAAAAACAGAATATAACGTGCACGCAACCCCTCGTAGACCACTTGCGTGGAAAAATGAACCCGCACTACGCTGTGGCACCCAGAAACACAAAAATGAACGTATGCGTGTTACACGCAGCCTACAATGACCTCTGAATGGGTACGCGACACACGGGGCAAGCACATTTGGTAAATACGTGTGCCACTCACCGTCTGCCTGGAAAATGAGCGTGAAAAATACGCGCGTGTGCGCTTTGGCAACACCCCCGCCAAAAGAAGAATTGTACACTGTCTGAGGAGACAGGACAAAAGAAGAAGTGAACGCTGTTTGAGGAAACAGGCCCAACAGAAAATCAGAAAAAAGCTGTCAGAGGTAACAGGGAGTACGAACTAGAAACGCTGTGAAGGAAATCGCGTGTGAACCGACAAGAAGTACAGAATTCACCCACTTGCTCTCCACGAAAAGCACGTACAAGAAAATGACGTCCTACACGTGCCTTTTGAACCGGCCCACACGTCCAACGTCACTTCCGCGTATACGTGCTAAGGCCCTAACCTCCAATTACACAAGCTGACACTCGGACTTGCAGTTCTTGGATGTGTAACATGCACCCGTGTTCATGGAAACGCCCGCGCGCGCACGTCACAGACGCGCTTACATGGTAAGGGCCTTTGGTCCAATGAAATCGCGTACGCGTGCTGACGCGCTTACGCGCTAAGGGCCTTTCCTCGAAATACACGCTGACGTGCTAGATTTTCACGTACCAAATCACTCCGTAACAAGCTGACCACGCGTTCACACACGGAAGACCACGCTTCTGCCCAGAAGGCCGAATTACTGCCCCCCAGAGCCCCGAGCACGCTCCCACCTGCCATCTGCTGCTGCCTGATTGCCTGCTGCCCACGTGCCCTGCCATTTGCTGCCTGCACATCAGCCCGGGGTGCTGTTGCTGTGACCACCCCTGCTGGAACAGAAGACTCCCGACTGCTATTCCATCGCTGCACAGCCCAGCCCCAGGGCCCAGTTGCCCACCCACACCTGCCTCTGGGGTTCCCATGTCGGAAGGTCGGCCGCCGACAAGGAAGGATGGTCTCGGATCTGGACGGACATCGTGACTGCCATCAATGCGGAGGGGGTGGCAGTCCGCAACTTCCAACATGTCAAGAAGCGCTGGGAGGACTTCAGGTCCAGGACCCTCAACAAGGCCCGGCGCCTCTTGAAGGCAGCGGATGCTAAGGGGTGTTGGGGTCACCTGTCGGAACATCAGATGAGGGTCCTGGAATGCATACGCCCAGTGCTCCACGTCCAGGTCCTTGAGAGGCAGACCCGTCTGGAGTTGAGCGGTAAGTGTACATGCATACTGATTTGAAGCTGTGCATGTAGTGGTGTGTCAGTAGGGTGCAGGTTGTACATGTGGTTTTGTAGGGCCATGTATGGATGTGTATGTACAGGGCTGTGAGGCTGACACATGCAAGTCCTTTCATGTGTGAGACACATGGATGGTGTATGTGTGGGTAAGCATGCAGGCCAAATGCAGATGTGTGAGCACACATGTTTGGATTACTGTGTATGTAAGTTGGCATGGTTGTGGTGTCACACATGGATGTTGGTTCCAACTGCATGTATCTGCACCGTGTACATGTGCATGTGTGTGTATTTGACATGGGTGCAACAGTGATGCATCATGGATGCATGTGAGACTGATATGTAGAAGACTGATTGCCAGATGTGACATGGATGCCCATCCCATCACTGCGACAGTTGGCAGAGGTGTACACATGCTTGTCAGGCACTACGCCATCTGGCACCACTGGCAACCCCCAGCCAGAGAGGCAGAGGGCCACCAGCTTCACTGCCACCGAAGTTGGTGTCCTGGTGGAGCATGTCCTGGGGCATTATGATGCCCTCTTCGGAACATCATGCGCTAACAAGGAAGGACGGGAGAGGATTTGGGACGACGTATTGGTTGCCATCAACGCGGAGGGGGTGGGATCCCGCGACATCAAGCACGTCAAGAAGCGCTGGGAGGACTTCAGGTCCAGGACCCTCCACAAGGCCCGGCGCCTCGCGGAGGGGGGCCGGGCACACCTGAGTGGCATCCAGATGAGGGTCCTGGAACGCGTAGGCCCAGTGCTCCACGCCCAGATCCTTCAGAGGCAGACCCGTCTGGAGTTGAGCGGTAAGTGGCCAAGCATTGCTGTCTGAGACATTGCATGTTGCAGTGTGCTGGTAGTCTGATGCTTGCCTGTATGTGTGACATAGGCCATGTATGGATATGTGTGTGTGCAGGGACATCATGGTCATGCATGTGAGGCCAGTTATGTGTGAGCCCCATGGTTGGTGCATGTGTTTTGAAGCAACATGGGGAGCTCTATGTGGAATGCACACATGAATGCATGGCTGTCTCTATTCCTGGACATGGAGGGGGGGTGAGGAATGGGTGCTGATGTCATGTACATGTATGGTGCACATTTGTATGTGTGTGTGCCTGAGAAGTGTGTGTGTGATTTTGAAACGCCATGGATGCATGTGACTTTGAAGGCAACATCTTGGTTTACGGGGGCCCTTCTACATGGATGTTGATGTTGATTGCAGGCGCATAGACTGTTTCTGCATGTGTGTTGCGTGCATTCACCCATGTGTTGTGGAATGACAGGATGGAAGTGACATTTGACAGTGCCACTCATGTGTTATTGCTTCCTGTCTAGGGTATATTGTACTGTACACTGATGCTTGTGTTCTATGTCTCCCTCTACGCAGCGTCAAGTGAAGAAGAGGGCAGAGACGGCACTGTGGAGCCAAGCGGTGGGGATGCCTCCACTGGGCGGCGACGCAAGGTCCAGCCACCCTCCCAGGAATTACCATCATCCGGGAGCGAGGGGGCTGGTGCTGCGTCTGCCTCAAAGACTGTGGCGGAAGGGCCGGGTGAGCCCCCACAGGGGCTTCCAATGGCGGAAGACGGTATGGAGACATCCAGGTTGTTTGTCTCCACAGAGGAGGAGGAGCCCACTACTGAGCCGCACATGGGGCCTGGTGGGGTTAGTACCACTGGTGCAAGTGGTGCAGTTCAGGGCCAGGGTCAGGAGGCAGCACAGGTCACCGAGGAGGGGCCTGTGCATGTCGCTGTCCTTGACCCTGTGACTGCACCATCATGCACCAGCTGGGAGGCCCCATCCCAGGCCCGTCTGCAGGTAGGGGAGAGTGCCCTATCAACTGCCTCTCCACTACCTGCGGACGAGGGGTCCCGCGACCGTATGGGATCCGTCCTGGTGGGTGTCGCGATGCGCACGCATGTCATTCGTGATGACCTTCGTTCTTCCTGGGTGGAGAATGCACGCCATCACGAAGAGCAGCGTCGTGACATGGCACTGCTGGGAGGGGCCCTGGTCGGAGGGTTCCTACATGTGACGAGCACTCTGGCGGACCTCTCCTCCTCTGTGGAGGCTATGGCCCGGTCGTTCTCCACATCGTCTTCTGGCCCAGATTCCACCAGGGCCCCCTGTGGACCTGGCCTGACCAACACAGCCAGCTTGGTGGAGCTCACATCCCTGCCACAGTCGGGAGTCAGCGGTCCAGCAGGGGTGGAGACCACAACTGGAAACCAGCAGATGGAGGATGTGCAGGCACCATCGGACAGGGCACATGGACAGCAGCAGCAGGAGCAGGCTGTAGGTGGGAGCAATGATGGCTCGGGGCCATCAACATCGGAGGGGCAGGAATCGGCCGGAGGGCAGGAGGACCCTGGACGGGAAGTGTCTTCCGTGTGGCAGCGGTTGGGCCATGCGATAGATGCGGAGCGGCAGCGGGCGGAAGAGGCACGGCTCACGATGGTCAGGGCAGAGAACTCCATGCGTAGGGCCCTGATGCGGGCCGAGTGCCTCGAGGCCATTCGCAGGGACCTGGAGTTCCAGATGTCATCGTCCCTGCAAACCCTCGGGGCCATGGAAGAGGACTGCCTCCGGGACATCGAGCAGGAGTTCGATGATGCCCTGGCCCGGAACATCAACATGTGAGCCGTTGGACTTGCCCGCTGCCCTTGTAAATAGTTATTTAGTTAGTATTAGGTTTCCTTAGTTGTTTTCTTTATTTTGGACCTTTTTGACAATGGACCACATTTTTGTATATAGTTTTGATAGGTTTCATTTCTTCAGTTGGGATCATGGACCCTGGATTGTTCATCTGTGTATAGTTTACTGTTGGATTCTACTTTTTGTTTGGATTTCCCCAAGGAGCATTGGTTTTCTTTTTCCCTTGGATTTCATTTTTTGAAATGTGACTTTGGACACCTTTCCTTTGGATTACGATTTGTTGTTTTTAATTATTTTACAGACATGCAGCTTTTCTTTTTAAATTTCCATTGTCGTTTGTTTGATTTTAATTCCATTCATGTTGCTTTCAAGACATTTTTTTCTTCAAACTTGGTGTGGTATTATCTCATTGGGTTCATGCATGTCATGATATGGGTTTTGAGATTCACTTGCACCCATTGTCTGTTTGTTTATTATTTTGTTTGTTTATTATTTGTAATGCGCCAGAATACCCTAGGGTAACAAGGTGCAGCAGATACAGGAATTTGCGTAGCTTAGCTGCAGACAATAAAATATATTCATGGCATATACACAATAATAATGAAATAAAAGCAAGGAGTATGTACATATATACAGTTACCAATTGTGTGTACGGTATATCCAAGTGGCACGAGGGAGAAGCAGATCATTGCTCAGTATGTTTATACAACGGCTGCCTTCAGCCAAGACATCATCTTGGAACGGAAGTTTTGGTAGGGTAAGTCCATTCTAAGAGTGGGTGGTAGGGAGTTCCACAGTTTAGCCGCTTTCACTGGGAAGCTGTTACCTCCTATGTTAGAGAGTTTGTAGTTAGGGACGGAGAGGCAGTCTCTGTATGCTGTCCTTGTTGGTCGCAAGGATGTCGGTCTGTAAAATCTGATGATCAGGTAGATAGGGGCCGCGTTATTGAGGGACTTGTGGCTGAGTGAAGCAGTTTTTAGGGAGATTTTGTCTGTGATAGGGGTCCAGTTGTTCTGTTGACTGTGTACTGTGATGTGGTCTCTTCTGGAGATGCCCAGGGCCGCTCTGAGTGCATTATTCTGGAGGATTTGTAATTTGTTGGTGGTGGCTTTGGAAGACCCAAGATAAAGCGCGTTACAGTAGTCTAAGCGGGATAGTATGAGGGCTCTGGCCAGGGTCAGGCAGCTGGTATCGGATAGAAAGGGTTTGGCTGCACGGATCAATTTACACGTGTATGCCGTGGAGGAGGCTAGTGAGTTCACCTGTCTGTTAAAGGAGAAGTTGGAATCCAGGTACACGCCCAAAGTTTTGACTTTGTGTCCCACTCTGATAATGTTGCCATCGATCATGAAGGATGAGTAGGCTGGGCTTAGTTTCTTTAGGTTGACAGTGGTACCCAAGGTGATGAGTTCAGTCTTATCATCATTCAGGCATAGTCCATGAGTGGCCATCCATGCCTGGATGATGATATAAACCCTATTCACCAAGGCCAAATCCTTTCCATAATCTCCAGAAAGCGGAAGGAGGATCTGGGTATCATCTGCATAATTAGTGTAGGTGATACCGAGATGATCCAGATCATCGAAAAGGGGCTTGGTAAATATGTTATACAGTGTAGGGGAGACACAAGAGCCCTGAGGTACGCCACAGGTGATGGGTATGGGGTCTGCAGCATCAGTAGGCGAGAAAACCTTCATGGTTCTGCCATCAAGGAAAGATCTAATCCATGTAATGGGCTTGGGGAGAAGTGGGCGGCCGTGTGTAGGTGAGTGCATAGGACCGAGTGGTCGACCAGGTCAAATGCTGCAGAGGGGTCGAGGAGGAGGAGGAGTAAGGCTGCTTGGCCATTGTCTCTGAGCAGATCAATCTGTGTTTTAAGGTCGATGAGAGCTGTCTCAGTCCCATGTTGGGGTTGGAAGCCTGATTGTCTGGCTCCTAGCAGATGGTGTTCTTCTAAGTGCTTCTGTATTTGAACATAGGCGACATTGTCCAAGATTTTTAGGAGGAAAGGTACAGTTTTTATGGGTCTGTAATTAGTAGGGGTAGCTGGGTCAAGTGTAGGTTTTTTGAGTAATGGTAATACCCAGGATTGTTTTAGATTGGTTGGGATGGATCCAGTGGTGAAGGAGGCATTGATTAGCTTCGTGATAAATGGGGAGAGGTCACGGGCAGCGTCTTTTATGAGCTATCAGGCGGTATTGACCTCTGATGCAAAGTGGTTATTCATTATAAGCAGTCAGGCTCAGGCAAGAGTAGGTGGGCTGGAGGCTAGTGGACAGATACAGGCACTTGCAAGTCAGTAACTGTAATAAGCAGGAATGAGTAATAGCGGGTACATAGGTGATTAGTCAAAAGGGTTCGCCTAGATTCAAAGTTCACACTAGGGCCAAAAACGCATGTTGAAACAGGGTTCACCCAGATACAGAATTCACACTGGGGCTAAAACGCATGTGCAATCAGGGTTCACCTAAATACAGAATTCACACTAGGGCTAAAAATGCATGTACAATCAGGGTTCACCTAGATACAGAATTCACAGTAGGGCTTAAAACACATGTGCAAACAGGGTTCACCTAGCTACAGAATTCACAGTAGGGCTTAAAATGCATGTGCAAACAGGGTTCACCTAGATACAGAATTCACAGTAGGGCTTAAAATGCATGTACAAACATTAGGGTTCTGTAGTGTAGAGCTCTTGGCGATTGGCATATGTAGAAACGTGAGTCTAGCAATTTTGGTAGTCTCGGATGCATAGGAAACAGGTGCTATACTGTGGGGGCTAAACAGATACCACGGTAGTGTTTCTAGTAGGAGCCAGAAAGGCAGTAGTTCAAGGTACCCAAGCAATAGATCACCTAGATTTGTATTGGCAATGAGGAATGAATAAAGTGTAAAAGTAGATGTACAGCAGAATGCAGAGTGTACAGTTGAGGGTGCATCAGGAGTCAGGCTGTGAGATAGAGGCTTTCACTGAATGGCGCACAGTATTGGCCTTAAAGTAATGGTGCAACTAAGGGTGGGGGGTGGGGGTGCTGGGGGAGATGAGTGTGTGCCTGCTGGCAGGTGCCCTGCACTGCTGTGTGGTGGGGGTGCAAGGGGGTAATGCGTTTGTGATCACTAGTGCAAGGTGACATGTGGCTTGGCTGCGGGGGCATGCCCATGGTGGATGGGCTGCCTGCGGGACATGACCAGGGGTGCAGGGTAGTCCCCTGTGGTGTGGTCTGCCTGCAGGGGCCGTGGAGGGTGTAGACGGAACACCTGGGAGGACCCACACTGCCAATTCACGTGTAGGACTCCCATGCACCCCCGAAATACACGTACCCCACTCGCACAGGACCTATCGCGTGTGAAACTTAGCCACACCCCAGAAATACACGTACCCTGCTGGAAGCACGTGTGGGACTTCCCGCGCACCCCTGTAATACACGTACCCTGCTGTAATCGCGTGTGGGACTTCCCCGCACCCCAGAAATACATGTACCCTGCTGAAATCGCGTGTGTGACTTCCCGCGCACCCCTGTAATACACGTGCCCTGCTGAAATTGCGTGTCAAACTTCCCCGCACCCCAGAAATGCACGCACCCTGCTGAAATCGCGTGGGGGACTTCCCTCGCACACCAGTGAGACACCTACCCTGCTGAAATCGCATGTAAAGTTCTCCGCACCCCAGAAATACACGTACCCTGCTGAAATCGTGTGTGTAACTTCCTGCGCACCCCAGTAATACAGGTACCCTGCTGGAATCGCGTGTAAAAGTTCCCCGCACCCCAGAAATACACGTACCCTGTTGTAATCACATGTGGAACTTCCCACGCACCCCAGTAATACTGGTACCCTGCTGTTATTGCGTGTAAAAATTCCCCGCACCCCAGTAATACACGTACCCTGCTGGAATCGCATGTGGAACTTCCCGCGCACCCCTGTAATACACATACCCTGCTGTAATCATGTGTTGAACTTCCCCGCACCCCAGAAATACAGGTACCCTGCTGAAATCGCGTGTGTAACTTCCCGCGCACCCCTGTAATACACGTGCCCTGCTGAAATCGCGTGTAAAAGTTCCCCGCAACCCAGTAATACACGTACCTTGCTGTGATCGCGTGTGGAACTTCCTGCGCACCCCTGTAAGACACGTACCCTGCTGTAATCACGTGTTGAACTTCCCCGCACCCCAGAAATACACATACCCTGCTGAAATCGCGTGTGGAACTTCCTGCGCACCCCAGTAATACACGTTCCCCGCTCGCCGTTTGCTGTTTGGCAGCCCTGTATACTGGTCCAGGGTTAGGGCAGCCCTTTGCGATGAATTGTGAATTTTGATGGCTTTTCCTTGCGCGTGGCGTTCTTGGGGGCGTAACTGGCGCAGCTGCAGGATCGCTGCGCCACTCTGCGCCACGGCTGGTTTTGGATGCTGAAATCCATGAATACGCTGTTCGCGGATATCGATTTTAGCGCACACGGCTGGCGCAGACATTTGCACGTGCACACTGTGCGCCAGCCGCATGCGCCACTTTTGTGCAAAATTCTATGAATTACCCTGTTAGAATGTACTTACAAACTCCTGATTGTGCTGCATTTTCTTCTGGTGCATCATCTTTAGCATCTTCTTTAATTTGTTCCTCTGTAGGACAATTGTGCTCCAGCCATTGCATGTAGTTTTCCATTTTATTAGTGGTAAAAAGAAAGACTGCTAGTGAGTTTAGAGTTAGAATTAGGAAAGGAGGAAGATTAATGAGAAGAGCAGGTGGAATGTTTGTATTTGCTTTGTGATTGCTTGTTCATTGTTTGTGTGGTGGGTGGCTGCCAATAGGATTTCAAGTACCCCAGATGCTGTTGAATTAATTTTAGAACCTATGAGTGAATGCATTTTTATTGAGTGATGTTTATATATGCCAATGAAACTGTATATTATATTGTATCATTGTATTAAGTGTTTTGCTACATAGAACATTTTACTTGCTTGAGATTGAGGTATAGTTTTAGGAGATTGTGGTATTTCTGGGGTATATGTATTGTCGGATATGCAGACAATTTCAGAAGCAGTGGATTGTGATTGTTTTGAGTACTGTGGTCAATTTGAGAATTTTGAGAATGTGGTTCATAGTCATGGTGAGGACTTGGGTGATGTTGTCAAAGCATTGGCTTACAATGTTGATTTGGTTCTATAATATTATTGTAGATGGAGTGTTTGAAATGAGAAATGTATGCTGCAATTGTGGAGAAATATTTTTGACTGGCAGTACAGTTTTTTTTCTCTTTGGGAAAAGAAAAATCATTCATCATCAAAAGAAAGAGCACAGAGTTTCTTTTTGTAATAAAGGTGAAGTATTTCTCTTATTGAATATATATGTGTGGTTATATATTGGTAAAAGTCTCAAAGTATATTGTAAAAGGAAAATAGCTTTGATGCCCTTTTTTAAGAAATAGCTGCGGTTACAAAAGCACCCAAATTAATGTCCTGTCCTGTCAGATGTATTAAAGCTGCGGGTACCAACCGGGTACAAACCGGCAGATGGATTATAGCCACTGTTCAACACAAGCCAATAGGAGGTTGTGTATTTTTGGTGAGTGTAGTTGCTTTTATGACTATCGTCTTAGACGTGGGCATGGCGATTCCAATTCCTGTGCATTGATCACGTTGTTTCTTTGATTTTCACTACACGATTTCACATGTTTCTGATTGTATCCTCTTATGTGTACGTTTATGCTGTTTGAATGGTTATGCCTTGTCAATATGTCCTTTTGAACCTGTAACAATGTTACATGTAGGTGCGGCTACTTACGGTTGATCCATTCCGTGGGTATAAACTCTGCAAATGTACATCAAACTTTGTGGTATGTTTTTTGCAGCCACAGTAATGAACGTGTTTGTTGTACCCACGGTTATAGCTGTCTGTATTTTGGTGCACTGATCAAATTATATTATGGATGTTTTAGCATAGATTTATACATGTGTTTCCGTTTGGATGTTCTCACCTGAAGGCATGTGTGAAACCTTTGTAATATGTATTTTTCAATGCATTTGAAAAATGTATGTGTAACTGCGTCTACAGGTGGATTTTCATTGTGTAGCTGGGGTTATAGCACTGGTTTTGTAATTTGGCACATTAGGAAAACATGTTTTTATAATATACTGTGTAGATGTTGTACAAAGTATTCTTTAGAAGGAATGTGTTTGGTATATTGATTGCCATATGTTAAATAAAAATGTGTTGGGCATTTTACTCATTTGCTTTTACTGTCCTCTTTTTGAGCTATTGACTTCTGAAAGCTATGAAAGTGACCTTTTTGTGAACTTTTGACAACCTGGTTCCAGAACTCATAGTGTGCACATGTTCTGTGTTTGGCTATTGTGACGGTGTAAGTGAAGGTGAGTGACAGTATGTTTTTCAATATATTATGTATATTCTGAATTGTTGAATTTCTAAGACAAATGAAGTATGTTTAGGTCTTTGATTGAGTCAAGTTTATTGAGTCAGTATTGTTTGGAAAGTAGGGTTTTCCATATTTTACTTCAGTATTTTTAGGAGAGTGATGAAGCAGTATGACATGTTATGCTATGCTTATGTGTGACAAAAATATCTTTCCAAATAAAGGTTGTTTCTCACTTACATTGGAAGATGTGATATGAATGTGGGTGCATAAGAAACCTAGTGTGAACCAAGCAGTATAACTCTATCCTTGACAAATCCTGCGGCTGTGTGTGTACTTTGTAGTT
The DNA here is from genome assembly GCF_040938575.1 of Ambystoma mexicanum. NCBI lineage: Eukaryota > Metazoa > Chordata > Amphibia > Caudata > Ambystomatidae > Ambystoma > Ambystoma mexicanum. The sequence goes on along the minus strand of NC_090929.1, from coordinate 1,320,313,343 downwards.
GGATATTAAGCTGTTTTTCTGTGACCCAATATTGGTGCTTTTATACTGTATTAGCATTGTGGAAGTGTTTGAATGTTGTTTTATCAGGCAGTGCACCTGGTGAATGCAAACTTGGTTATGATGTTCAACAATGCTATTTTGATTATTTGTGGAGGTTTGTGGGTACTGCTAGCTTACTGGGAAAGTTAATTTGAACAGGTAAGTTTGGGGTTAAAAATGTTCCTCTCAAAGTGGTTTGAGAATTGTACTGTGATGATATATTACAACTTGACAAGCATAATGTCCACTTAGTGAAACTCTACTTATCTCAGGTTATGTATGCTCTATGAGTTGTTCACTAATATCCATATTACTCAAGCACTTTTAGGAGAGGTGTAGATGAAGCATTGTTTTGTACTGCAGGATTTCCACTCTTATGTAATTGTGGGTAGCAATTTAGAAATAATTATCAACAACCACATTTGGTAGTTTCACAATTTACTTGGAAATGGTGTGCTTTGGAAGGGCAGGCATCTATTGGGTCTCATTCAATGTAATGGAATATGTTGTTACTGAATACACGGACATAGGGAGATGTAAAATGAATGGAGGTGCAGAGTGGGATGGGGAAAGAGTATTATTGATGAGGTTTGTTAAAACAGCTTTCTGGGGCTGCCCAGGGCACTTGGCCATTAAAACCCTAGCGAGAGTGGGGATGGGCAGTGGAGGGAGGAAATACACCAGAGGCATGGGGAATTGGGGAGCAAACATAACATGACCCAGTTACTCTCTGCCTTGATATGTTTTGTTGAGTGGCAGTAATAGTGAAGTTTGTAGGTGAAAGGCCAGTTAGTGTAGGCGTGGACATTTGGCTCCACCCCTTTACCAAAATTAGCTCCACCTCTAAAAATAGTAAGTGTGTCTTTTGTTCTTGAAGCAAGTTTATTGTACAATGGCCCGCAGGAGGCTTAGATAACATCTAACATTCAAACTAACCCTGGTCTCTCTGAACCACACAAAGAGCACATATTATATACAGTTTGCAACATTTAATACACTTCCCCAGATACCATTACAAAAGCATCCCCCCAAAAATGATTGGTTGCCCTGTACACAGAAATCTGAAACCCACACAGTTCATTGAATACCAACATTATAATACAATCCCCTAAAGCTTAAAATTGCAAGGTTTACATTTTCAATACACCCCATCCCAAAAACCTCCCCATGTTTGGTGGCAGCCTTGCCTCTTATTTACAAAACAACAGAATTCCTATTAAAGTGGCACACAAACATGCCCTAAAAATACCTAAGCACATGAAGATGAGAGAAAAAATTCCCTTTGACCTATTTGTGTTTGATAAACGCTTTGCCCAAACCTGTCCAGTGTCCGTTTTTATGGTCATTACACTACCTATTCACATGAGTTCTGACCAGTCTCTGACAACACAATTGCTCTCCTGAAATGTATCACTCCTGATCTCCGGAAGTGTCCTGGGTGAACCATCTGTTCAAACAACCCTCTGGGTTTCATAAATGCCTATCCCTTACAACAATTAACTCTCCTGTTTACCAGAGATCATATCTTCCCTTTGCGCTCCAGCACTTGAGCCACCTGCAAACTGAGTGCAACCACACCATTGACCAGCTTATGAAACCTGTTCCATGACTGCTGACGGGCCTCTGCCCAGAGTGCAAAAACACCCCTCGATACATATAGCGACCACACCTCATATATTTAATATTTTTTACTAAAGTCGAAAAATACTTCCTATACATGTGTGAATTTCATACCAATTTTGATCTCCTCTCATGACCGCCATTCATACAGCTAAACTCCATGTGGACATATTGATCACCTGTTTCACCTGAGTGTGGAGGGGCCCTGCTTGTGACTATGTTTCATCATTATGTTTCTGTGGCATGCAAATCTAAAAATGTATTGCCTCTACACAAAATAACTCAAAGTAACCTAAATGTAACAACTTTGCCATTTACCTTGAATATTGTAATATTTGTAGCAATTTGTGAAAGTGAAAGAAATGACAATGATGATGTGTCCACCCCGCTAGTCACTGGTATGGCTTGCAAAGTTTGAACTTTTCCAATTTCCCAACATTCCCCCCTTTAGTTAATCCATTAACTAACAAACCAATTTCCAAATCATCAATCTCACTATTTTTATGGAAGACATCTTCAAAACCGTTTTCTCATAATCCTCCTCTAGACAACACCAATTTGACTCATCAAATTGAGTCAAATCTACCCATTGTTCTACACACTCCAACCTGGGGAAGGATGGAACCCCCCCTTCAATCATTCCAAAATTAGTTTGAGTGATCATGTGAAGAGAATTGTCCTATACCTAGCCTTAGACAGGGTTCCAAGAAACATGGCAGTACTCCTAGGCAACTGAGTCGAGCAGCATCGAACACATAACTGACAAGAATAAAAAGTGCTAGAGAACAGGTGAAATTACTTTTAAGAATATGTTCATCCATGATGGTATCCAAGAGAAAAGAGCATACTCCAAGTACAGTTTCACTGGGCAGCCCATAGTAATAGCTGAGGACTTTTATATTGCAAAGGATGCTGTCACAAGAGATTGCTCACACGGAAACTGACCTGGTATAAGTGAGTCTGACAACCCATTATAATAGGCTACGGTTTTGTGACCTCATTATGTTTTCTGTGTTAGGACTACTGTCATGACCTTCCCAATTTTATGCGAAAAAAGAAAAAAATGGCGTTTGGTAATCTGGAGTCACCAAAACTGGAGCATTACTAATTACAGTCTTTTGCTCCTGAAAAGTTCTCATTTCATCTGACCACTTGATCGGACTCTTCTCTTTCTGTGCTTCCTTGAGAGCTTGCATCAGGGGCCTTGTGTAACTAGAGTCGAAAATCCAAGACCGATTACAGTTATAGAGCCTCAAAAACTGTAGCATCTGTTTTACCGTAGTTTGTTGAAGCATGTTCTGACTGTGGTGGCTCTCTCAGACATTACAAGCATTACACTTTAGATGATAGTACCTGTCCCAAATACACTACTTCTGTTTGCCAATATTGCAGTCTTTCTTTGTCCAGTTTTTATCCCTTGTCCACGAGCAGGGTGAGGAGCCTGAGTCTCCTTGACACTGTTGCTCTGAAGAACTACAAACAAGTAAATCATCCACATACTGAATTACAGAGCTGGACATTTGTAAGTTCACAAATCCATCTGAATAACTCTGTTAAAACCATTTGGAGATTCACAGTACCTCTGGGTAACCTTTTGTATTCAAATATCTGTCCACGATACGTAAATGCTGTGAGTACTGGGAATAGGGGTGCAAAGGAACTGAGAAAAAGGCAATAACTGTGAAGTGGGCCGACCCAGTACAGATGTTACAGAAAATGGTAGAAGGATCTCGTACCACTGGAAATTCTGCTTCAACAATGTTGTTCAGAGGCTGCAAATCCTGAACCATCCTCCAACTAGACCCCTTTGCCTTCTTCACAGGGTAATTGGCAATGTTACATGGGAACACGGAAGATTGTATAATGCCTTGCTTCAACAACACCATAATGGTGTCAAAAACCCCTTCATCTGCCTCCTTAGACATGGGGTATTGCCTAACCCTTGGTAAAATTGCTCCTTGTTTTAATTATATTTGCACTGCCCCTACACTTTTCAATAACCCCATATCATGGGGATTGCTGGTCCATAAATTGTCTGGCACTTTCTCCAAATCCTCCTTCCAGTATGGTGATATTTTTCTCGCAATGAGTATAGTTTGTGGTATCTCCCTTGCTCCACCATTGCCTGACAAGGCACCCCAATCTCCAAAATCATTTCACCTGCGTCTTCCACATCCTTGAACCATTGCTCATCGGACACATCTCGTGTCAGATCAATACTCAACACTGTGCACCATTCTATCCTTACTCATCGGTGCCTGAAAGAGCCACCATGTAATTTTAATTACCACAGATTTGAATGGTAATGATAGCCCCTTGTGTTATGTCCTGTGAGTCGGCAGATGGGAACAAAAATGCTAGGGGTATCTGGCCTGTCCGATTTCTTATTCCAGTTACCCAACTTAACACTATCATTACCCCATACACGAATAATGCAGAATGTACTGGAACCCCCCTGATTGCGCTGTCGCTGCAATACACAGAGAAACACAATGTTTTCCTTAATCAGTACAATCCTGGAGTTGAGCACCCCAGGCCGTCCTTTCAAAATGTGATCGACATATTAAGCTTGCTCAGGAGGTCCCTTCCCAAAGGTTTTGCCACAGTATCTTTGCAGTATAACAAGGGAGCAGAAAATGTTTGATTACCTACTTTGATATGCACATTTTCAGTGTATAGAACTGATAGGACAGCCCCAGAAAATACCTGTGTGTCCATTGCTTTGCCTGATAGGGGAAATCCACCTTCTTTAATACAGGATTTCATGGCCCCTGTATCGACCATGAAAGAGAATGTCTGTTTACCTACCTTTACATCTATCCAGGGTTCATCTTCCAGATCTGTAGTAACTGATAGAATTGAACACATCATGTGGGCTGGCCTATTCCTGATATATTTGAGCACCAGGATGCGAAAAAGGGTTTCCTCCAAGTACACTTGCTCCAGTGTAATGGGTGACTGTCCAATTTGGTAGAGGATTCTTTTCCCAAGCCTGTACTGGTGCCTGGGCTAACATGATTGGGGCGTGAGGGTATCATTCTGGACTTGCTGCAATGGCACAGAGTTCGGGATATAGGGTGATATGTGGGTATTCGTCTGGAGGGTACCTCTGTTAAAATATGGTGGTGAACTTCGATAATTCCGTGACAAATGCCCCATTCTTCCACACACCCAAAACTGCATTCCATACATTCCTCCATAGCCTCCTCCCATAGGCCCATTGAACAGGGGCCCCATGCCACCAAATCTGCCAAATGACCCGACCCCTCCTGAAAAGTCTCCCTTACCCCATGGAAATCCTCTCATCGGTCTTGGTCCAGCTACATACCCATCTGTCCATGCTTGTCCCAATCCAGAGTATATTTGTCCTTGTAGTCCCAACTGTCCCTGCTGTCCCTCTATGGGGCTGGTTATCATTGCCCCTCTAAACAAATTGTTGCTAGTTTTTTTCTGGACCAGCTTGCCCTCAGCCTTTTGTACCTGGTCTGTACCCCTCTTTTCCTTTTCCTGTCGCCTCTTACAAAAATGCACAATGTGCACCTGTATCTCCTGCCATCTCTTGACCTCTATGACCTTGTCTAGATCAGGCTGTACTTCATTAGGAAGTTTCTTTTTCACCATGTGATAAAAAATAGCCACATTTTTGTCCCATGGTTCTCCAATTTCTGCTCTCCACATCTCCTGAATCACCTGAATGTGGGCAGTGGGATCCTCATCTTACGTCATTGTTTTTGCTAAAATTGAATTTATGCCTAGCGTATCAGGATACATTATCATGAGTGCTCCCCAAAGTTGTGCCCTATAATTATTTAAAGCTGCTCCATTGTATGTATTCATGTCTAATAACCTGTATTCTTCCACAACTTGTCTGCCCGTTCCTCCATCAAAGCTGTGAAAAGGTTTTCCATGACCCCAATTGCCAACATGACACTGACAGTTTTTTTCCCTAGAGCATAAATCCACTTCCCCGTCCCTGCAGTGAGTGAAGGAAACATCTTCTTTAAGTTATTTCGGTCTATGGGTGACCATGGGACATACTACACCCTCGACTGACCCTTCTGGAATAGTGGGTATTGAGTTACTTTTGCTTTTAATAGGGCTTTCCCTAGCTGTCCTCGCCCTCTCTCTATGGCCATACGGGCTCCGCGGCACATCCGAAGACCCCATGGCATACTTTTCAGAGTCCTTCCGAGAGCAGGGGGCATAGCCACTGCTTCCTCTCCTCCTTGATCATTGTCTGTCTCCCAGTCCTTCTCTTCCTCTACAAATGCATTGCCTCTACACACAATAACAGAAAGTAATGTAAATGTAACACTTATCCCATTTACCATAAATATTGTAATATTTGTAGCAATTCATGAAAGTTACAGAAATGACGATGATGACATGTCCACTGTAAGAGGTTTTGTCTTTGAGGCTATTATATAATTTGGTGGTGATTTAGTATTGTGGTATTTTGTGTGGTAGATTGGCCTTACCTCATGTTGGTGATAATTTAATGGTGAACAAATGGTTTACACTATCCCATATGATAAGACAAACCTTCTCCCTTTTATAACTATGATACACTTTGGGCTGACTGTAAGCATATACACAGACTTAGCACATTTGTAGGAACCGAGTAAGCTTATAAATAATGTCAAGAATCGCATATAGATTGTGCCAATGACTTATCTATGTCACCAGCTTATGCCCTTGGAGGGCTCTGTTTCCCCTTCAGCATGCATGGTGGAACACATTCATACCAAGACACAAACATTCTAGCTTGCATATATATTTCCCCTTTTTGTCAGACTTTACCTTCTGGGTTAAATAAAGTGGTAAATATTTTATCACTGTGGTGCAAACACCAGAGCCTCTTATTTATCTCCCCGCAGTTAGCTAATAAGCATTGGAGACATAAAAAAGAAATCCTTAAACAAAGTCAGTCTTCATACCTTTTATAAATTTGTTAAACACCATGTCATTTACAATAAAAGCATAATCCACTTAGCAACAATGCATTCCCCAAATCTTACCCACATCAACATTGCTGCAGTTACCTACAAAAGAAGAAATATAAACAAGCATTGCAGTACAAGGAAAACATTTATAAATGTGGCATTCTGTCATTTTGTCAATTAGCGCATGTAAAAAGAAACATCAAACACTCTGTTTTAAAAATTTACTCCTGTGCTAACTGATAATGAATCACATTCAACCGTCCATGCTACTCATGTTCTGACTTCACTTACAATGAATTAGGAGACTTCTGCACTTTGTCTGGGACAATCTCTTTCCACTGTGTTGTATCTGTGCTGAACTGTTACAACCCCCACACTGCCTGTCCGAGCCCCTGGAGTCAGTCTTGGAATCCCAGCACTTCAATTCCAGGATGGTCACCTCTCTGCCAACTCCCTTCTGCCAGCTGTAGCGCCATAAAGAAAAAGTCCCTTCCTTTTCTCAACACCTCTATTTATTTAATTTGTCTGTAAATCAAGAGCACAGTTGCCTCCCCCCTGACATATCTGCACACCTCCTAGACTTCTGACGCTACCATCCAATCGCACACTAGAGCATGTATGTATCTACTTATTTCCTGGTCAAACAAAAGAAGCTTCACAATTTGCAAAAAAGACAGTTCATTCATTCCTTTTTTTATTTTTTTATACTGTGCATCTCCTTCCATGAAGCGAAAGAGAGAGGAAAATCACAGGATTTCCATCTGTGTTTATTGAAATTGCATTGTAATGTTAATCAGGAGAGCTACTTAGTCATTGGGTATTATTGACAGGGAAGTTAATTAGTTAGCATGGGTTATTTTCAAAATGCAATTTTACACAGATAGGAATGCTCATAATTTGTATGTGTATAATGCATATTGAACCCACTGTCTTTTCTGCAAACACTCTGCTTTGCCATTGAAGGCCTAATTAACTGTTATAATGACTCCATGTGGCATTTCACCTGCTTCATATAATTTCCTATCTCTTTTCTGCATTCAGACTAATCCCACTAAAATGCTGACCCATTTGCATTTTAAATTGACTGTTATCTGCACGCATTCAGTTAGCTCCTTCTATTGAAAACACTGTAATCAGCATTTGCTCCCATTTTGTTGCTTCTATTGAAAACACTGTAATCTGCATTTGCACCGATTTTGTTGCTTCCACTGAAAACTATAATGAATTAATGCCATATATCCCTACACCACCCCTGACTCAGTGGTATGGCATGCAATGTTTGAACTTTTCTAATTTCCCAATAATATTGGGTCCGGCCATTTGCTTATTGTATTCTTTCACATTTCTGGTGATGTAAGGTCTTTTGTTTATTAGGCTGACATACATTTTCTATATTAGTCTCATATGATTGGAGAAAGTGTGTGAAGGATTGCATGTAGTGTAAATATGATGAGGAAATTATAGTTTGAATGGGTGGCATTTGTGTTTCTCAGTTTGTAATGCATTTGTGCTTTATATAGTACATTTTGAAGATGTTAGGCCTGAATACCCCCTTAGCTACACAATTAGCTAAGGGGGTATTCAACCTAATAAACAAAAGACCTTACATCACCAGAAATGTGAAAGAAGGGTACAGTTTCTTCTCTCTCTACATTAATTGGTCACTACAATCTAAAGGTGCAAAGTGCACCTAAACACAATAAACATGACACATGTTACCATAATGTTTTATTACACATTCATAAAGGTGTTGTAAGATCATCTGTTACAAATAGCACGAAAATGTATTTCATATCTTAAATATTCATTCAAAAGAATGTGTATTTGAATTGAAAGATATGCACCAACTATGAGATTTGTCAAGGCATATCTATGTAAAAAGAAGGAAGGACATATAATTAACTCCATTTATGTCCATTTATGTCACATTTATGTCACATTTGTGGAAGTGTTTGAATCCAGTTTTACATATGAAAAGTGTTATATTGGAATGGTGCTGAAGAATCCTAGTTTGCCTATCAAGTTGGGAAATGTTCTTTTTTTATTTGTGGTAACTTTGTAATGGTGAGTTGATGGTGAACTTTTGTTTTTTGAGAAGTGGATTGGGAAGTGGTTTGGGAATTGTACTCTGAATGTATGGTTTGTCAGGTATTACTAAAGACATGTTTATTGGGATGGGACAAGGTGAATATTGATGAGGTTTGATAGTGTAGCATTGTGGGACTGTTCAGGGTGCTTGGCCTTTGAAATGCTAGTGAGAGTGGGTATGGGTAGTGGAGGGAGGACGGATATGGTGAAGTGTTTTGTTGAGTAGCAGTAGTAGTGATTAGTTTGTAGATGAACTGTGGGATGGTGGGTCAGGCCATTGGCCTTATTAGGCCTGAACAGGTAGAACGCTCACACCAGAGAGAATACAACCCACTAGGGAACAAAGGCCCACATCGATGTTGTAAGGATAACAAGTATTAATCTCACACAAAAATGAGAGCAACAGCAAAGAACAAGGCTGCCAAGAACGTTCTGCTTGAAAAAAGTACAAGCAGAGGCTTAAAAGGAGGCACATCATCATCATGATGCAATACTATATGGTAGAAACATTTGCGTCTGGTTGTTGTGCACCTATACATGATCTGCCTGCTCCAAAAAAGAAATGCCAGGCCATTAGATCCAACCTAGTCAGTCCATCATTCATCCTGTGGTTGTTGCAGAGATCATCTTCTCATCAACAGAAGTCAAAGAACAAATGAACTACACTCCTAAAACAATGCAACTTCATCCTTATGCTGTGCACCTGGCAGGATTTAAGACCAGCACAAAGGAGGTTCTGGGGAGCTCTGACTTCCACATACACATTTCACTCACTCCCCTTCGTGCCATCTCGCTGCAAGGTCTTCAGCCGCATTTGAACTATATAATTTATCCCTTCCAGCACCTCATAATACAAATCATATAATTGTAGCTCGCAGACATGCAATGTCCGTTCGCTTTGAACATTCGAGACTTGTTAATTTAAGGGTGATGGTGGAAGCTCACCTGGTGCCCTAGAATTCAGGGATCTTGGGGCTAAGTCAGTTATATGGGCTATAACTCGTGGTTGCCTGCGGGTGAGCGAGGTCAGACTTTGGCCAGTGCAAGATAACATGCACACTTGGTGCAGGTCTATGATAGTGGCCTTGTAGGGCACATTCCTTTTGGATAGAAAAACATCTGTTCAACAATGTTAGAACAATGAATTTGCTGTAAAGTGGTTGCGGGGTGTGAGTTGTCCTCATGGGAACTGGGGCATGGCTGGAAGTTACTCGGGCATGGCTGGAAGTTTCCCTTACCTTGCAATTAGGGCTTAGTGCATGCAATGCCAGTTTTTCCGCGCAGGCCTTGACTACTAACTATGATTATTAAAATGTATGCAAAATGCACCAACACCTACGCAAAATGGCAGACTTGTTCATGTCCTGGGTTATACTATGTGGGTTGATTCTATTGGAGTAGGGTCCTACCACCATCCCCCCTCAAACCTTTGGCGCATCATGGTGCTTCAAATGCAGCTTGCCTTACTTTGAAACGCTTAAGGGGGTGGGATGGGGTTTCCCCCTTTCCAACCGGATTCTTAAGGGGGACTAATTAAGTAGGTGGTGGGAGGATTAAGTGAGTAGCAGGGTCCTACTATGTGAGCAGCAGCCTTCTCAATGCTCTGTGTGTGGAGTTGACCTACAGTCTTTAAGTAGAGGTTTTGTAAGGTGTGAAAAGTGGACCTGGATGGGGCAATTGAGTAGCAGTGCTCTACCTTACACGTCTCCTATCTCATGACCTGGGTTATGTTTTGAGGACCAGCAGAGACTAATGAATGTCAGGTTGCTACATTAAAGACAAGATATCTAATAGATTATCTTGCCACACATGCATGTATGTAAATTAACAAGTTATGGTAATTTATACTATGTTTTTCGTGTTCAGGAGTAAAATGCACACTTTGTATGTTCAGTTTTAAAAGATACATGAATGTAATGGGAGAAGACCATTTGTTTTATATGGTGATATATGTTGTATAAATTAGTGTTACATGATTGGAGAAAGTGTGTGAAGAATTGCATGTACAGTGCATAAGATGAGCAAAGTAGAGTTTGAATGGATGGAAACTGAGTTTTAGTTTGTTATGCATTTGTGGTTGGAACAGTACATTTTTAAGATGGTAATATTGCATGCAACTTGAGATAATTGTATAGATGATAGTGATGATTTGTTTTAAAGGCTCAGAATTTGTAATTCCCTTTTCACCCACCTACCTGCACGAGGAGCATTGGGGACTGGAGCATGAAGCTCCAGTCTCCTATGCTCTTCTCACTTGGCTGCTGTAATTAAAAAGGAACCATGTTCATGTTCGAGTCGCAGTGGCCATTTTGGAACAGGTTTCATATGGCTACTGTCATCTGAAAAGAGACCATTTTGAATTTCAATGGCTGAGGCTTTTTTTTCTGTCGGGATATGTGCTTCATTTGAACACATCTCGAGCCAGAAATAAAATAAAAGAAAATGATCTGCATCTGGTGCAAACCCCGGGTCGCAAATAACTTTCACGCCTGGTCTGGCAGGGAGACATAAGATTTTATGTCCTGTAGCCTTGATTGAGGCCCTTGTTTCACTTGGGCCTACAAAGTCTGGGCTGGCAGCCCACTAAACCCTGTTTCCGCCCGTTAGACTGGGTGTGAACGTTAAATTATATATTGAAAATATAAAGAAACACAATGTGTGACCTTCACCATCGCAACTATTTTAATACAGCTTTTTTTGTAGGATGCCATCAAGAAAGCAACAACAATGTGCCATAAGAAAGGATCGTCTGTAGGGAAGTAAACTTTTATAATGTAATATTTTTAAAAGTAGTGTTGTTAAATCTGTAGATACAAATCCAGTAGATGATACAACAATACCTGTTATCGATAGTACTGCAATAAAAAAAAACAGATGTACCAAATGAGCAAATTGATGGAACCAAAATTGTTTTTCTTGAAAGTAAGAAAGTAAAAAATGTATCAAATGTGTTACTAGCTAGTAAAAAAAGAGAGATTTTTTAGAAGAAAAGTTAGCCAATTTGCTCTCAATTTGAAACAGAAGAATAAAGGTATATATAGGAAAGTATTTCACTCTCCAGTTTGTACAAATCTTTGGAGAAGTGTGAAACCAACATTGAAAAAGTAATGATTTAAAAGATTTTCACATGAAAAGATAATTGTTCATTTTGTATTGAATAAACTTAAGAAATTACTTAGGGTGTCTATGCCAATCTATACAAATATAGATTGAGTCCATGTACTTTTGTGACATGTTTTGTGGAGAGTGGACAATTCTCATACGGAACAAATGTTTCCCTAGTTATTGATGAGAATGAACGTAGCTATCAAGTTCGAATCTGAGTGATTTCTAGAAAAGAAGAAATCGCTCAGTGTGATCATACAGAAATGGAAAGTTTAGGTCAGTCAAAAATAAAACCGAAGAAGCATTGTGAGGTATGAACGTGCAATTTATTTTGCAATATTGAGACATTTTCTTGTAAGGTCTTAAAGAGATTTTTGCAAGTGTTGCACAAAAATGATAATGCTCAAAGACAGATCAAGTTGCTACAAAGAATAGATGACTGTGAAGTTTATGAATACACAGGGCTTTTGGGTCAGTCTCAAGTTTTTCTTGATAAATGTAGATGTAAGAGTCTGTTTCATCATATACGGATGTTTGCTGCACATCAAACTGAAATGAGATACCTTGTAGTTAAACTGTATAGGTGCAAAACACCAAGTATGACTCTTGCATTTTTAAATCAAACACTTTTGACTGGAACTGCAGAAAGATTACTTTCTACAGTGGAAATGATAAATATCATGTATTTAAAAGAGTATGTGTATGTAGCTGATAGATTTACAGGAAGTGGAAATGATGATCCTATGCTTTCAAAGGATCAGATTTTTCAACAGTATAAAAGAAGTATTGCAATGTTTGCATATCTTGTTGACACACTTTTTATAAGTCTCATGTACAACAAGTGTACATTGAGGAGAACATTAAACACAGTGTAGAAGATGTTTGGAAATAACTTTATCTGTATTTGTTTGTAGGACAACAATTTGAAACAAGAGAAGTAGATTATAATTTGCAGATTCCATGTTGGGTTTTATAATGAAAGAAGTATTCCTCTAAGAAGTGTTTCGAATGGCATGGTAGTGCCTGATAGCCCTTCTGGGCTTAAAAAATGTAACATGTTTGAACTGATGCATTACAAACTGTTCGTCCTTTCCAAGTTATTATTAGATTACAAACAAAGTTGTCAAATCTGCCTAAAAAATCTTTAGTGCAAGGTCTTAGATGCAAATGTCTGCATTTTACTCTCAATGTGGCAAAACATGTGACCACTCTAGGAATGATGCATGACATTGCAGATTCTTTGTCTGTTTTAGGAAACGGTGTTGCCACTAAAGATAACAGCATTTGGCAACAGCTTATATGATATGATGTGGCATTTATAACGTGTCTGTACACAGGTGTTATAGATATTGCAAAAGTGAAAAATGCATTGGTGTTTCTATTGGAGCACAATGATTTAAACAAAAGCAGTCTGACTGTACCAGACTAGTCTATGCTTGATGTTGAGTCAACAAACAAAAGCAGTGAAGGTCAGTTTCAGCGTGTGTCTGTTGTAGAAGGGAATAGTTTGTATGAACAATGCACTATTCATCCTCTACACTCACGTGAAGTCATGGGCGACTGTTTAGATTTGTATCAAATGAAAGCAACAACAGGTGCACAAATTAGTATCTAGGAAAAGACATTAGAAGCCTGTTGTTCCCCTATACTTTTTCCTACTGGTACTGAAGGGTGATTGAATGATTGTAAGGTGCAAATTTCTGCTTCAGAATATCGTTGTACAAAAATGTATTCAGAAGATTCACGATTCAGCACCACTGTTGAATATATTTTTCTCGTATCGTATGAAAGTGAATTTTCAACATTATGTTATGCTGTTGCTCATACACTTCAGACCAGAATTATATTTCAAAATATTTCTGCATGTGAGATGTTGCCACAGGTGAAAGAAAAAAATGAAGTTTTAGAGGGCAAAATGTATGAATATTCTTGCCACAATTACAGGAGCTAAATACTATTGGTATTTGAGAAACTCTAAGGTTATATGCATGATCGGAAACTTGGGATCTCCAACATGGTTTGTGACTTTAAGTTGCGCTTAGTATGGTTGGGATGATCTTGCAGAGTGGAGTTGGGAAACTAATGCTGAAAAAGACAACATAGAACACATGATACCAGGAGAAGTGTTTTCTATGGACCCTGTAAGTGAATCACAGTTTTTTCATCACAGATTTTAGCCATGTTACACTTTTTATGTAATATAGAAAATGGTCCACTAGGCCCCGTGGAACATTTTGGAGGAAAGAGTACCAGGCACATGGGGCTCCACATATACATATGCTGTTGTGGATTAAAGATGCTCCTCAGTTTGGTAAGGAAAGTGATGGCTGTGTGATGGAGTTCATTGAAGAATATATTACTTGTTCTATTTCAGCTCAGCACATGAATGCTTATCTTCGGAACAAGGTGGAAAGGTTTCAAAAGCATTCATGTGGAAAGTACTGTCAAAGAAAATACAAAAGTAAAGACAAGTACTACACTCATTGCAGATTTGGCTTTCCAAGGCCTGTGACACCAGTTGGTCGAGTGACTAGTGTAATGTCACTTGTTCGACACTATACCAATTTATGAATGATTACAATCCTGTAATTGCCCCGCTTTGGAATGCAAATACTGATGTACAGTATATTGCTTATGATACAACAGCTGTTGCTCGTTATGTTACAGCATACATGACAAGAAAATAGCAATGCAGCATACGAATGGGCAGATTTATCAGCAGATAAAAGTCTTAGGGCCTCATTACAAGTATCTTGAACCAGCATACCCAGAGTCACGATGTCACTAACACTGTCACCGCACGAGACCTACCGTATCCCTCAGCACCGTCAACAGAATCTGTGGAAAAACGCATTGGTCGGGCCAGAGACACCAGCATGTCGGTAGTATGTTCTCATTCAGAGTACCACGTACAAGAAATACAAGCATGAAAGTGGCAGTAGCACCGTGATGACTGTGCCAGAAACACCGGCATCGCAGACCAGGCGTTAAACAGTGTCAGGTGTCCAGAAACCGGTCACATGTGGCACAAATCAGCCCAGGTGGCCACCATGATCACTGAAAAAGCAGGACAGGACCACTGCCACATCCCACACCCCCTCACAACACTACCATAGAGCTAGAGGCTGAGCTTGCAGGGATACAACTTGAAGAGGTAAAGAGGCAGAGAGGCAGAGGAGGCGGCAGAGGCACAGGAGGAGAAGGAGGACAACCATGGCCATGCAAAATAACAATGGCCAGCAGATTGCACCATGCAGGCAGCCACCCATACCACGCATAAGGGCCACATCATTCAACCTCAGCCAAACCCAGATCAGCACCATCTACCGGCTATGCAGGGATACCATCACATCCATAGTGGACCTGATCCATGATTACCTTGTCAGTCTCATACAGATCTGCACTGCCATCCAGCTCTTGCTCAAGGTAGTATCTGTATACACTTCCTCACCACCGGCACCTACCAACACACTGTGGGTCAACTGCATGGGAGATCCCAACCGTGATTTTCACGGGTCCTCTTTCAGGTCACTGATGCCCTTTTGCGGCCCATGTGTGATCACATAGGCTTACCCAGAACACCTGACCAGGTTAATACAACGGAAATAGCATTCCATACCCTTGCCGGCATGCCCAATGTGATTGATGCATTGGACTACACACATGTGGAGCTGGTGGCCAGATATGCCAGGCATGCCGTTGAGGCAGTGTACAGGAACCATAAACTATACCACTCTCTCAATGTGCAGGTAGTGTGTGATGCACACCAGCTCATCACCCATTGCTGTTGGGTGAGTGTAATGATTGAAGCATGAGCACTGTGCTATTGGGGGGACATAATACAACCAAGTGTACCTGGCAGTTGTGTGAGTGTTATGATCAAAGCATGTGCAATGTGGAATTGGGTGGTCCACAACTATGTGCAGTGCATGTGTGCAATGCAATGTCCGAACCATTAATAGCATGCCTGAGTTGAAGGGCATGACTCGTGTATGTCAAATGGAAAGACAGAGCATGCACATGCATAATAACATCAAAGCTGGACTGCAACATAAAATTCACTACAAGTACCAGAATGCATCAAACCAATGTCCCAGCTCCCTGCAAAAACACACTGTGCACAACCCACACCGCTTGCAGTACAGACTTATCATTCAAATGCAGCATAACACCCCACCTCCAAACCACTAGCTTACCACATAGCATGTAGCCAGGTCCCCTGACTGTTCCAAATGCACATACACATATGCATTTGACCAGGATGGCAATAAAACAGTTTGACATATCAATGGATGGGTGATATTACCATCATAGGACATGCACACCAAAAGCAAATCAGACCACACATTAGTCTGAAATGTGTGTGTCGCAGTGAAAGGGTCATCGGGCAAGGTGGGTGTGAATGGGCATTGGAAAAGTGACAGCAAACCACCCATCCATCACGCATAGTGACAAAGCATATTGGCTGCTTGGCAATCATTAGGCTTTCATCACCTTCCCAATCCAATAAATTCCATCTATGTTACCCCTCTGTGTATACATCCACATCCATAATTTTGCCAGATTCATTAATGCTCATCAACCACTATGCAGCACATCATGTACATCAAAATGCAAGTATGCCTTCACGCATGTACTCAATCTCTAAACTTTAGCAATTCTTTTTTGCACATAAAGAAACGTTATCAACTGTGACAGCTCTGCCTACCAGGTCTAAGGCCCCCGGCAGGGTCTGACCTGTTGGTCAAACTGGCTGTGTTAAGCAGATTTCTATTTTGCAGGCCTAGAACCAGCCACCTGGTAATGCCACTGGCACACTTACACCCAGACAAGCCACATTTGCTGTTTGCCCATGTCATTACATTGATATTGATGAATGCGGCAGAAATCCATCAGATCACCCTGATTCTATGGAAAACTGTCCATATAATGCATATACATCAATTTGCATTGAAAATGTGCATGTTACCATGCTCATCTCTGATATATGCTATATCATCTGCAAATCTTATGTAATAACTTGCATCAGTGACTGAACAATATACAGACTGTACCAACATGATACAGGCCCCATAATGTTTTTCTCCCTTTCTGTCCCTCCCGTGCAGGTGATGCTGGATACCTCTTGTTGCCATGGCTGATGACCCCCATGAGGCAACCACAGAGTCAGCATGAGCATGGCTACAAATGTGCTCACATCAGGACACGTTGTACGATTCAACAGACATTTGGCATGTTAACGGCAAGGCTCTGCTGCCTGAGCAGATCGGGGGTGGGGGCACTGATGTACAGCCCTGTGAAGGTGGGCAAGATAGGCCTGGCCTATGCATTGTGGCACTACATGCATCTCAGGTGCAGCATACCACTGCCCGTGTACATGGACATGCACGCACCTGCTGCAGATGATGAGAATGACAGTGATGAGGAACTGCCATTGGCACATCGCAGGGATGTCATGGATGGCCGTGAGGCATGCAATTCACTGATTACCCACTATTTCTGTGCACATCACACAAGTACATGGCTTAGGACAGCTAACGCACTCAACACTGTACAGGAAATAAAATCACTCAGTCACACTAAAATGTCCAGTCATGATTTCAATGCAACACCAAGAGTAATGTATATAATTAAATGAATAACAAATGCGGCACTACATGAACTACCAAAACTATACCTCCCCACTCACCCTCCCCAACTATCCCTCCCCACTCCCCCTCCCCAGATATCTCTCCCCACTCCATCCCCAACTATCCCTCCCCACTCCCCCTCCCAATCTATCCCTCCACACTTCCAATCCCCAATTATCTCTCCACAACTCCTGTAATGTCCAAGTAGTCCTTGCAGAAGACACATATAGGGCACATGTCTCTTGTCTATTTACGGGCCTATTTACGTTCCATTTTGCTATTTGTGTATAGATGTGTTAGGAACTTAATCAGTCAAAATATTTACATAACCATTAGACTGAGCAATAGGATCTAACACGCCTTGAGGGGGACTTCTGCGGGTGACAATACCTTATTGAGCAATATTCAAACTGTTACACTCATTTGCTATCTCTTTTGACTGGTAGATCCCCGGAGTATTGGCTAATCCTGAGCTCACGAGGCTGGGGGGGTGGATACCAAGTCACATTTGCAGTCGCAAACATCGGTATTTACAGCAGAGGATTTAGACACAGTAGAAATGTCAGCAGCTGGAATGCAAGGAATGCCTGTGTCAGAGACTGGCGATTGAATAATTGGCAAACACACTGTATCATCAACACAAGCCTTTTTAAATTTGGAATTGCATTTTGTCTGTACACAGGCATCAGTTCTATGAGATTTGGTTGCAACCATCATAGCATGAATGAGGGACTTGTCAGTTGGTAATCCACCACTCTCATTTTTGGCCTTCACAGGATCACCTTTAAAAAAAAGGAATAGCCCCACACAATTCAGAGGATGGTTTTGGTTGTGATTCAGATTTGGTATGATAATAGCAGTTTCATTACCGGTGATTAAATGATTCTGAATGCTTATATGTAAATCAATGACCAGTTCTTCAGGTACCGGAGTTAGCAAGGAACCTATAATTTTAGGGTTCTTCTTATTGCAGTTCATCGAGTCAATTATTGACAAGTTACGTAACCATTATAGAGATAAATTGTTTAGAACATTTTGGTCCTTCATTTTTTTTATTTTTTCCACCTCGACCGGGAAGGCAGTCAGTGGGGACACTTTGTAGCATGTCGATTAAATGCCTGTTGCAGTGGAGGACTGTCACCAATTTCAATGGTGGCAGTGTTTACTGTGGCTGGCCATAGGGGCTCTCACACCTCGCTTATTACAGCTTCTTCAGTGTAGGTTTCTCAAGGCAGGATTTTTGCGGGTGTGATAAATGATGCAGGTGGATTAGGTTCCCCTAGGTTGTGATTCAGTGCTGCCACCAGGCCTGCTTCTTTGTGACTACCCAATTCGGCCTCGTGCCACCTGGCTTTCAGTTGAACAACTCATTGCTTTATTCGCACATGTATTAATTTCTGCGGTGATAGTCTTAGGTTCAATAGTTGTGTGAGATTGGGGTTGACTTCGTAGCCTGTCTGCAGGGACATCATGCTTGCTAATCTGTTAAACAATCTAGATAAAAATAACTGGGTGCACAAAGGAAAAATAGGAATGGAACACAAACAAATGAACGTTTAAGTTCACACAGGACAGGGTGAGTAACTAAGAGTAATGAGAAACTGTGGGTTCAAAGGGAAACAGAAAACAACCACAAAAGAATCCCTGCAGTTACCACCACAGGCCACTCTCAGTGTCAGATACCGAGCCCAGCTCAAGGGGAGTATCAGGCCCCCCCAGTCACTGGCACGGTTTCAGTAGTTTAGAATCACACACTTTCAGATCTCAATCCTTCACCGCAGGCAAAATTACGGCAAGTCACCAAGCACAGCTCAAAGGGAATACTAGATGCCCCACAGTTGCTGGCACAGTTTCAGTAGTTTGAGATCAAACACTCATAAATCTTAGATCTCAATAATTTCACTTGCAGTTAATTAGAAGGAATAATCTCTGTGCAGTTCAAATGGTTCAGACCAGGTTGAAGTAACATTTTAGAATCACGCCCCAGTTGCCAGTGCACACAGGGTTCAAATGGATGGCATGACTTCAACAGCAGATATAACTTCCATAGTAAACACTCCTGCAGCACTCTGCTGCGCTTCGCTGTAGGGATAGATTTTATAGAAAAGGCAGCGCCTCCTGGGAATAGGCACAGTAAACAGACTTCAACAGCAGATAGAACGCCCACAGTAAACACTCCTGCAGAAATCAGCTGCGCTTTGCTGTAGAGATTGATTTTGTAGAAAAGGCACTACCTCCTAAGAATAGGCACAGTAAACAAACTTCAACAGCAGATAGAACTCCTATAGTAAACATTCAAGCAGCATTACTATAGTATGTGTGGCCAATGGCCACTTCCACCACAATACAATTAAACCATATAACCAATGTGTACGATACACTTTCAAATAATAAAACTCACCCAGAACCCCTTGCAATTGAAATGATGTCCACGGACAGCAAAATTGACCGCAGAGTCGGCGGCACCTGCACGCCCTTTTTTCAACCAGAAAAACAGCTCCATGTCATCTTTATTCCACTCCCCGACCCTTTCGAGGGCCTCTTTTGGTCACCATTATTACCAAATGTTTTTTTCCAGACGTTTTCCCCACAGCGCTGTCCTCGGATCCAACACGGACAGTTTCAAAAAGTATGATGCACCTCATGCATTTGAGAATCCAATCAGCGGGTGAGTACAATTCCTCCGGTTCAGGAAGTGAGTCCGCTGACTGGACCAAGATATCACTAATTTATTTATGACCTATTCTGTGGCCATTTAAAAAAAAAAAAATACTGGAAAGATTTGAATCAAATGTACAAAAGTACGCTTTGAGAGCCAACCTGCCGCTCCTGACGGAAATTTTGTGAAAATCCGTCTAGCGGAACATTTTTTCCATTGCATCTCTGAGGATTCCCACACATTTGAGCCCCCCTCTATAACTTTGCTCCCCCCGGACAAAAGTGTGTCAAACTTCGAAGAATCATTTTGAGGGGGGTAAACTGTGTTAAACTTCTAAGAATCATTTTGTGGGGGGCATATGTTATTAGCTGCCCAAAAAGTGCTCTTTCTATGAGTTGAGCCACTTATCCATAACTACAGGGCCTCTACCGCAAGCCCTGTAATAGATTGCATAGAGCAGTGTGTCCACCACCAACTGCCCTGATCTTTTATACAGTACCTAAAATTCACTAGGGGAGAGTAATGCCTCCTGGTTGGCCGATTTTATCAGGGAATGTGTCCATTCTTGAGCTCTTATCACAATATAGTGATTTATTTCTGTAACAAAAAATACCCACTATGTGTTCATTTATCAAAGATGCTACAGATGCTATAGCTTTGATAGAGGGCATCCCTTTTGGACCCACCCTACAGACCCTTATATATAAGGACATTGAAGCCTTGTATACTAGTGTACCTCGGAACAAAATGGTGATTTTTACTATTTATTATTAAAGTGATATATATTTTCCTTTACTTGGGTTGTTGAATATGCCTTCTTGCATTGCTGAGTCTCATTGTAATGTCTACCTTGGTAATAGCCATATGGTTATGTTAAGTTGTATGTGAAGATAATCGATCCATCTCTACTATCCTTAGGGTCGCAGTAGTAAGGGGTATTCAATTCTCTGTGCGTTATGCACCATTTTGTTTCTTGATTAACGTCCCATTTCAGAATTGTTTCCTGAAAACAAAAATTTGGGATTTTGCCCTTTCTTTAGATACCTACTAGTGTACCTCTACAAAAGATGTATTCCATAAGCATTATCAAGAATCTTCGGCCATCTGTCATTCAACACATCTGCTAAGAAGCCGGCCATTCAAGTCATGTTGCACTTTTCCACATGCAATAACCCACTCCATCTGTCTTATGCCATTACAGATCATTGGATCAATTGAACAATTATGTTTCATGTGATTGTACTAAGTTTACAAATTAAATGAAGCTCTAATATGTTAGTGTTAGTATAAGTGAGCTCTACGCCAGTGATAGGCCCTACATTCCAATGGACTCACATGGTCAGTCAATCCTTGTGCTTGATATATTGCCCATGCTGAAAAGGCTGTGTTTGCACCATCCCAAGCGCAGTCCAATGTTTCCCTCTTAGCACCTTTTTCTATTGTCACTAGAATATCGAGAATTGTCGAAGCAACCTCACCTGAGCTCCTTCCGTACAGTTAGGACACCTCATTGTGACACCTCATTGTGATATAAAATGCATTTAAGGGTAGGGAGAATATGATGGTATCCAATGTAGCATTCATAACAATATAATGAAATCCAGACCTATGGACTTTACTAATGGCCATACCACATCGATTAGCATGCAACATTGGTATTATTAAAAAAAACTCTGTTATCTCAATACTATGCAAAGGTAAATCGTGCACAATGTATAACCTTCACCTTTTGGTCTAGAACTGAAGATGAACTTTTAGTCTACTCTGTCACTAAATATTTCTACAGAGCTTGGCTAAAGAGACATTCTGCCCTAAACTTGGCAAAATGAATTGTATGTGACTTTGCTCCTTCAAAATAATATAATTATTTTGAACCATGGCAACCATGTTTTAATATGTTGATGAATGTGGTTACATTCATGATAATGTTGATTGATTACTATTCTATTTTATGCCGTGATAGATGATTTTAAGGACACTTGAATGTATATCATGATTTGTGATGTGTTTGATGTTGTGTTTAATTGTGTACCCTATGACGTTAAGTTGTTTAATGGTGAATAAACAAACATTACATTCTCCTGTGTCGTATTCTATGACAAGAATGGAGGCGAGCATTATGCTTAAACTTCTTTAATTTACTTCAACAAACCAATAAACCAATAACAAAACTTTCCTGGAACTACAATCCCAATAGTCTCTGTAGTCCATCTCCTACCATGCTCAGCTATGACCACTTCCTGTCCCTGAGCTCTTCCTCTTCTTTTACTGCTCTTCAAGCAGATAAGTACTATGTTAACCATCTCCCTATATGATGTAGGGTTTATTAGTAGAATTAAGCTGTTGTAACAAGCGCAGCACAGGAGACGAGCAGCACAAGGTACCTGATAATATATATTGTGAATGCTGATCACGCGGTCTGCATTTCACCATATAAATATGCATTAGTTATTAATTGGGAATCATCATGTATGAGCCGGGTTTCCACGGCAGGGTTACCCGTGCCGTATGACCATCATTCTAGGGGTCCTCACCTGGCACTGTGGAAGCCCGAAGCTTGTTTCAGCAGCCAAGGCTCTCCAGCCCCCTCCTTTTTGGAGGCGGTGCCCACATTGGGAGAGGCGAGCGAGCGCCTAAACTCTCCAGCCCCCTCCTTCGTGGAGGCGGAGCCTGCCTTCAGAGATGCCTGTGATGTCATCTTTGATGTCCTGGGTGTTAGTCTTAGCAGTGCACGGTGGTGGCGCGAGTTATGGTTGCTTAGCTTACCATAACTGGCGAATTTCAAGGGTTTTTCGGTTTTACTTGGAACCATAACGTCCCTTTAACAAAGTTTTTTCACTGAATTTCATAGGTTTTTAGTAGTGCAACTTAACCATAACGTCCCTTTAACAAAGTTTTTTTCACTGAATTTCATAGGTTTTTAGTAGCGCAACTTAACCATAACGTCCCTTTAACAAAGTTTTTTCAATGAATTTCATAGTTTCTTAGTAGCACAACATATATGTCATATGGAACTGACTAGATCTCTTCTTATGAACTTGATGTCCGCAAACTTATTTAATGTTCGCGGACATGTTCGGAGAACAGTACCGCTACCTAAAAACTGTGGGGGGGGTGTGGGGTATGTTTGATTGTTATAGCATAATATAGAAACATTTAACAAATTCAAAAAGCAGCACACAAACACATTATATATAGTAATACATAAGAAATGTAACCCATATATGTAACACACTAACCATTCATTTAAATACAATATGTTCTGAAATGGAATATACCACAAGAAGATAAATTGGCTTCCAACATAATTACCTCACAGACACAACAGAACAGAGAGCAAGACCAGACCCACTGAATACATAGGACTTATCTTACCAGAAATAGTAAGTGTACTTCATTTTACTCATATATTTATAAACTTTCTGTATTAGATTAAAAAATATATTATCTTTTTTTTTTTTTCTCACAGAAATGTCTAGTACTCTGGAATGGCTAGAGGACAATTTCCCACATCAAGAAATGTCACAAGATAGTGAAACTTATGGTAAACACTTTATAATATAAACCATTTATTTATTTATTTTTTTATATACATTTAACATACATATTGTTTTTTTGTACAGAGCATACCAAAATAGAAAAAACTTCAGAAAACCCTGTTATGGATAACAGTCTTCACAATATAGAAGAAAAAATGGATGTATTGTTGGCTAATTTTAATAATTTAAAAACTTTTGTTGAAAATCATTTCAAACCAAAAACCTCGTACCATTGCCCCACATGTACTTGTCCCTCCTCACCATATCCCAGTCAATTATCCCCAAACCCTCTCCATAATCCAAAACGTTTTGATGAGACTTCCATCCCTTCTTCACCTAATACCAATCATGTTGAAACCCCAAATTCTCCTGTTTTTGTTTCTGTTTCTGCCTCACCTTCTCTGTCATAAATTATTAATATATGTTAAATAAGGTTTAATTTTTATATTGTATTGTGAAAGGTTTCCGTTTCTTTTTTTTAAAAACAATAAAAGTGTCCGCGGACAGTGCGTGTGTTGTGAAATGTTCGTACATAAACGAAAATGGAGGTGTCCTGAAGAATACCACACCTGTTCGTACTGTTCGCTAGCAAGTTGAAACTGTTCTAAGAGCACAAGTGGTGTCCTGAAATGTTCGTAAAGAAACAAAAATTAAAGTGTTCTAAAGAACACTATATCTGTCCGTAATGTTCGCTATCAACTTAAAACTGTCCTAAGAACACAATTGGTGTCCTGAAATGTTCGTAAATAAACGAAAATGATGTGTACTGAACAACAGTATAACTGTTCGTAGTGTTCGCTAGCAACATGAAACTGTACTAAGAACACACGCGGTGTCCTGAATTGTTCGTAAACAAACAAAAATGAAAATGTCCTAAAGAACACTATACCTGTCCGGTACTGTTCGCTAGCAAGTTCAAACTGTTCTAAGAACGCTATTGGTGTCCTGAAATGTTCGTACGTAAACGAAAATGGAGGTGTCCTGAAGAACACTATACCTGTTTGTAGTGTTCGCTACCCAATTGAAACTGTTCTAAGAACACAATTGGTGTCCTGAAATGTTCGTACATAAACGAAATTACACGTGTCCTGAAGAACACTATATCTGTCCTTACTGTTCGCTAACAAGTTTAAACTGTTCTAAGAACACACGTGGTGTCCTGAAATGTTCGTTTCACGTGTGACGCTCTTTTAATATCTTCAGAACCCGAACAGTGTCCGTAGGACATCAATGCGCATGTGCTAACCAATCTCTGTGCACTTGGTGTCCTGCGGACAGGCGCTTCCTTCGCGGACTAGTTCGCAAACGGATCATATGACCGCGCCCACACTCATCGTGTGTACTGAAATGCGGACAATGTTCGTGTCCCCGAACAATTTAAAAGTACATTTTCAGTTAATCCATAATATTTTTCAATAAAATCTCACCATGGCACAAGTCCCACATAGCAATCTTGAGTTTCTATATACCTTTTGAAACTTTCCGATCCTTTTTTTGTGTTCGATCTGTCCGCGGACAGTGCGCATGTCCGCGAACCGCGCAGAAGCACCCCTATAAAAGACCACGTCCAAGAGCTTATTACCATTGTGTTTCTGGCTATTCTTCAGAACACAGTGATTTTTGCTGCCACCTGCAGACTACACCATCATCGAGATGGCATCCTTGGCTGCTGAACTGCCACTTGGTGCTGCACCTGCTTCAGCACTACCCCCACCCCCTCCACCACCACCACCTCCCCAAGGGCCTGAAGAGGGGAACAGGAGTGAGGATGCGGAGGAGGAAGAAGAGGATGATGAGAATGAGGTACAGGAAAACCCTACTACCCGCACTAGGCATGAGTCTTGGGTGTTATTTACCATTCATGGTAATGTTCCTAAGGCTCGTGCGAACCGTGTTACCTGCAATGAGTGCAAAATGATACTCAGTCGCGGGAAGCACGGTAAGTACAGCTTTGTGACCACTACTATGAAGCGACACCTGAAGTCATTTCACTCTGTGGCTATTAGCAGGGTTGTACCTTGCGAAGAACGTAGCAGGTTGATTTCCTCTACTTCATCCTCTGTTTCTGATCCTGTCACCACAAGAACCACCTCTGTGGGACAGCATCTTCCTCAAGCTGCCTCACAGGCTATACAGAATGCTGATGACCCTTACCTTTCGAGGGCACAGTTGTATGTATGTACTGTGATACAGTACTCTGTAGGGGGGAGCGACTTCGGAGTGCTTTTGAGACTATCGTCTCAGAGCACAAGAAGACCTGCTCACTACCCAAATAAAACCCACTCTACATCTTCCTCTCTCAGCTCGCCCTTTCTTATCCTTGTGGTTGGTGTCCCTCCCTTTACCCTCCTTTACCCTCCTCTCCTAGAGTGTTGTGTCTGAAAAACCAAAAGAAATACAAAATTACAAAAATCAAAAAAAAAATAAGGCTCTTTTCAGAGCCGCCTTTCCCAGTTAAAAAATAGAAGTGAAAATAAATGAAGCAGGGCTCTTTGTATTTTTTTGAAGTCCGCGGACAGTTCGTGAAAGTTAAAAAAATTGGGTTGCTACTCCATCACAAACATTGTAATTTTCTCTGGAAAGAAGTGGTGGCTCTGAAAAGAGCCTTTGGGTGGTGTTTGTAAGTCAAAAATTGTAAATGCTTAACATCTTCTTCAAAATCGTTGTTGTAATTCCAAAAAAGGTCGCAATGCATTTTGTACATTTCTCAGAAAAATCTGATTGCCAGCATAAGTAAGATGGACTCCATCTCTGCGAAAAATGTATGTACTACAAAACATAATATTTTCATTGTGAAAAGAAGACATGCCAAAATCTCTTAGAAAGCCACAAACAGCCTTAGTAACATTGTGCCTTGCTTTTTCCATTTGTGGACCAAATGAAGAAGAACAAAGCCACATTTGTCTCCGCGCAATCCGTGAAAATATCACTTGAGAATTAGGAAACATGTCCATAACCTTCCTAAATCCTTCTTTCATAGCAAATTGCAAAAGAATTCCAGTCACATGTCCTAAACTGTTCCCTCCACAATGAATTACAATTATGTCTGGATGTTGCTCTGTCTCCAAAGTAGCACAGAGAGGTAGCAAGTCCAACCACTTCATTCCACGTACTCCATGCCAGTGTACTTCCACATGTGGGAATCCAAGATCTACAGCTACTCCACAGCTTTCTGCATGCACCTTCAACCAATGTATCCACGAATCTCCTAAAATCCAAACAATCTGTTTTCTGAAACACATAGCCATAGCTATCTTTTGTTCTCTCAGCAAAAAGAGTATCTGAGAAAATTTCTCCTGGCACAACACAACCACCAAACTTTCCTGACCAATCCCTTTCAGTGCTTATTCTCATTTGCATGATTTCTGAACCCAAAAATCCCAGGATGTAACTCCCGATGTCCGCGAACTACCGCCATGTCCGCGGACATATCGTAACATGAACAGCCCTTCTACCATTTCCACTACACTCTCTCTGCCATTCCCTCATTGGATGTACCTGAAAAATCACATGACCATGCACCAATCACATTCAAGACCTCTACATCTAACTGCATCATCATAGATCAGCACTGCAAATGTACTCTGAATCTCTCTGAGTACAAGTGTCATATCATTGGCAAGCAGCATCTACCAGAAATACTGTACAAGTCTTCAAGATTTCTACTTGCAGCTCCATGCATATCCATATGCATGAAGACAAACTTCAGGTATGCATATTTTCTGTATAGTAGATTAACACATTTTCAAACAGACTTTCACCTTGTAAATTCTGTAAAATGAATTTACTGTACTTTTTTCAATTTCCTAAAATCAACTATCACTTATAAACCTTTATACTTTTTACTTTCTTTATACACAAACACTCAAACCATGTTAAACTAACATTTTTTAAATTAAATATATAGACTACATATATTCAAACAAAATTGCATGCAAACACAATCTATGTTTAAACTTTTATAAAAATACTTATACAATTTCATATTTTTTGTTTTTATTTATTTATATACTTAATTACTTTAAATTAGACATGACATTGAGGCGCTATTACCTAGAACAGTTTACTTACAGAAATAGTGGTATTCACTAATATATTATAAATTTCACAAGACATAGTAAAGATATTTTTTTTTGCTACAGTTAGTCATTCAATACAATTTGTTCATTAAGAACATATCATATGCACTGAACTGATGCAATGTATCTTATGTAAATAAATTAGTTTAATGGTTTTACAGAAGGCACTGAGGATTTCAATTAAAAAAATCAATATCTAAATTAAAAACAGTGCTATATACAAACAAAGTTACTAATTTGAAGCTTTTACAATTGCAGTGAAGACCAGTTTCCTGAAAAGAAGCAGCCGAATTCGAAGAAGAAAGAAAAACTAAGAAGTTACCTGTTAATTTTAAAAAAAAGTAAGTAAAATATCGCCAGAATATTTGTATTATTAATCAAATATACTATAACATTAATACGAGCTATTTCGGTTTCTAAAAATAGAGATTTTGTACCATTTTGTCCAAAAATTTCCATGTCTTAAACAGCGATTTACAGCTAGTATGGCCCACAAATTTCTATTTTTGGACACACAAATTACCCAACTGAACCACTACAATTTTCATATTATAGAACAAACAACTGTTTTAATTGTATACATTAGATTTACTATTTGTACTTTTCCACACCACTAGCTTACTTTTTTTTGTCATCTGAACCCCAGTTTAGTAACACATAAATTCAAGAATACCTATCCCTACTAGTTTTAGTTCCCAATGCACAATCACACACCATTACATACATCTTTATCATCTTACTCAAACACTCATGCACACAGCACACATACATTCCAGAACACCCCAACCCATATCTTCTTTATTTTTTTCAACAGACCCTAAAGAATGCCTACCAAAAGTCAAGTCCGTAGAAAGCAACGCAAAAGTAGAGCAAATGAAAATAAAGGTGTCCAACATAAGCATCCATCTCTAGCAGAATTTGTAAAAAAAAGTTTAAACAAAACAGCTAATACAATCATTTAGTGAAACACAAGAAGTTTCAAGTACAACAACTTCGCTTCCTCTATCAAAATGTAAAACAAACCAAAAAACAATTAACAGAAAATCAGCTATCAGTACAGATAAAACTACTTCTTCAAATTTTAATATAGTGCAAAGTAAGCATACCAAGAAAAGTATTTTAGCCAAAATATACCGTCACAAAGTCCTTCAAAATCTTATAAAAACAGGAGAGAATTCAGGTTCAAAGCTTAAAACCTATCGTAGGAAATTAATCTTAGAAGCATTGATGGACAGTGCAATTCTTCGAAAAAGAAATGTATTTATTTTACTGTTAAACAAAATGAAACCACTAACAAAACTAATAACTAAATTACAAAAAAGACTTCTCAATAAGCGAAATATCAACAGAAAGAACTTCTTAAGTATCAGCGGAGGTGAATGGAATCACACTACAAGCACAGAACCATATTTTAATGAAGAAGCGTACAAACAAAAGCAAACTAATACAATTGCCATACATAGCAGTGGTCGCGGTTATGAAAAAGTGAATAATACCATAACGGAACAAGAAGTACTTCTTACAAAAATGTGCCCTGAAAACTTAGAATTACCCCTCCATTCAACTGAATCAGAACATCTAGTGTACAAATGGCCATGCACGTCAATGTGTAACATTCCCAAACAATGATTCAAATCTTTACGCCAATTCCTCAATAAATATGTAAAAAGCAAAGACAAAATCAAAATTAAATTACTGCAAAATATAGATACCTGTCCAGTTCGCAAGTACACAGGATTACAAGGACATTCATTGGCCTGCATTACAGGACCTACTTGTAAAACCACTTTCCATGATATCAAAAGGATATCAACACATCATTCAACTATAAGAAATCTAGTCTATAAACTGTACTATGACCTATTACTTGAAGAAATTGACTATATCCAGAAAAAATATTTTGGAAGTGAAAGCCATTTACAGAATTAAATAGCTTTAAACCAATTAAGCAACAATTGTACACATGGCAATCTTTTGCTAAACACATACAAAAAATAAATACTAAAATTTAAAAGTACATCAGCTGAAGTACCAAACCATGTATGTGTATGTTGCCGTAGAATTTTTTATAAAAGTAACACAAAAACTGTGGACCTATCATACAAAACAGAAGACAATGAAGATTCTAAATGGTTTGAATTAGCTCTCTACCTTGTAGCAGAAAACAAATATGAAATAACTGAGCCCTTAATACTTTGCAGTTATTGCACTACAAAACTTGACAACGTTCTATCACGTTCTATCACAAATAATTTGGAATTATACCCAGTACCAAAACCTCTACAACAACTTAATTTATTTGAGAACATCATAATTCAAACAGTACACCCATTTCAAGCAATAATATGCCTTCAACCAAAAACCGCAAAATTACCTCCCTCTGAATTGGTAAAAGGCATTTGTGGAAAAGTAGTTAATTTACCATTAAATCTAAAAGAAAATGTGCATACTCTAGGAGTGCAACGTCCAATGCAGCAATCTTTAATTATATTAGTAAATGGAGTACCTACAAAAGACAAAAAAATATGGCAACAGCTGGTAGATTTATATAAAGTTAGACAAGCCTTCCAATATCTTAAAGAGGATAATGAATATTACAAAGAAATTAATATTGAAGAAAACTTGAAAGATACAACTGAAATAATTCAAGAAACACAAGAAGCTGGTCAATTTGAGGTACTAGATCCTGCTGCAATATCAAATAATTTAGACCATTATACAATTCATCCTTTGCACTGTAATGACACCGTACAAGAAGAAACTTACCAAATGCGTCAAACAAAAGGATCGCCAATCAGTATATGGGAAAAAAGTATAGAAGCACATGCTTTTCCTCTACTCTTTCCTACTGGCAAAGGAGGAAGGTATGATGATAGACCTATTCAAATATCAGCTTCAGAATACCGCTCATTACGGATGTATTCTGAAGATCCCAGATTTAGACAAAATGTGGAATACATATTCCACCTACTCTTTGATGTGAACTAGCAACTTTATGTTACGGAGTTGCACACATATTAAAATCAGGATAACACTTTCAAAATATGACAGCTACACAATTATTAGAGAAAGTGCAACAAAAGGATGAGGTTTTGCAATCAAATATTACAAATCTATTAGCAAATATGCGTGGTACTAAAGAGTACTGGTTTCGACGTCATGGAGATGTACGTTGTATGATCAGAAATCTTGGCCCACCCACTTGGTTTGTTACATTCAGTTGTGCAGAATATGCATGGGAAGATTTACATGATTTCCTACGCAAATCAAATAAAAACAAAACAAACATAGATATTCCAACACCTGGAGAACTTTGTTCTTTGGATCCTGTTAATGTTTCAAGGTATTTTCACCATCGCTTCATTGCTATGCTACATTTTATTTGTAATAAAACTGTTCCTCCCCTTGGAGAAGTGCAACACTTCTTTTGGAGAAAAGAATACCAAGCCAGAGGAGCACCACATATCCACATGCTTTTATGGATTAAAGATGCTCCTAAATTTGGTCAAGACAGTGATGCCACTGTTTTACAGTTTATTGAAAAATATGTCACTTGTGAAATTCCATCAGAAGCCACAAATAGTGATCTTCGTCCACAAATTTTACAATTACAAAGACACAAATGTGGAAAATATTGTCGTCGCAAATACAAAAACAAAGGCAAATACTACACCAAATGCCGATTTGGTTTCCCTAGACCAGTAACAAATACAGGTCAAGTAAACAACCTCATGTCTTCAGTTAGACATAGTGTTAAAGGTAAGTCACCTAAAAATACATATTACATAAAAAGAAAAGAAGAAGAAAAATATATCAATGATTATAATGCAATCATTGCCCACTTATGGAATGCAAACATAGATGTGCAGTACATTGCAGACAAATCTACTGCAGTTGCACGATATGTCACAGCATACTTAACTAAAGCAGAAAAGACAGAGCTCCAAGACCTCTGGAATGACCTGTCATCAGATAAAACAGTATCTCAGAAATTATACAGCTTGGGCATAAAAATGCTCACCCATACGGAATGTGGATCTTATGAAGCAGCTGATCGTTTAACTGGTACTTCATTGTATGGTAAATCTGAAAATATAGTATGGCTAAGTCTTGGTCCAGCTAAATCTAGAAAAAGAGTTGTAAAATCATATGAAGATATAGAAACAATAGCCAAACATGATCCCAACAGCCAAGACATTTTAAAAAACAATTTATTGGACACACACTACCCTAACAGAAGTAATACTTTGGAAAACATGTGTCTATACCAAATAGCCCAAAACTACACCTACAAAAATAATATGAAACCTGATGAAAAAAAGGTAAATATAGAGTGACAGACTGTGAAGGCAGCTTTGTTAAACTCACTAAACCAATTTTAATTAATCATATCAAATTGACATTGAAGACTCTTCAACATAAAGAAGTATATTACATGTCCCTGCTACAGCTCTTCAAACCATGGAGAAAAGAAGAACAATTACTAGATAACTATGACTCATATGAGGATGCGTTCAAAGCAAATGAAAGCACTATAACTGATGTAAACTTTACACAGTACAAAACAATGTTGCACAATGAACAGCAACATGTAGAAGAACTCCAAGCCCAACTAACCAAGAACCACTGGGAGAACCACTAATAACAAATGAGGCAGAATTAGCTATGATAGAAGTAGAAAACACCATGTGTCAGTATGAAGATAAGGAAGACTTAACTATACTACAATCAAAACTAAACAATGAGCAAAGTAGCATTTTTCAAGCAGTAACAAAACAAATTGAACATGGTGTAAAACATGAAAATAAAGAATGTTCCTGCCATAATTATAAACCTATACTACTGTACGTCAGTGGTGAAGCTGTTTCTAGCAAAACATTCCTAATCAAAATCATTAGTAAGTTCCTTCAACAATTGACAAACAGCAAACTGTCAGCTGTTGTCACTGCCCCCGCAGGTTTAGCTGCCTACAACATAGGTGGTGTTACATTACACTGATTACTACTATTACCAATAGAACACCAGAACAAATTAGACTATTACAAACTTTCTGCAGAAGCTGCAATGGAATTACGCAGAGTATTGAAACAAATGAAAATGCTACTAATAGATGAAGTGAGCCTGGTCTCCAACCTGATGTTAGCTTTGATTCACCACAGATTACAAGAAGTACTCAAAACAGACTATGAAGAGCTCTTTGCAGGAAAACACATTATTGTTTTTGGAGATCTGCTTCAATTAACACCAGTAAAAGGTGAACCTATTTTTAAAACATTAGGGCACAAACTCTGCCGTAAAACTGTTGGCAGCATTCGAAATGTCAACCTTTGGCAACATTTCCAATACAGAGAATTAACAGAAAACATGCACCAATCTGCAGATCTAACTTATGCCAACATTTTAAAAAGTTTTAGAATTGGTATACTTTCTAAAGAAGCAGAAGCAACATTGAAAACCCGGCACATTAATGCACTTTATGGCGATAATGCATGTGCTACAGATGTTATGGAACAATTAGCCCACAAAAATGTCAATTGTATGGCCTTAATGCCAACTCTTGCAAGCTGTCTCAAATTCAATGAAATAATGTTAAGTAAAGAAATGCAGCCAATAATGGAAATTAGCGCCACAGACAAACTAGATGTACATGGTATGACACTACCCATGTGTGACCAAGCCACAACAAGACTAAATAATTTAGAAAAATCAATCTCAAACACAGCAGGCTTAGAAAAGATGTTAAAATTATCCTTAAATTGCAGAGTAATGCTTAAACGTAACCTTGACGTGGACCAAGGACTAGTTAATGGAGCACTGGGTACAGTTGTTGGCTTTCAAACATACCCACGTGACAACAAAATTCAGTTTGTCAATATACTCTTTGACAAACTTTCAGAAGTAAAACGGATAGGACGCTCAACAGCTAGATTCCTTCTCTTCAAAGATATGTATGTACGCAGAGAACCATTTTCTCTAACTCTTGCATACGCAGTCACGATTCATAAATCACAAGGTCTTACCTTAGACAAAGCAATGATAGATATTGGTAACACAGTCTTTAAAGAAGACATGAGCTACGTAGCACTATCACGCTTACGTACACTTGACGGTCTATTTCTAATCAACTTTGATGCAAGTAAAGTAAACGCTGATATTCCTTGCATTTTAGAATATAATAGACTTCGCTCACTATACACTCCCCATCTAAACACATATTCTGTTCCACAAAAACTAAAACGTTGTAAAAGAAAACTAAATCAAACAGAAATGCAACAGGACTTCACTGCAAATCCTCCAAAGAGAGTAAAAGAAACTAATACTTCATCAAGTACCACAAACAAAAAAGAATCAATTAGAGAAAGTAAACCAGGTACTTCTTTAAAGAAGGAAGACAAACTCCAAAAAAAGCAGTTAGATACAGAACTACCTGGACCATTTAAATTCTCAAATATAGTTGGTGTAATGTTGCTATGCAAATGTAGCAATGAATATTCTGTTTCAATTACAACCAATTGTTGACACCATTTACTTACACAGTACAGACCCTTTGTGTTTGCAAATGTTAGTACTTCACAGAAATGCAGCAAACAATCCTGACAACACATTTAGAAGCCGATTCATGGAATAATTAGCGCGGCGCAAGTGGGCAAAAACGTGCGATTCGCAGTGGAATAGCGAAAATCGCAGTGCAATTGCGAAAATCGCACGAAAAGCAGCGCACGCCGATTCATGGAAGGCCGTGCGCGAGAAAACCAGCGGATGTGCGATAAAAAAGTGCGCAGCGCATGTTGGCGCACAGGCCATCTAACAGCGTGCGCCAGGTCACAGCGAAAATCGCACAGGCCACAGCGAAATTCGCACATAGCGCGGCGCACGCAACAAAAGTAGGCGGAACACGGGCGTAACACTCGGAATGGGGAACAACTTGCCAAAACGTGGGCGTCACGGGGGAAGTACAGGGCACAAGTGCGCGGAACGCCCACACGCTCGCCTACAACACGTATTCATGGAATAGAATAGGGGAAAAAAGCGTACGCTCAAACCAGCGCACAGGCACAAACACGACCGCCACAAGAAAGCAGGCGGTAGCGTCTCTGCGGCTGTAAGAAATGTGCGCCAAAAGGTGCGCCAACAAATCGCACCTATATACTGCCATGATGAATGTCCCATACTGTGGCCCTCCAGGAAAAATGACGTGCAAAGGGGTACCCACAAACACGGACACCCGCTGACAAAAAATACGTGTGCGTATATACCGGGGTGCGCGGG
The DNA here is from genome assembly GCF_040938575.1 of Ambystoma mexicanum. Lineage (NCBI taxonomy): Eukaryota > Metazoa > Chordata > Amphibia > Caudata > Ambystomatidae > Ambystoma > Ambystoma mexicanum. The sequence goes on along the minus strand of NC_090929.1, from coordinate 1,320,278,372 downwards.
AAGTCTAACACGCGATTTCAGCAGGGTACGTGCATCACAGGAGTTCGCGTGAAGTTTCACACGCGATCGGGCCTGGGGGAGCGGGCTACGTGTATATCAGGGGTTGCGTGAAGTTCCTCACGCGATCGGGCCTAGGGGAGCGGGCTACGTGTATTACAGGGGTTCGCGTGAAGTTCCTCACGCGATCGGGCCTGGGGGAGCGGGCTACGTGTATTACAGGGGTTCGCGTGAAGTTCCTCACGCGATCGGGCCTGGGGGAGCGGGCTATGTGTATTACAGGGGTGCGCGGGAAGATCCAGGGGTGCGCGGGAAGTTCCACACGCGAATAGCCTGGGGGCGCGTGTATTCCAGGGGTGCACGGGAAGTTCCACACGCGAATAGCCTGGGCGCGTGTATTTCAGGGGTGCGCGGGAAGTTCCACACGCGAATAGCCTAGGCGCGTGTATTTCAGGGGTGCGCGGGAAGTTCCACACGCGAATAGCCTGGGCGCGTGTATTTCAGGGGTGCGCGGGAAGTTCCACACGCGAATAGCCTAGGCGCGTGTATTTCAGGGGTGCGCGGGAAGTTCCACACGCGAATAGCCTGGGGGCGCGTGTATTTCAGGGGTGCGCGGGAAGTTCCACACACGAATAGCCTGGGCGCGTGTATTTCAGGGGTGCGCGGGAAGTTCCACACGCGAATAGCCTGGGCGCGTGTATTCCAGGGGTGCGTGGGAAGTTCCACACGCGAATAGCCTGGGGGCGCGTGTATTTCAGGGGTGCGCGGGAAGTTCCACACGCGAATAGCCTGGGCGCGTGTATTTCAGGGGTGCGCGGGAAGTTCCACACGCGAATAGCCTGGGCGCGTGTATTTCAGGGGTGCGCGGGAAGTTCCACACGCGAATAGCCTGGGCGCGTGTATTTCAGGGGTGCGCGGGAAGTTCCACACGCGAATAGCCTGGGCGCGTGTATTTCAGGGGTGCGCGGGAAGTTCCACACGCGAATAGCCTAGGTGCGTGTATTTCAGGGGTGCGGGGGAAGTTCCACACGCGAATAGGCTGGGGGCGCGTGTATTTCAGGGGTGCGCGGGAAGTTCCACACGCGAATAGCCTGGGCGCGTGTATTTCAGGGGTGCGCGGGAAGTTCCACACGCGAATAGCCTGGGCGCGTGTATTTCAGGGGTGCGCGGGAAGTTCCACACGCGAATAGCCTGGGCGCGTGTATTTCAGGGGTGCGCGGGAAGTTCCACACGCGAATAGCCTGGGCGCGTGTATTCCAGGGGTGCGCGGGAAGTTCCACACGCGAATAGCCTGGGCGCGTGTATATCAGGGGTGCGCAGGAAGTTCCACATGTGATTTGACAGTGTGGGTCCTCCCAGGTGTACCCTGTACACCCTCCACGGCCCCTGCAGGCAGCCCACACCACAGGGGACTACCCTGCATCCCTGGTCATGTCCCGCAGGCAGCCCACCCACCATGGGCATGCCCCCCAGCAAAGGCACATGTCTCCTTGAACTAATGAACACCAACTCATGTCCCCTTGCACCCCCACCCCCCAGCACTGTGGGGCACCTGCCAGCAGGCCCCCACCCATGTCCAACTCATGTCCCCCACCACCCCCACCCCCCAGCAGTGCAGGGTCACCCTCCACCAGGCCCCCACTCATGTCACCCACCACCCCCACACCCCAGCAGTGCAGGGTCACCCTCCACCAGGCCCCCACTCATGTCTACCACCACCCCCACCCCCCAGCCACCAGGGGCACCCTCCACCAGGCCCCCACTCATGTCACCCACCACCCCCACACCCCAGCAGTGCAGGGTCACCCTCCACCAGGCCCCCACTCATGTCTACCACCACCCCCAAACCCCAGCCACCAGGGGCACCCTCCACCAGGCCCCCACTCATGTCACCCACCACCCCCACACCCCAGCAGTGCAGGGTCACCCTCCACCAGGCCCCCACTCATGTCACCCACCACCCCCACACCCCAGCAGTGCAGGGTCACCCTCCACCAGGCCCCCACTCATGTCTACCACCACCCCCACCCCCCAGCCACCAGGGGCACCCTCCACCAGGCCCCCACTCATGTCTCCCACCACCCCCACCCCCAAGCCACCAGGGGCACCCTCCACCAGGCCCCCACTCATGTCACCCACCACCCCCACACCCCAGCAGTGCAGGGTCACCCTCCACCAGGCCCCCACTCATGTCTCCCACCACCCCCACCCCCCAGCCACCAGGGGCACCCTCCACCAGGCCCCCACTCATGTCACCCACCACCCCCACACCCCAGCAGTGCAGGGTCACCCTCCACCAGGCCCCCACTCATGTCTACCACCACCCCCACCCCCCAGCCACCAGGGTCAGCCTCCACCAGGCCCCCACTCATGTCTACCACCACCCCCACCCCCCAGCCACCAGGGTCAGCCTCCACCAGGCCCCCACTCATGTCTCCCACCACCCCCACACCCCAGCCACCAGGGGCACCCTCCACCAGGCCCCCACTCATGTCTACCACCACCCCCACACCCCAGCAGTGCAGGGTCACCCTCCACCAGGCCCCCACTCATGTCACCCACCACCCCCACCCCCCAGCAGTGCAGGGTCACCCTCCACCAGGCCCCCACTCATGTCTCCCACCACCCCCACCCCCCAGCCACCAGGGGCACCCTCCACCAGGCCCCCACTCATGTCTACCACCACCCCCACACCCCAGCAGTGCAGGGTCACCCTCCACCAGGCCCCCACTCATGTCACCCACCACCCCCACCCCCCAGCAGTGCAGGGTCACCCTCCACCAGGCCCCCACTCATGTCACCCACCACTCCCACACCCCAGCAGTGCAGGGTCACCCTCCACCAGGCCCCCACTCATGTCTACCACCACCCCCAAACCCCAGCCACCAGGGTCACCCTCCACCAGGCCCCGACTCATGTCACCCACCACCCCCACCCCCCAGGGGCACCCTCCACCAGGCCCCCACTCATGTCTCCCACCCCCACCCACCCCCCAGCACTGTGGGGCACCTGCCAGCAGGCCCCCACCCATGTCCAACTCATGTCCCCCACCACCCCCACCCCCCAGCACTGTGGGGCACCTGCCAGCAGGCCCCCACCCATGTCCAATCCATGCCCCCCTGCACCTGGGTCCCAACATTCCCCAATCATGTCCGTAATGCCCATCCTCCCCTGCCAAAAGGCCCAACCAACTATCACACCCACCCACATATCAAAGGCAATTACATGTTACACCCCCAATTTAAATAATGCAATTTAACACATGTCTGTCACACACAATGGCTGCAAGTGAATGACAAAACACCCAACATGACATGCCTGAAAGCAATGAGATGATACGACACATTGAAGATTAAAAAAATAATATGTATTTAACAGCAAGTAGAATGGAAATGAAATAAGAAAAAACACAAAGCAAATCAAACAAAACAAGATGAATGTCCAAGAAAATAATCTGAAAAATTAAAATAAGCCAATGAAGAAGATCATCCTGGGTCCATGAGCCCTACCAAATTAAACCTAACTGACTACTAACTAAAAAGTGAACTATATACAAAAAAGTGGTGCATTGTCCAATCGCAACCAAAAAAAAATCAAAAAAACAAAGGAAACCTAACCCTAACTATACAACTATATACAAAGGCAGCGGGCTATTCGGACGGCTCACTGGTTGTTGTCATGGGCCAGGGCATCATCGAACTCCTGGTCAATGGCTTGGAGGCGGGCATGTTCCCTGGCCCCGAGGTCCCGCAGGGAGAACGCAGTGTCAAGCTCAAACTCCCTGCGAAGACCCTCGAGGCACTCAGCCCGCCTCAGCGCCCTCCGCATGGAGTCCTCCGCCCTGACCATCGTGAGCCGTTCCTCCTCTGCCCGCTGCCGCTCCGCACCTATCCGCTGGCACAACCTCTCCCACACGGAAGCCACTCCCATTCCAGGGTTCTCCTGCCCTCCGGCCGATGCCTGCACCCCTGATGTTGATGGCCCCGAGCCATGATGCCTCCCACGTTGAGCCTGCTGCTGCCTCCGACGCAACTGCCTGTGCCAGCACGACGGCATCCAGGCTGATGGAAACCACCGACGCCGTCGTGCACGTGCCCTGCCCGATGATGCCGTCACATCCTCCATCTGCTGGGGTCCAGTTGCTCTGGTGTCCACCCCTGCTGGATCTCTGACTCCCGACTGTGGCAGGGATGGGATCCCCACCGAGCTGGCTGCATTGGTCGGGGCAGGTCCACAGGGGGCCCTGGTGGCATCTGGGCTGGAAGACGGCAAGGAGAACGACTGGTGGATAGCCTGCACAGAGGAGGAGAGGGCCGCCACATTGGCCAACACATGCAGGAAAACCCCGAACATGGCCGATCCCAATTGGGCCACGTTGGCACGGTGCACTTCATGATGACGTGCGTGCTCCTCCCGGGAAGCACGCACGGCATCACAAATCACAGCCGTGCGCATCGCGACCCCAATCAGGACCTTCTCCGCACGGCCAGGGGTTCCCACGTCCGCAGGTGGAGGGGAGTCAGGTGACATGGACATCCCCCCTACCTGCGGACAGGCCTGGGATGGGGCATCCCTGCTGGTGCATGGTGGTGCACTCACAGGGTCAGGGACAGCGACATGCACAGGCCCCTCCACGGTGACCTGTGCTGCCTCCTGCCCCTGGCCCTGGACTGCACCACTTGCACCAGCAGGGATGCCCCCAACAGGCCCCATGTGTGCCCCAGTGGCGGCCTCCTCCTCCTCTGTGCAAACCACCAACCTGGATGGCTCCTCACCGTCTCCCACCGTAGCAGGCCCCTGTGGGGGCTCACCCACCCCTTCCGCTGCAGCCGTGGGGGCATCCCCGCCGCCTTGCTCCACAGCGCCGTCTCCGCCCTCTTCTTCACTAGCCGCTGCGTAGAGGGAGACAAAGAACACAAGCATCAGGGCACTGTACAATGGTCCCCTAGACAGGAAGCAATAGCAGATGAGCACCACTGTCAAAGTACACTTCCATCATGTCCCTCCACAACACATGGGTCAGTCCAGGCAAAACACACACAGTAACAGGCATGGTGCATGCCATGGACATTTCCATGCATGTCCAATGGACTCTTGAAACATTCAATGATATGTAACTCACATGCATCATGGCTCATGCCCATCACATGCACACACTTCACCTCAGTCACATCCATCTGGCCCCAAACACACCAAACACAGCGGATACAAGGGTAATTTGGCTGCTTTACTGAATCTCTGCATTGTCACACACATGTGTCATGCATCCATGGCATGCACAAGTCACAGACACGCAGGTCAGGCACACAGACATGGCTACCATATATGTACCTGGCATCAGCACCCATCCCTCACCCCCACCCATGTCCAGGTACAGAGACTGGCATGCTCTCATGTTCAAAATCTGAATAGGGCTCCCCATGCGGCATTTCAACACATGCAACAACCATGTGCATCACACATCACTGGTCGCACATGCATTACCATGATGTCCCTGCACACATACATGCATACATGGCCTATGGCACACATACAGGCAAGTATCATAGAACCAGCACACCGCAACATGCCCTGTCTCACACAGTAATGCATGGACACTTACCGCTCAACTCCAGACGGGCCTCCCTCTCAAGGATCTGGGCGTGGAGCGCTGGGCGTACGCGTTCCAGGACCCTCATCTGGATGGAACTCATGCGGCCCCGGTCCCCCTCCACGAGGCGCCGGGCCTTCACAAGGGTCCTGGACCTCAAGTCCTCCCAGCGCTTCTTGATCTTCAGGACGTCGCGGGTTGCCACCCCCTCCGCGTTGATGGCAACCACACAGTCGGCCCAGATCCTCTGCCGTCCTTCCTTGCTGGCGCGGGACGATCCAAAGAGGGCATCATACTGCCCCAGGACATGCTCCACCAGGACACCAACTTCGGTGACAGTGAAGCTGGTGCCCCTCTGCCCCTCTGGCCTGGGGTTGCCACTGGTGCCAGATGTGGAAGTGCCCGACATGGCAACCCCAGAGGCAGGTGTGGGTGGGCAACTGGGTCCTGGGGCTGGGCTGTGGAGCGATGTAATCCCAGTTGGGAGTCTTCAGTTCCAGCAGGGGTGGACACAGCAACTGGACCCCTGCAGATGGCTGATGTGCAGGCACCAAATGGCAGGGCACGGTGGCAGCAGGCAGGCAGGCAGGCAGCAGCAGATGGCACGTGGGAGGCTGCTCGGGGCACTGGGGGGCAGTAACTCGGCCTTCTGGGCAGGAGCGTGGGCTTCCGTGTGTTTTCGCGTGGCCAGCTTGATACGGAGTGATTTGGCACGTGAAAATCCTGCACGTCAGCGTGAAATTCGAGGAAAGGCCCTTAGCGCGTAAGCGCGTCAGCACGCATACGCGATTCTATTGGACCAGAGTCCCTCAGCGCGTAAGCGCGTCTGTGACGTGACCCGCACGGGTGTTCCCCACTCAGCACGTGATGACGGGGCACACGTGGAGATACTGCACGTCAGAGTGTCATCGCGTGTAATTGGACAAAAGTGCGCGTACACGCGATTGGCCTATGTACGTGTATTTAATGGGTGCGCGGCCACTTACACACGCAAGTACGTCAGCGAACCTGTATCCCGTGGTGCGTGTGAATTTCCACACGCTATTGGACTGGGAACTGGATTCCAGGGGTGCGCGGGTCACACGATGTATCCCGTGGTGCGTGTGAAATTCCACACGCTATTGGACTGGGAACTGGATTCCAGGGGTGCGCGGGTCACACGCTGTATCCCGTGGTGCGTGTGAAATTCCACACGCTATTGGACTGGGAACTGGATTCCAGGGGTGCGCGGGTCACACGCTGTATCCCGTGGTGCGTGTGAATTTCCACACGCTATTTGACTGGGAACTGGATTCCAGGGGTGCGCGGGTCACACGCTCGCCTAGAACACGCGCAAAGCATAAAATTGCGGACTTTAACAATAACAAGCTCAGACGCCAGGATGAACATACCGTTCCTAGCAGCAGTGGCAGTGGGCTACCAAAGGAGGAGGAGGAGGATAGTCAGGGCCAGAATATTCACACCCAGAACCAGCCTTTTCGGGATGCCTGATGACCAGGTGTATGGGAGGTACAGGTTTCCACCACACATCATACTGGACCTGGTGAGTGAGTGGGAGGATGACCTCACATCACCCACCCTGTGCTCCCAAGCACTCAGCCCCCTGGAGAAGGTCCTCAATGTACTGCACTTCTTAGCCACTGGATCATTTCAGCGGACAAGTGCCATAGTGGGTGGGGTGTCACAGGCCACCCAGTCACGCTGCCTACACCAGGTCTTGAACATCATGACTGCACGCCCATCAGTCCGCAGGCACATATACCTGCCCAGAACACCTGCAGAAAGGCATGCTGCCGCCCTGGATTTTTACGCAGTGGCACGATTCCCCAAAGTGCTAGGTGCCATCGACTGCACCCATGTGGCTCTACGTCCCCCCAGGGCATCTGAGCACATCTATAGGAACCGCAAGCACTGGCATTCCATCAACGTGCAGGTAGCATGTAATGCCAAGGGAATCATCACCTCAGTATATGCCAACTATCCCGGCTCCACCCACGACAGCTTCATTTACCGAATGTCCACCCTAAGCCGGGACCTAGAAGCTGGGCGGCATGGTGATACATGGCTGCTTGGTGAGTATGTATGCCACTGCACATGCATGCATGTTGGATACTGAGCAAGGTCACAACCTCACCAATGATACCAATCCCCACCTCCACAGGGGACAGTGCCTACCCTCTCAGCCCCCACATGATGACGCCAATTCGGAACCCCACCACGCCACCCCAGGTAAGATATAACACAGCCCACATTACAACCAGGGGCATAGTGGAGCGCACATTCGGAGTGCTAAAGTCACGCTTTCGCTCCCTTGACCGTTCTGGCGGGCAGCTGTTATACGCTCCCCCAGTAGTGTGCAGGATCATAGTGGCAGCATGTGTCCTGCACAACGTTGCAACACGCCGGGGCCTGGCCGTGGACATGGTGGTGGCCCCACATCCCCAACCACATGCACAGCCGCTGCGCATGGGAGGGGAAAGGGCACGGGGGGAGGCAGCCCGTACACAGCTAGTGGCTAATTACTTCACATAGAAATCACACCCCTGTGGAGTGCACACTGCCCTGGCACATTCCATCTGACAATCAATGATGACTCAACCTGACACTGATCATGAATGTCTGGAGAATGAACCGGGAATACCATGTCAGCCTGAGATTGTTCACCTGGAAGTCTCACAATGTGTGCATCCCTACCCACACAGACACCACCAATGCAGTTTTGTGAAGTTACACATTGAAGCAGCTAAAATGAATACCCACTTGCAAAATGCAACAAGAGGACAGTGCCAGTCAGCCAACCCAACCACAGCACTGCCACACGACACACCGTGCCATGTCATGCTAATTGCAGGTAAACAAAGTAATCCCCACAACATGACATCACTCTCACTATGTACAGTGGCACTATTAGAAACCTGCAACACCTGATATGCTCACAGCAATGCCGGACCAACAACATACTTGAGCACGTAGTACCATTAACATGACATCACAAATGTTACATATTAGTAGTCTCACCACCTGGAAATGCCTGCACTCCCACCACTACCAACTGTGCAGTGTTGGCGCCATGTAGAGTTGTAGGTGCACTGCTGCCAACATGGTCCCCATCTCCAGACTAGAGGTCCTTGTGTGGACTTGAGGAAGGGACCTGCAAATTGGGAGGTAGACACAGAAGAAGAGTTACACATCAATGCAACATGCAGTGTACAACACAACAGCAATATGCACTATGAATGTATACACAGTATTGACTACAGACTGGCCACACAGCTCATGGGAGTCCAACGTCACTGTGTAATTCACTGTCACTTGGGCACACCCTTTGCAAGCCCATGGAAACGGGAAGCAGGAGGGGTGTGTGTGACTCAAACCCAAGCATCTGAACCAAATACATTACAAGCCTGCATGTGCCCAGCCACAATGCAGCGTATGCCCACAGGAACCACGGAAGCCAACAGATCGAAGCCAACAGATCGAAGCCAACAGATTGAAGCCAACACATCGAAGCCAACACATCGGAGCCAACACATCGGAGTCAACACATCGAAGCCAACAGATCGGAGCCAACAGATCGGAGCCAACAGATCGGAGCCAACAGATCGAAGCCAACAGATCGAAGCCAACAGATCGTCCCAAAAGAAATTGGGAATAAAAGAAATCAAAATAAAAATAAAAATAAGAAACAATCAAAAATGGCCATTGATGGGCCCGGGGGGGTTGGGGAGGCCACCCAGGAGGTCCGAGGACAGGATGCACACCAGAACCCACCTGCGTGGATCCTGGGAAGATAAAACACCTCCATGGGCTCATGGCCCACACGGCTACCCTATTGTGGGAGTATCACTGCTGTCGCTATTATCACCCTGTGCAGCTGCATCCGGAGGTGGTTGCACTATGGGAGGCAGCCCACGCAAGGCCCTAGTCTGCTCCTCCATGGCTGCAAGCATGCGGGTGTGGTAGGTCTGGTTCTGGAGGATGAGTGTGCGGAGGTCCCCATGCAACAACTCACGGGATGCCCGGACCTCCGCCCTCGTTGCCTGCATCTCAGCTGAGAGCGTACGGGTGAGACGCTCCAGCTGCTGTTCTGTCCTTTGGTGTGTTGAAGCCTCAAGCTCAACAAGAGTCGTCCTGAGGTGTAGGAGCACCTGCCTCAGGGCTTCCCTGTGGCCCTGGGACTCAATGGAGATGGCCTCCTGCAGAGTCGCCAGTGCCGCCCGCCTGTCCCTGTTGGACCCCAACATGTCCTCCCTGTGTGACTGGCAGATGGAGTCGGTTGCCTGCTCTAGTCGCTCCATCAGCCTTTCTGGGGGGACAATGGAAGTGGCCACCCTATCCATGGCCTGAGCCATCATCTCGGATGATGCAGCCTGTTGGGTAGCCATACCGTAAATGGATTGCTCCCATGCGGTATTGCCGGGTGGCGTACGGCCACCACGTCGGCGGGCACCACACCTGTCTGGGGCAAGGCGAACTGCGCCTTGCTGTGCCGGCACTGCCTGAGGCTGCAGGACTGCATTCCCCCTCTGATCTGCTGGCCCAGGAACAGGATCAGATGTCGCGGAGTGTGACCCTGCATCCGTAACCACCGAAGGCGTAGCTGCCAACACTGACATCCCCATGGAGGGTACTGACCCTGGTGCAGGTGGGTGAGACAGAACAGAATCCCTCCCTGGAACACTCACCTGTGACGGCACGTAGGTCTCATCCGAATCAACACCTGAGTACAGCTCGGGGGAGGTGCAGCCAGAGACACCCCTTGAGAGCACGACCTGCAGCACTTGTGGGTTCTCCCCCACCACCACACCACGTCCCTCACTGGTGGTTGGTCGGCCCTGGGACACCTCCTGGGTCTGCACCATCTCCACAACCCCAGCAGTATCAGGTGCGTCTTCCCCTGCAAAGACATGAAAACAAAGAAATGGAAACAGGCATTAGCACCATGGCACACATTGAGGGCTGAGAAGCAAGAGAACCAGTACTTGATTGACACATGTCCCACATGACTAAAACCCTCCCATGCATGCACCCTCACTGCATATGAAGTGCAGGCAAATGGCACACACTGATGACACCAAGATGGAAGATGAACACATTTTCTGCATGCTGCCTGGCAGTGGCATCACACATTGGCCTGTGATTGGCAGGTGAAACACACATGCCATCACACAGATGGCATGTACCATTGCTATTGGGTGAAGATGGAGAGGAGGGCAGCACCTATTCATTCAGTCCAGTTCCCGCATGTAATAGCTTTTCTAATTCTAACAGGTCAGATTTTTCACATGGAGCTGCCAGTCTGAAATGGTCAAATTGCACAGGGACATGTGTGTACAAATGATATCCAGGTAACAAAGTCACTCCACTTTACCATACCCATGTCAGACATGTGACTAGTGGACAGCGACATGCCTAGTGAAAGTGGTGGAATGCAAACAAACAGACTGAATGAACAGTGAAAAAGAAGCAAATATGTTGTGTCAAGGTGACACTTCAAGGGCAACTGGCGTGCAGTTGTGCTAGATGTCTACTGTTGGCAGAAGGGATACTGCTATGGCCAAATGCAGCTGCGCAGGAAGGATTGCATGAAGCACATGGCTGACCCATACGACTCAGGCGCACACACTCTCACCTGGCACCCGAACAGAAGCCCTCACACACACACCATGCACATGGATGACACACACATGCATGTGCACTCACCGGACAATGCCTCGTAATCAGCCAGATCTCCCACGCCTTGGATCTGTTCCTCCGTGACGTAGGTCCCAGCGACTGACTCATGTGGAGTGAGTTCCATGTCTACTACTGGAGACCCACCTCCAGTCACTAGAGTTGCGGCATGACTTGAGGCCAGCTTACTCTTTGCTCTGCGCTTTAGGTCATTCCAGCGCTTATAGCAATCATTGGCTGTGCGCCTCACGATTCCAAGGGCACTTACGATGTCCGCAACGGTCTGCCAGTGTGCCTGGCGTTGTGCAGGTGTGGTCTTGGATCCTGCAACAATGACCATCTCGTTGTCATGTCCGGACACATACTCGACAAGTGCATTCAGTTCGTCATCCGTGAAGCTGGGCTTCCTGGACGGGCCGGACTGTGTAGCCGTGTCTGGGGCATCAGCCTGTGCCGGACGAGCACTCTTCCTCTTCCGCTTGGAAGGTGGTGGTGATCCTGAGTGTCCTGCGCCGCTCTGGACACTAGGGGCAGGAGCCCTGGTGGACTCTGTATCAGGAGTGTGGGATTGCACACTCAGCATGGGAGTTGGTGCAGGCATTGGCTCTAGTGTGATGGTGTCAGGGGGAATGTCAGCAGCATGGACTAGGACCGACACTGTCCTGGCTGGGTGTGTGAGGGCTGGGGTGGATGGAGCCGCAGCTGCCCCTGCAGCCTCTCCGGCCTGCCTCCTTGGTGCAGCAGATGACCTTGCTGCCCCAGATCCACGTGGCATGATGGCATCAACGTGCACCAGCGCACGTGTCGTAGCCCTGCTGACCTGGAAGTCAGCCATGGAGTCAGCCAGGTCTGGTGCCACAATGGGCTGGTCCAACAAGGGCTGAGCATGGATGGTGTCAGCCACTTCAGCCTCAACGGGAGGGGGGGAGGGGGGGAAGGGGGGGGGATGATGGGTGCCCTTGACTGGTCCTCCACACATGGGGGGACAGGCTCACCCTGCAAGTTACGACCACGTCCCCTACCGGATCCACCACGGCCACCACTTGTGGCTCTTCCACCTTTGCCACCCTTACGGAATCCTCGCCTCCCAGCCATGGCACTGATGTTAATGTGCGTATGGGAGTGGATGTAGACTATTGTCCTGGGCAATTGGGGGTCAAAGGGGTTGGGTACCAGATGGTAATTGTACCCTAGTGCTCTAGCAAGGCTGAATGTAACCCCTAGGGAAAGATGACGGGTCACGCAACGCACAGGAGGCCCAAAAAAGGGAGATGACGTGCACGCAACCCCTCCTAGACCACGTGTGCAGAAAGAAAAACCTGCACTACGCTATGGCACCCAGAAACACAAGAATGAACGTATGCGTGTCACACGCAGCCTAGAATGACCTCTGAAGGGGTAGGCTACATACGGGGCAAGCACAGATGTTAGATACGTGCGTGACTCACCGTCTGCCTGGTAAACGAGCGTGTAAAAGGAGCACGTTTGGTTGGCAACACCCCCGCCAAAAGAAGATTTGTACGCTGTCTGAGGAGACAGGACAACAGTAGAAGGGAACACTGTTTGAGGGAACAGGCCCAGGTAAACCAGTAAAAGAGAAAAAAGAGAAAAAGCTGTCAGAGGTAACAGGGAATACGAACTAGAAACGCCGTGAAGTAAATCGCATGTGAAACGACAAGAAGTACAGAATTCACCCACTCGCTCTCCACGAAAAGCAGGTACAAGGAAAACGTGTTCTACACGTACCTTTTATACAGGCCCACACGTCCAGCGTCACTTACGCGGCGTGTACGCGCTAGGGCCATTTCCACCTATTACATGCTTTGTCACTTCTGCGTGTAGGGCTATTTCCACCAATTACACGCTTTGTCACTTCTGCGTGTAGGGCCATTTCCACCAATCACACGCTTTGTCACTTCTGCGTGTAGGGCCATTTCCACCAATCACACGCGATTACACTCTGACGTGCAGTCTTTCCACGTGTGCTCTGTCATCACGTGCTGTGTGGGAAACACCTGTGCGGGTCACGTCACAGAAGCGCTTACGCGCTGAGGGCCTTTCCTCAGTTTTCACGCTGACGTGCAGGATTTTCACGTGCAAAATCACTCCGTACCAAGCTGGCCACGCGTACGCACACGGAATACCACGCTCCTGCCCGGAAGGCCGAACTACTGCCCCCCAGAGCCCGAGCACGCTCCCACCTGCTGCTGCCTGACTGCCTGCTGCCCCTGCACTGCTGGGGGGTGGGGGTGATAGGGGACATGAGTGGGGGCCTGGTGGAGGCTGCCCCTGCACTGCTGGGGGGTGGGGGTGGTGGGAGACATGAGTGGGGGCCTGGTGGAGGCTGCTCCTGGTGGCTGGGGGATGGGGGTGATAGGGGACATGAGTGGGGGCCTGGTGGAGGCTGCCCCTGCACTGCTGGGGGGTGGGGGTGGTGGGAGACATGAGTGGGGGCCTGGTGGAGGCTGCCCCTGGTGGCTGGGGGTTGGGGGTGATAGGGGACATGAGTGGGGGCCTGGTGGAGGCTGCCCCTGCACTGCTGGGGGGTGGGGGTGGTGGGAGACATGAGTGGGGGCCTGGTGGAGGGTGCCCCTGGTGGCTGGGGTGTGGGGGTGTTGGGAGACATGAGTGGGGGCCTGGTGGAGGCTGCCCCTGGTGGCTGGGGGATGGGGGTGCAGGGAGACATGAGTGGGGGCCTGGTGGAGGCTGCCCCTGGTGGCTGGGGGGTGGGGGTGCAGGGGGACATGAGTGGGGGCCTGGTGGAGGCTGCCCCTGGTGGCTGGGGTGTGGGGGTGGTGGGAGACATGAGTGGGGGCCTGGTGGAGGCTTCCCCTGGTGGCTGGGGGGTGGGGGTGGGGTGGTAGACATGAGTGGGGGCCTGGTGGAGGCTGCCCCTGGTGGCTGGGGGATGGGGGTGCAGGGAGACATGAGTGGGGGCTTGGTGGAGGCTGCCCCTGGTGGCTGGGGGGTGGGGGTGCAGGGGGACATGAGTGGGGGCCTGGTGGAGGCTGCCCCTGCACTGCTGGGGGGTGGGGGTGGTGGGAGACATGAGTGGGGGCCTGGTGGAGGCTGCCCCTGGTGGCTGGGGGATGGGGGTGCAGGGAGACATGAGTGGGGGCCTGGTGGAGGCTGCCCCTGGTGGCTGGGGGGTGGGGGTGATAGGGGACATGAGTGGGGGCCTGGTGGAGGCTGCCCCTGCACTGCTGGGGGGTGGGGGTGGTGGGAGACATGAGTGGGGGCCTGGTGGAGGCTGCCCCTGGTGGCTGGGGTGTGGGGGTGGTGGGAGACATGAGTGGGGGCCTGGTGGAGGCTGCCCCTGGTGGCTGGGGGGTGGGGGTGGTGGTAGACATGGGTGGAGGCCTGGTGGAGGCTGCCCCTGGTGGCTGGGGGGTGGGGGTGCAGGGGACATGAGCAGGTGTGCAGGGTAGTCCCCTGTTTTGTGGGCTGCCTGCAGGGGAGCGTGGAGGGTGTACAGGGAACACCTGTGAGGACCCACCCAGCCTAATCGCGTGTGTAACTTCCCACGCACCCCTGTAATACACGTACCAAGCCAAATCGCGTGTGAGAATTCCCGTGCATACCTGAAATACACGTACCCTGCTGAAGTCGCGTGTAAAACTTCCCGCGCACCCCTGAAATGCATGCGCCCAGACTATTCGCGTGTGGAACTTCCCGCGCACCCCTGAAATACACGCGCCCAGGCTATTCGCGAGTGGGACTTCCTGCGCACCCCTGAAATACACGTAGCACGCTGGGAGACATGAGTGGGGGCCTGGTGGAGGGTGCCCCTGCACTGCTGGGGGGTGGGAAGGGTGGTAGACATGGGTGGGGACCTGGTGGAGGCTTCCCCTGGTGGCTGGGGGGTGGGGGTGCAGGGGGACATGGGTGGGCGCCTGGTGGAGGCTTCCCCTGGTGGCTGGGGGGTGGGGGTGGGGTGGTAGACATGAGTGGGGGCCTGGTGGAGGCTGCCCCTGGTGGCTGGGGGGTGGGGGTGATAGGGGACATGAGTGGGGGCCTGGTGGAGGGTGCCCCTGCACTGCTGGGGGGTGGGGGTGGGGTGGTAGACATGGGTGGGGGCCTGGTGGAGGCTGCCCCTGGTGGCTGGGGGGTGGGGGTGGTGGTAGACATGGTTGGGGGCCTGGTGGAGGCTGCCCCTGGTGGCTGGGGGGTGGGGGTGGTGGTAGACATGAGCAGGTGTGCAGGGTAGTCCCCTGTTTTGTGGGCTGCCTGCAGGGGCCGTGGAGGGTGTACAGGGAACACCTGTGAGGACCCACCCAGCCTAATCGCGTGTGTAACTTCCCACGCACCCCTGTAATACACGTACCAAGCCAAATCGCGTGTGAGAATTCCCGCGCATACCTGAAATACACGTACCATGCTGAAGTCGCGTGTAAAACTTCCCGCGCACCCCTGAAATGCATGCGCCCAGACTATTCGCGTGTGGAACTTCCCGCGCACCCCTGAAATACACGCGCCCAGGCTATTCGCGAGTGGGACTTCCCGCGCACCCCTGAAATACACGTAGCACGCTGGGAGACATGAGTGGGGGCCTGGTGGAGGGTGCCCCTGCACTGCTGGGGGGTGGGAAGGGTGGTAGACATGGGTGGGGGCCTGGTGGAGGCTTCCCCTGGTGGCTGGGGGGTGGGGGTGCAGGGGGACATGGGTGGGCGCCTGGTGGAGGCTTCCCCTGGTGGCTGGGGGGTGGGGGTGGGGTGGTAGACATGAGTGGGGGCCTGGTGGAGGCTGCCCCTGGTGGCTGGGGGGTGGGGGTGATAGGGGACATGAGTGGGGGCCTGGTGGAGGGTGCCCCTGCACTGCTGGGGGGTGGGGGTGGGGTGGTAGACATGGGTGGGGGCCTGGTGGAGGCTGCCCCTGGTGGCTGGGGGGTGGGGGTGGTGGTAGACATGGGTGGGGGCCTGGTGGAGGCTGCCCCTGGTGGCTGGGGGGTGGGGGTGGTGGTAGACATGAGCAGGTGTGCAGGGTAGTCCCCTGTTTTGTGGGCTGCCTGCAGGGGCCGTGGAGGGTGTACAGGGAACACCTGTGAGGACCCACCCAGCCTAATCGCGTGTGTAACTTCCCACGCACCCCTGTAATACACGTACCCAGCCAAATCGCGTGTGATAATTCCCGCGCACCCCTGTAATACACGTACCTGGCCAAATCGCGTGTGATAATTCCAGCGCACCCCTGTAATACACGTACCCAGCCAAATCGCGTGTAAAACTTCCTGTGTACCCCTGTAATACACCTACCCAGCCAAATCGCGTGTGATAATTCCTGCGTACCCCTGTAATACACGTGCCCTGGCTAATCGCGTGTTGAACTTCCCGCGTACCCCTGTAATACACGTACCCTGGCTAATCACGTGTAAAACTTCACGCGTACCCCTCTAATACACGTACCCTGGCCAATCGCGTGTTAAACTTCCCGCGTACCCCTGTAATACACGTACCCTGGCTAATCGCGTGTAAAACTTCCCGCGTACCCCTGATATGAACGTTACCCGCTTTGCGTTCCTTGTTTGGCAGCCCTGTAAACTGGTCCAGGGTTAGCGCAGCCCTTTGCGATGATTTAGCGATTTTGATGGCTTTTCCTTGCGCGAGGGCGTTCTTGGGGGCGTTACTGGCGCTGCTGCAGGGTCGCTGCGATACTCTGCGCCACGGCTGGTTTGGGAGCCTAAAATCCATGAATACGCTGTGCGCGGAAATCGGTTTTAGCGCACGTGCCTGGCGCAGACAATCGCACGCGGACACTCTGCGCCAGCCGCTTGCGACACTTTTCTGCGAAATTCTATGAATTACCCTCATAGTGTTTTTGGAATAAGACGACAATTGGACTACTGTGCTGGAATGGTGAAATTCACTATAAACTCACAGGAAGATCCACAAGAATTTCAAATGTACTTACTACAAGTACTGGAAAACAAAAACATACCTATAAATGAAATCTTCCAGATTTCATACATGTGGAAACATACATGCAATCTGTGCAACAATGTGACACAAGAAGAAATTCCCAATGAACGCTTCATATATATATCAATACCAAATTGTGAATCCATTCCATTTCAGCAACTTGTACAAAATGCAAACCATGGTAGATTATGCTCTACCTGCAATTCAGATAATCGCTCCACGTTAGTAATACAAACACATAGTAAATACATAATACTAATGCTTCTACGTTACAATGCAGATGGTACCAAAAACAACTGCAAGCTGACTGGATTCACATAGTCAAATATCACTTGGTAAGAAAACCTTCACAACAATAGGTATAATCTACCACGCAGGAGCCACAACCAATTCAGGCTACTACACGGCATATATAAAAAAGAAATCTGGATGGTTTGAATGTAATGATAGTACCATTACTCTAAAGAAGAGATTACCAGCAAATCTTACAAACGCTTATTTGATGTTCTTAAAACCAAAATTTGATAAATAAACTGTATTTAAACCTTTAAGTAAATTTGTGTTAAAAAAATATAAACTGTTAGAATACTCCAAAAGCTATCTAACAGCTCAAAGATTCTACAACAACTAATCGGATAAATGAATACCACTTAAATACGCCAATTGGTATCTAACTGTCCCAAAATTTAACAATATCCAAATAGATAAATCAAAACCACTAAAATATATTAAAAAAATAGAATATGCAAATTGGTATCTAACTGCTCCACAATTTTATAATATCAAAACAAATGAAGAATCTGTTACTGCTCCAAAAAAAATACAACAAAGCAAAGTATAAAGCATTAGCCAGAAACAACAAGTGAACACTGAAAACAAACAAACAAATAAACTGTAGCATAACAGAAAAAAGGATTTTTTTATTCCAACATGGATTTTTTTTCTCCCACAGACCCAATGATTTTAGCAACAAATACAGAAACTGAGAAAATTGCACAGTACTCTGATTTGTACTCTACTAAATATGAGGGTGGAAAAAAAATAAAAGTATATTGCTTATACAATGTTATAAGTCATTACAAAATACTAATACTAACATGCTATTTTCTTTTGTCACAGAAATGAAGAAGAAAAACATGGACTCCCATTGCTAGACCAAACAGTAAGTATACAATAATAAGGACAACCATAGCAGCATATCACATCCATAGTATCTAATACCTTTGTTCTTTATACATTTGTTTTTCACCCAAAGTTATAAGCAAATATGAATGTGACATGCTGTGGTGGTTGTTGCCAGGGCATAGAGTCTTGGGTGCATGGCCAAATGGCCAAATGGCCATGCACACAAGACTCTATGCCCTGGCAACAACCACCGCAGCATATCACATCCATAGAGTCAAACATTTCAACTATGATCTGTGGGAAACTTTTAATGTCCGCGAACAATGTGAGTGTTCTTAGAACACTTTGAACTTGCCAGCGAACAATACGGACACCGTTTTCAGGACACCCCCTACGAACATTTCAGAACAACGCGATAGTTCTCAGAACACTTTCAACTTAACAACGAACAATATGGACAGCGTCCTAAGGACACCCGCTACGAACATTCCAGGACACCGGGAGTGTTCTCAAAAACGTCTTCAGAACACCCCCATTTTGTTTATTTGCGAACATTTCAGGACACCACGGGTGTTCTTAGAACACATTCAACTTGACAGAGAACAATACGGACAGCGTCCTCAGGACACCCCCTACGAACACTCCCCGGACACCGCGAGTGTTCTTAGAAGCGTCTTCATAACACCACCATCTTGTTTATTTGCGAACATTTCAGGACACCGTGAGTGTTCTTAGGACACATTCAACTTGACAGAGAGCAATACGGACAGCGTCCTCAGGACACCCCCTACGAACATTCCAGGACACCGGGAGTGTTCTTAGAAGCTTCTTCAGAACAACACCATCTTGTTAATTTGCGAACATTTCAGGACACCGCAAGTGTTCTTAGGACACATTCAACTTGACCGAGAACAATACGGACAGCGTCCTCAGGACACCCCCTACGAACACTCCCTGGACACCGCGAGTGTTCTTAGAAGCGTCTTCAGAACACCACCATCTTGTTTATTTGCGAACATTTCAGGACGCCGCGAGTGTTCTTAGGACACATTCAACTTGACAGAGAACAATACGGACAGCGTCCTCAGGACACCCCCTACGAACATTCCCCGGACACCGCAAGTGTTCTTAGAAGCGTCTTCAGAACACCCCCATTTTGTTTATTTGCGAACATTTCAGGGCACCGCAGGTGTTCTTAGAACACATTCAACTTGACAGAGAACAATACGGACAGCGTCCTCAGGACACCCCCTACGAACATTCCAGGACACCGGGAGTGTTCTTAGAAGCGTCTTCAGAACACCACCATCTTGTTTATTTGCGAACATTGAGGACGCTGTCCGTATTGTTCTCTGTCAAATTGAATGTGTTCTAAGAACACCCGCGGTGTCCTGAAATGTTCGCAAATAAACAAAATCGGGGTGTTCTGAAGACGCTTCTAAGAACACACCCGCGGTGTCCTGGGAGTGTTCGTAGGGGGTGTCCTGAGGACGCTGTCCGTATTGTTCGCTGGCAAGTTGAAAGTGTTCTAAGAACACTCATAATGTCTGCGGACATTAAAAGTTTCCATTGACCATAGTTGAATTGTTTGACTCTATGGATGTGATATGCTGCGGTGGTTGTTGCCAGGGCATAGAGTCTTGGGTGCATGGCCATTTGGCCATGCACCCAAGACTCTATGCCCTGGCAACAACCACCGCAGCATATCACATTCATATTTGCTTATAACTTTGGGTGAAAAACAAATATATAAGGGACAAAGGTATTAGATACTATGGATGTGATATGCTGCTATGGTTGTCCTTATTATTTTATACGTACTGTTTGGTCTAGCAATGGGAGTCCATGTTGTTCTTCTTCATTTCTGTGATAAAACAAAATAGCATGTTAGTATTAGTATTTTGTAATGACTTATTACATTGTATAAACAATACACTTTTATTTTTTTTCGACCCTCATATTTAGTAGAGTACAAATCAGAGTACTGTGCAATTTGCTCAGTTTCTGTATTTGTTGCTAAAATCATTGGGTCTGTGGGAGAAAAAAAATCCATGTTGGATTAAAAAAAAAACTTTTTCTGTTATGCTACAGTTTGTTTGTTTGTTTTCGGTGTTCACTTGTTGTTTCTGGCTAATGCTTTATACTTTTCTTTGTTGTATTGTTTTTGGAGCAGTAACAGATTCTTCATTTGTTTTGATATTATAACATTTTGGAGCAGTTATATACCAATTGGCGTATTCTAACTGTCTATTTTTTTAATATATTTTAGTGGTTTTGATTTATCTATTTGGATATTGTTAAATTTTGGGACAGTTAGATACCAATTGGCGTATTCTAACTGTGTATTTTTTGGCCTAATCTAGTGGTATTCATTTATCTGATTAGTTGTTGTAGAATATTTGAGCAGTTAGATAGCTTTTGGAGTATTCTAACAGTTTATATTTTTTTAACACAAATTTACTTAAAGGTTTAAATACAGTTTATTCATCAAATTTTGGTTTTAAGAACATCAAATAAGCGTTTGTAAGATTTGCTGGTAATCTCTTCTTTAGAGTAATGGTACTATCATTACATTCAAACCATCCACATTTCTTTTTTATATATGCCGTGTAGTGCCCTGAATTGGTTGTGGCTCCTGCGTGGTAGATTATACCTATTGTTGTGAAGGGTTTCTTACCAAGTGATATTTGACTATGTGTGAATCCATAGTCGCAGTTGTTTTTGGTACCATCTGCATTGTAACGTAGAAGCATTAGTATTACGTATTTACTATGTGTTTGTATTACTAACGTGGAGCGATTATCTGAATTGCAGGTAGAGCATAATCTACCATGGTTTGCATTTTGTACAAGTTGCTGAAATGGAATGGATTCACAATTTGGTATTGATATATATATGAAGCGTTCATTGGGAATTTCTTCTTGTGTCACATTGTTGCACAGAGTGCATGTATGTTTCCACACGTATGAAATCTGGAAGATTTCATTTATAGGTATGTTTTTGTTTTCCAGTACTAATAGTAAGTACATTAGAAATTCTTGTGGATCTTCCTGTGAGTTTATAGTGAATTTCACCATTCCAGCACAGTAGTCCAATTGTCGTCTTATTCCAAAAACACTATATGTGTTGTCAGGATTGTTTGCTGCATTTCTGTGAAGTACTAACATTTGCAAACACAAAGGGTCTGTACTGTGTAAGTAAATGTTGTCAACAATTGGTGGTAATTGAAATAGAATATTCATTGCTACATTTACATAGCAACTTGCACCAACTATATTTGAGAATTTAAATGGTCCAGGTAGTTCTGTATCTAACTGCTTTTTTTGGAGTTTGTCTTCCTTCTTTAAAGTAGTACCTGGTTTACTTTCTCTAATTGATTCTTTTTTGTTTGTGGTACTTGATGAAGTATTAGTTTCTTTTACTCTCTTTGGAGGATTTGCAGTGACGTCCTGTTGCATTTCTGTTTGATTTAGTTTTCTTTTACAACGTTTTAGTTTTTGTGGAACAGAATATGTGTTTAGATGGGGAGTGTATAGTGAGCGAAGTCTATTATATTCTAAAATGCAAGGAATATCAGCGTTTACTTTAATTGCATCAAAGTTGATTAGAAATAGACCATCAAGTGTACATAAGCGTGATAGTGCTACGTAGCTCATGCCTTCTTTAAAGACTGTGTTACCAATATCTATCATTGCTTTGTCTAGGGTAAGACCTTGTGATTTATAAATCGTGACTGCGTATGCAAGAGTTAGAGAAAATTGTTCTCTGCGTACATACATATCTTTGAAGAGAAGGAATCTAGCTGTTGAGCGTCCTATCCATTTTACTTCTGAAAGTTTGTCAAAGAGTATATTGACAAACTGAATGTTCTGGTCACGTGGGTATGTTTGAAAGCCAACAACTGTACCCAGTGCTCCATTAACTAGTCCTTGGTCCACGTCAAGGTTACGTTTAAGCATTACTCTGCAATTTAAGGATAATTTTAACATCTTTTCTAAGCTTGCTGTGTTTGAGATTGATTTTTCTAAATTATTTAGTCTTTTTGTGGCTTGGTCACACATGGGTAGTGTCATACCATGTACATCTAGTTTGTCTGTGGCGCTAATTTCCATTATTGGTTGCATTTCCTTACTTAACATTATTTCATTGAATTTGAGACAGCTAGCAAGAGTTGGCATTAAGGCCATACAATTGACATTTTTGTGGGCTAATTGTTCCATAACATCTGTAGCACATGCATTATCGCCATAAAGTGCATTAATGTGCCGGGTTTTCAATGTTGCTTCTGCTTCTTTAGAAAGTATACTCACTCTCAAATTTTTTAAAATGTTCGCATAAGTTAGATCTGCAGATTGGCACATGTTTTCTGTTAATTCTCTGTATTGGAAATGTTGCCAAAGGTTGACATTTCCAATGCTGCCAACAGTTTTACGGCAGAGTTTGTGACCTAATGTTTTAAAAATAGGTTCACCTTTTACTGGTGTTAATTGAAGCACATCTCCAAAAACAATAATGTGTTTTCCTGCAAAGAGCTCTTCATAGTCTGTTTTGAGTACTTCTTGTAATCTGAGGTGAATCAAAGCTAACATCAGGTTGGAGACCATGCTCACTTCATCTATTAGTAGCATTTCCATTTGTTTCAATACTCTGCGTAATTCCATTGCAGCTTCTGCAGAAAGTTTGTAATAGTCTAATTTGTTCTGGTGTTCTACTGGTAATAGTAGTAATCGGTGTAATGTAACACCACCTATGTTGTAGGCAGTAAACCTGTGGGGTCAGTGACAACAGTTGACAGTTTGTTGTTTGTCAATTGTTGAAGGAACTTACTAATGATTTTGATTAGGAATGTTTTGCCAGAACCAGCTTCACCACTGACGTACAATAGTATAGGTTTATAATTATGGCAGGAACATTCTTTATTTTCATGTTTTACATCATGTGCAATTTGTTTTGTTACTTCTTGAAAAATGCTACTTTGCTCATTGTTTAGTTTTGATTGTAGTATAGTTAAGTCTTCCTTATCTTCATACTGACACATGGTGTTTTCTACTTCTATCATAGCTAATTCTGCCTCATTTGTTATTAGTGGTTCTCCAAGTGGTTCTTGGCTTCCTGTTACAGAAGGTTGACTACTGTCAGGAGTATCCTTATCTAGTTGCGCTTGGAGTTCTTCTTCATGTTGCTATTCATTGTGCAACATTGTTTTTTACTGTGTGAAGTTTACATGAGTTATAGTGCTTTCATTTGCTTTGAAAGCATCCTCATATGAGTCATAGTTATATAGTAATTGTTCTTCTTTTCTCCATGGTTTGAAGAGTCGTAGCAGGGACATGTAATAAACTTCTTTATGTTGAGGAGTCTTCAATGACAATTTGATATGATTAATTACATTTGGTTTAGTGAGTTTAACTAAGCTGCCTGCACAGTCTGTCACTCTATATTTACCTTTTTTTCATCAGGTTTCAAATTATTTTTGTATGTGTAGTTTTGGGCTATTTGGTATAGACACATGGTTTCCAAAGTATTACTTCTGTTTGGGTAGTATGTGTCCAATACATTGTTTTTTAAAATGTCTTGGCTGTTGGGATCATGTTTGGCTATTGTTTCTATATCTTCATATGATTTTAGAACTCTTTTTCTAGATTTAGCTGGACCAAGACTTAGCCATACTACATTTTCAGATTTACCATAAAATGAAGTACCAGTTAAACGATCAGCTGCTTCATAAGATCCACATTCTCTATGGGTGAGCATTTTTATGCCCAAGCTGTATAATTTCTGAGATACTGTTTTATCTGATGACAGGTCATTCCAGAGGTCTTGGAGCTCTGTCTTTTATGCTTTAGTTAAGTATGCTGTGACATATCGTGCAACTGCAGTAGATTTGTCTGCAATGTACTGCACATCTATGTTTGCATTCCATAAGTGGGCAATGATTGCATTATAATCATTGATATATTTTTTCTTCTTCTTTTCTTTTTATGTAATATGTATTTTTAGGTGACTTACCTTTAACACTATGTCTAACTGAAGACATGAGGTTGTTTACTTGACCTGTATTTGTAACTGGTCTAGGGAAACCAAATCGGCATTTGGTGTAGTATTTGCCTTTGTTTTTGCATTTGCGACGACAATATTTTCCACATTTGTGTCTTTGAAATTGTAAGATTTGTGCACGAAGATCACTATTTGTGGCTTCTGATGGAATTTCACAAGTGACATATTTTTCAATAAACTGTAAAACAGTGGCATTACTGTCTTGACCAAATTTAGGAGCATCTTTAATCCATAAAAGCATGTGGATATGTGGTGCTCCTCTGGCTTGGTATTCTTTTCTCCAAAAGAAGTGTTGCACTTCTCCAAGGGGAGGAACAGTTTTATTACAAATAAAATGTAGCATAGCAATGAAGCGATGGTGAAAATATCTTGAAACATTAACAGGATCCAAAGAACAAATTTCTCCAGGTGTTAGAATATCTATGTTTGTTTTGTTTTTATTTGATATGTGTAGGAAATCATGTAAATCTTCCCATGCATATTCTGCACAACTTAATGTAACAAACCAAGTGGGTGGGCCAAGGTTTCTGATCATACAACGTACATCTCCATGACGTCGAAACCAGTACTCTTTAGTACCACGCATATTTGCTAATAGATTTGTAATATTTGATTGTAAAACCTCATCCTTTTGTTGCACTTTCTCTAATAATTGTGTAGCTGTCATATTTTGAAAGTGTGATCCTGATTTTAATATGTGTGCAACTCTGTAACATAAAGTTGCTAGTTCACTTTCAAAGAGTAGGTGGAATATGTATTCCACATTTTGTCTAAATCTGGGATCTTCAGAATATATCCGTAATGAGCGTCATACCTTCCTCCTTTGCCAGTAGGAAAGAGTAGAGGAAAAGCACGTGCTCCTATACTTTTTTCCCATATACTGATTGGCGATCCTTTTGTTTGACGCATTTGGTAAGTTTCCAGTACATCTTGTACGGTGTCATTACAGTGCAAAGGATGAATTGTATAATGGTCTAAAGTATTTGATATTGTAGCAGGATCTAGTACCTCAAATTGACCAGCTTCTTGTGTTTCTTGAATTATTTCAGTTGTATCTTTCAAGTTTTCTTCAATATTAATTTCTTTGTAATATTCATTATTCTCTTTAAGATATTGGAAGGCTTGTCTAACTTTATATAAATCTACCAGCTGTTGCCATATTTTTTTGTCTTTTATAGGTACTCCATTTACTAATATAATTAAAGATTGCTGCATTGGACGTTGCACTCCTAGAGTATGCACATTTTCTTTTAGATGTAATGGTAAATAAACTACTTTTCCACTAATGCCTTTTACCAATTCAGAGGGAGGTAATTTTGCGGTTTTTGGTTGAAGGCATATTATTGCTTGAAATGGGTGTACTGTTTGAATTATGATGTTCTCAAATAAATTAAGTTGTTGTAGAGGTTTTGGTACTGGGTATAATTCCAAATTATTTGTGATAGAATGTGAAGGAGTTTGGTTGTTGTCAAGTTTTGTAGTGCAATAACTGCAAAGTATTAAGGGCTCAGTTATTTCATATTTGTTTTCAGCTACAAGGTAGAGAGCTAATTCAAACCATTTAGAATCTTCATTGTCTTCTATTTTGTATGATAGGTCCACAGTTTATGTGTTACTTTTATAAAAAATTCTACAGCAACATACACATACATGGTTTGGTACTACAGCTGATGTACTTTTAAATTTTAGTATTTCTTTTTTGTATGTGTTTAGCAAAAGGTTGCCATGTGTAGAATTGTTGCTTAATTGGTTTAAAGATATTTCGTTCTGTAAATGGCTTTCACTTCCAAAATATTTTTCTGGATATAGTGAATTTCTTCAAGTAGGTCTTTTGCTGTACCACGTAGAAGTATGTCATTTAACTTTGCTAGTGCTAAAGCAGGACTTTTATAGACTAGATTTCTTATAGTTGAATGATATGTTGATATCCTTTTGATACATGGAAAGTGGTTTTACAAGTAGGTCCTGTAATGCAGGCCAATGAATGTCCTTGTAGTCCTGTGTACTTGCGCACTGGACAGGTATCTATATTTTGCAGTAATTTAATTTTGATTTTGTCTTTGCTTTTTACATATTTATTGAGGAATTGTCGTAAAGATTTGAAACATTGTTTGGGAATGTTACACATTGACGTGCATGGCCATTTGTACACTAGACGTTCTGATTCAGTTGAATGGAGGGGTAATTCTAAGTTTTCAGGGCATATCTTTGTAAGAAGTACTTCTTGTTCCATTATGGTATTATTTACTTTTTCATAACCTCGACCACTGCTATTTATGTCAATTGTATTAGTTTGTTTTTGTTTGTACTCTTCTTCATTAAAATATGGTTCTGTGCTTGTAGTGTGATTCCATTCACCTCCGCTGATACTTAAGAAGTTCTTTCTGTTGATATTTCGCTTATTGAGAAGTCTTTTTTGTAATTTAGTTATTAGTTTTGTTAGTGGTTTCATTTTGTTTAACAGTAAAATAAATACATTTCTTTTGAGAAGAATTGCACTGTCCATCAATGCTTATAAGATTAATTTCCTACGACAGGTTTTTAGCTTTGAACCTGATTTCTCTCCTGTTTTTATAAGATTTTGAAGGACTTTGTGATGGTATATTTTGGCTAAAATACTTTTCTTGGTATGCTTACTTTGCACTATATTAAAATTTGAAGAAGTAGTTTTATCTGTACTGATAGCTGATTTTCTGTTAATTGTTTTTTGGTTTGTTTTACATTTTGATAGAGGAAGCGAAGTTGTTGTACTTGACACTTCTTGTGTTTCACTAAATGATTGTATTAGCTGTTTTGTTTCAACTTTTTTTACGAATTCTGCTAGAGATGGATGCTTATGTTGGACACCTTTATTTTCATTTGCTCTACTTTTGCGTTGCTTTCTACGGACTTGACTTTTGGTAGGCATTCTTTAGGGTCTGTTGAAAAAAATAAAGAAGATATGGGTTGGGGTGTTCAGGAATGTATGTGTGCTGTGTGCATGAGTGTTTGAGTAAGATGATAAAGATGTATGTAATGGTGTGTGATTGTGCATTGGGAACTAACACTAGTAGGAATAGGTATTCTTGAATTTATGTGTTACTAAACTGGGGTTCAGATGACAAAAAAAAGTAAGCTAGTGGTGTGGGAAAGTACAAATAGTAAATCTAATGTGTACAATTAAAACAGTTGTTTGTTCTATAATATGAAAATTCTAGTGGTTCAGTTGGGTAATTTGTGTATCCAAAAATAGAAATTTGTGGGCCATTCTGGCTGTAAATCGCTGTTTAAGACATGGACATTTTTGGACAAAATGGTACAAAATCTCTATTTTTAGAAACCGAAATAGCTCGTATTAATGTTATAGTATATTTGATTAATAATACAAATATTATGGTGATATTTTACTTACTTTTTTTTTAAATTTACAGGTAAATTCTTAGTTTTTCTTTCTTCTTCGAATTCGGCTGCTTCTTTTCAGGAAACTGGACTTCACTGCAATTGTAAAAGCTTCAAATTAGTAACTTTGTTTGTATATAGCACTGTTTTTAATTTAGATATTGATTTTTTTAATTGAAATCCTCAGTGCCTTCTGTAAAACCATTAAACTAATTTATTTACATAAGATAAATTGCATCAGTTCAGTACATATGATATGTTCTTAATGAACAAATTGTATTGAATGACTAACTGTAGCAAAAAAAATATCTTTACTATGTCTTGTGAAATTTATAATATATTAGTGAATACCACTATTTCTGTAAGTAAACTGTTCTAGGTAATAGCGGCTCAATGTCATGTCTAATTTAAAGTAATTAAGTAAATAAATAAAGAAAAACAAAAAATATGAAATTGTATAAGTATTTTTATAAAGGTTTAAACATAGATTGTGTTTGCATGCAATTTTGTTTGAATATATGTAGTCTATATATTTAATTTAAAAAATGTTAGTTTAACATGGTTTGAGTGTTTGTGTATAAAGAAAGTAAAAAGTATAAAGGTTTATAAGTGATAGTTGATTTTAGGAAATTGAAAAAAGTACAGTAAATTCATTTTACAGAATTTACAAGGTGAAAGTCTGTTTGAAAATGTGTTAATCTACTATACAGAAAATATGCATACCTGAAGTTTGTGTTCATGCATATGGATATGCATGGAGCTGCAAGTAGAAATCTTGTAGACTTGTACAGTATTTCTGGTAGATGCTGTTTGCCAATGATATGACACTTGTACTCAGAGAGATTCAGAGTACATTTGGAGTGCTGATCTATGATGATGCAGTTAGATGTAGAGGTCTTGAATGTGATTGGTGCATGGTCATGTGATTTTTCAGGTACATCCAATGAGGGAATGGCAGAGAGAGTGCAGTGGAAATGGTAGAAGGGCTGTTCATGTTACGATATGTCCGCGGACATGGCGGTAGTTCACGGACATCGGGAGTTACATCCTGGGATTTTTGGGTTCAGAAGTCATGCAAATGAGAATAAGCACTGAAAGGGATTGGTCAGGAAAGTTTGGTGGGTGTGTTGGGCCAAGAGAAATTTTCTCAGATACTCTTTTTGCTGAGAAAACAAAAGATAGCTATGGCTATGTGTTTCAGAAAACAGATTGTTTGGATTTTAGGAGATTCGTGGATACATTGGTTGAAGGTGCATGCAGAAAGCTGTGGAGTAGCTGTACATCTTGGATTCCCACATGTGGAAGTACACTGGCATGGAGTACGTGGAATGAAGTGGTTGGACTTGCTACCTCTCTGTGCTACTTTGGAGACAGAGCAACATCCAGACATAATTGTAATTCATTGTGGAGGGAACAGTTTAGGACATGTGACTGGAATTTTTTTGCAATTTGCTATGAAAGAAGGACTTAGGAAGGTTATGGACATGTTTCCTAATTCTCAAGTGATATTTTCACGGATTGTGCAGAGACAAATGTGGCTTCGTTCTTCTTCATTTGGTCCACAAATGGAAAAAGCAAGGCGCAATGTTACTAAGGCTGTTTGTGGCTTTCTAAGAGATTTTGGCATGTCTTCGTTTCACAATGAAAATATTATGTTTTGTAGTACATACATTTTTCGCAGAGATGGAGTCCATCTTACTTTTGCTGGCAATCAGATTTTTCTGAGAAATGTACAAAATGCATTGCGACCTTTTTTGGAATTACAACAAGGATTTTGAAGTAGATGTAGATGTTATGCGCACTGTCCGCGGACAGATCGAACACAAAAAAAGGATCAGAAAGTTTCAAAAGGTATATAGAAACTCAAGATTGCTATGTGGGACTTGTGCCATGGTGAGATTTTATTGAAAAGTATTATGGATTAACTGAAAATGTACTTTTAAATTGTTCGGGGACACGAACAGTGTCCGCATTTCAGGACAAACGATGAGCATGGGCGCGGTCATATGTTCCGTTTGCGAACTAGTCCGCGAAGGAAGCGCCTGTCCGCAGGACACCAAGTGCACAGAGATTGGTTAGCGCATGCGCTTTGATGTCCTACGGACACTGTTTGGGTAATTAATTAAAAGTGCGTCACACGTGAAACGAACATTTCAGGACACCGCGTGTGTTCTTAGAACAGTTTAAACTTGGTAGCGAACAGTAAGGACAGATATAGTGTTCTTCAGGACATGTGTAATTTAGTTTATGTACGAACATTTCAGGACACCAATTGTGTTCTTAGAACAGTTTCAATTGGGTTGCGAACACTACGAACAGGTATAGTGTTCTTCAGGACACCTCCATTTTCGTTTACGTACAAACATTTCAGGACACCAATAGCGTTCTTAGAACAGTTTGAACTTGCTAGCGAACAGTACCGGACAGGTATAGTGTTCTTTAGGACACTTTAATTTTTGTTTGTTTACGAACAATTCAGGACACCGCGTGTGTTCTTATTACAGTTTCATGTTGCTAGCGGACACTACGAACAGTTGTACTGTTGTTCAGGACACATCATTTTCGTTTATTTACGAACATTTCAGGACACCAATTGTGTTCTTAGGACAGTTTTAAGTTGATAGCGAACATTACGGACAGATATAGTGTTCTTTAGAACACTTTAATTTTAGTTTCTTTACGAACATTTCAGTACACCACGTGTGTTCTTAGAACAGTTTCAACTTGCTAGCGAACAGTACGAACAGGTGTGGTGTTCTTCAGGACACCTCCATTTTCATTTATGTACGAACATTTCAGAACACTCGCACTGTCCGCGGACACTTTTATTGTTTTTTTAAAAAAATGGAAACTATTCACAATACAATATAAAAATTAAACTTTATTTAACATATATTAATAATTTATGACAGAGAAGGTGAGGCAGAAACAGAAACAAAAACAGGAGAATTTGGGGTTTCAACATGATTGGTATTAGGTGAAGAAGGGATGGGAATCTCATCAAAACGTTTTGGATTATGGAGAGGGTTTGGGGATAATTGACTGGGATATGGTGAGGAGGGACAAGTACATGTGGCACAATGGTACAAGGTTTTTGGTTTGAAATGATTTTCTCCAAAATTATTAAAATAAGCCAACAATACATCCATTATTTCTTCTATATTGTGAAGACTGTTATCCATAACAGGGTTTTGTGAAGTTTTTTCTATTCTGGTATGCTCTGTACAAAAAAATAATATATATGTTAAATGTATATAAAAAAAATAATAAATAAATGGTTTATATTATAAAGTGTTTACCATTAGTTTCACTATTTTTTTTTATTTTTTTTAATGTGATACAGTTTTTTAAAAACAAAAACTTTACACATAAGTCTAAAAAGAAATTTTTTGAATTATTAAACAGCAATTTTTAAACAGCAATTCATCATTAAAATGAAGAAAAGAAAAAAAAAACGTTTAAAATCATATTCATATTCATTCTTATTGAAAATGTCAGGTTATAGCCAGAAGTTAACTTTCGTGAAGTTTCATGTGATTGCATGTAAAGGCTCATTTATTATTTATTGATGCAAAGAGAGTAAGCTAGCCTTCAAATTTCTAATATTCCCTTAACTGTATACCATACTCTATATAAGGCCAAATGTAGGCTAGGATTCAAAGTGTTAATACATGCTATCCAGAAGTCTTTGGACTTAATATGGTCGAGGTTGTGTACATATCTGCTATAATGTTTTATGTAAGTTAATCCCAGTCTAGGGCATAGTGTGAGAACGTGTCTTGCAGTTTCAGGTAAGTCTTTATTCTTACATACCCTGCAAAAACGCTCTGTTTTAGAAATGGCCCGTTCAGGGCCCAACACCGCTAGGACTGGTAGATGGTTGATACGTAGGAGTAATAAGAAGCGTCTTAAATTAGCCGAGGGGCAAAGGTTGAGATATCCTTGTGCTCTCCTGAAGGTATATAAAACATGAGTTATAAATCCGTAGCTGGGAAGACTCGCAAGATGGCTAAAATTGTCTTGCCAGTCCCAAATTTTAAGTCGTTCTGCCATTTGGGACTTTAGATTTATAAAATTGTCTTCCCAGTTAGGGATCCATTCTATCGTCTTAAATAGAACATTCATTTCTCTCGCAAAACGGGACTGCTTATTCCTGTCGATTTCTTCTTTCACGGTTATCAAAAGGGGATTAATCGGGTTAGTATGCATCTTAATATAGACCTCGGCTCTTTTCTTCAAGACCAGAGCTTTTAGAGAGGGTAAACCTAGCTCTAATCTTAGTATCGCCATAGGTATTCCCGGTGGCAATCCCAGCAGCTTTCGTCAAAAACGTCCTTCCAGTTTCTGCAGCCAATCCAAATTAAGGTTAACTAGGGCTTCCAGCCCATAGATTACCGTGGGTATCAGGCACTGGACATAAAGTTGGCGGGCTGCCCACATGGAATATCCACTCTTCTTACGAGTGAACTGATATATCATAGAGGTAAGTTGCGCTGCTTTTGTTTTGCGGGCTTGTACACATGATTGGGAATTTCCCTTAGAGTCGAATTCAACTCCCAGGTATTTATAGCTATGGGTATATTGAATTTCCTGACCTCTTATAATCATTCTGGGGCGGCTCACTTTGCCATGACTATATAGGATCAACTCTGTTTTCGTGTGATTAATTGTGAGTTCATTCTCCTCCGCATACTCCCAAAGTCGCTCGGCCGAGCGTAGGATGCCACTAAATGTGTGGTCAAAAATAACCACATCATCTGCGTACGCCAGGATTAAGCAGTGTTGGGAGCCAACTTTGGGAGGGCAGTTACTCACCTCTCTGATACATTTTGGAATATCGGAGACAAACAAATTGTATAGCATGGGTGCGGTGACACAGCCTTGTTTCACCCCTCTTGTTTGCTCTATCACCCTAGTTGTAGATCCACTTCCGTCAAGCCTCAACTGGACTGTGGTGTTATGGTGTAAGAGTTGCAGATAATGGAGCAAGCCTTCAGGGCACGCCAGGCCCCTAAGCTTCCTCCATAGCTTCTCTCTATTAACCATGTCAAACGCTGCCTTAAAATCTATATACAAGGCATATAGTGGCGGATTATTGGGGAGTAGGGCTTTATCTCTAAGGCTGTTCATGATGAAAAGATTGTGAGTGGTAGAGTAACCAAATCTGAATCCGCTTTGAAAGCGGTCCAGAATCCCTTCCGTTTCAGTCCAAGATTGTAATTTCTGTAACAGTAAGGAGGCAAATAATTTACCAGAGCAATCCAACATAGATAGCAAACGGTAATTGGCAGGATCAGATCTATTGCCTTTCTTAAAAATAGGCACTAAAATTGCTCTTTGCCAGGTCTCAGGTATTACTCCCTCTTTTAAGACTTTTTCAAAGAGGATTTTCAAAAGGTTAGCCCAGAAAACTGGGTTACTCTTCATAAGCAAATTAGAGAGACCGTTAGGCCCCGGGGCTCGGGAGGATTTAAGTTTAGTAATCTTACCTATCAGGTCTTCTAGGGAAATAGGAAACGGCTTTGGAACTAAAGAGATGGTTGGAAGAGTTCCGGGGTTAGCTGCTGTCATACCATTACGCGTTTCCAAAAAATTAACCCATTCCTCCGCATCAATCGGGTTTATTTGGGGAGTTACCCTGCTTCCCCTAGCTTCTCCTAGAAGTGCCGAGATGTTCCGGGGATTTCTCGAGCAAATAGTCTTCACAGTTTTTTGCCAGTTTACCAATTTTTTCGATCTGTTCCAGTGTTTTAACCATGTCCTATACCTATTTTTTATCTTTCTGATCTTAGTATGTGTATCCATAATTAGATGGGAGTGGGCTCTGATTCTACGTATCTCCCCTCTCAGAGTACGCTTAGCATCACGAATTGTTTTATCATAAACCTCAGTCGAGCCCTGTTCTCTAATAACAAGTAAAGATTTTTTTGTGGCATATTTGCCCGTAAAATTATAAATCCACCCTTCGAGTTGTTCTATTGAGAGGTTAACAAACATAGTGTGATAATCAGCATCCCATTCACCACAATCTTGACATGCTTTAGCTATATTTTTCTCAGACCATATTAATCGTGAACCAGCATGATTAACCAACACACTTCCAATAGCTATTGTTGAAGGAGATACAGGATCACATTTCAGACTTAAACTCAGGCCTCTATGATCACTCCAGTCATTGTCTATTATTTCCATGTCATTAACCAGGGAAGCCACCTCCGGGCTAATGAAACAATAATCAAGAGTGCGGCGAGCAGTACCTGCTTTCCAAGTATAATGTCCCGGGCGGTCGCTCATAGTTCGACCGTTTAGACATTCCAAGTCCCAGCTCTTCATAAAACACAACCACTTCTCCCCTTCTTTATCGCTATAATTCTGAAGCATGAGGGGATACGGGTGTAAATACTTGTTATTAGATGTACCACCATCCCCTTTAATGGCGCAATTGAAATCTCCAGCAATAACAAAAAAATTATTTTGGTGTTCATTCGTCCACTTAGTGAGTAAATCGTGTAGTCTATCTCGTATTTGATCACTCATTGATGCATCGTATGGATTATAAACATTGACCAGCAAGAGTTTCGTCTGAATATTTTTGATCGGTATAATCACCTCCACCGCATTAATATTATCCTCATGATCGATAGTAATTTCACTGGATGCTATAGTTTTACTTACACCGATCAACAACCCCCCAAAAGGTCTTCCCTTTTGGCCTTTTTTGGCAAAAGTGTGGTACAATTTATATCCATCTATTATAATTGGGGCGGTTAGCCAAGTTTCCTGCAACAGAAAAAAGGAATAGTTCATAATGAAAGGTAACGAGCCATTAGTTGCGGTAATATGTTTGAAACCCCTGGTATTCCAGGATAGTAATGAGCAAGTTCAGGGTTGATTTATAACCGTGGGCAAAGCCTCTGCGAGCCATTTTAGAGTGTTCTGAATGTCACTCATTTGGACTTTGGTCCCAGCAAGAGGAGGTAGTTTAGTTTTATTGTCAGTTTTAGTAGACTCGGGAGCTTCTTTGATCAGAGGGTCTACATCGTCAGGATTCACATCTACCCCCAATCCTACTTGCGCTAAGTTGACTTTATGCTTACGGATCAGCTGAGCTGAGGCCAGGACCGTACAATGCAGCGCTGTAACATTAGGGTTAGTAGTACATAAAGGCTCAACAAATGAGAAATCCTCAGATCTAATAACTCTTAATTGAGGTATTAGGTGAAGTTTCTCGAGCATGCCTGTCCGAGGAAGCCATTTGCCACGGCATTGCTGATTCAGATTCTTCACAATGCAAATCCTATTTCCTTCTCTATTCTCTTGCTTTGCTAGAGCCGGTGTATCCCTATCAGTTTCCATGCTTTCAAATGTACTATTAGGATTATTCCTTTGAGGGGTGGAAAACTGATTGTCAATTGAATGATTTTCTGTAAGAATAGAGTCTTGGCTAGCATTGCTCACTGCGGAAATTTCTTTGGATTTTTCCGTCAATATCCAGCTGGTGAGTGTACCCGGACCTTTATTTCGGTTTTTCTTTCTTTTAAGAGCCCTTTTTCTAGCCTTTTTAGATTTCTGTTGTGGAATTGCTGTATTTGGTAGTGGAGAGGCCACCTCTATCGGAACATTTCTTAAGGCTGCTCTTTTCGCCATTCTACGCTGTTTCTTAGTCAGGTGAGCATTTCCTTCATTTGTCGGATGTTCGTTCCCCTCGACGTTAATTGGGCTAGATGGAATCTGAGGCTCCTTTACCTCTACATGACCTACTTCATAATCTAAATCTGGAACGGGGAGATTCAACTGTAGAATTGTATTCACGTGTATTCTACCGCATAGTTTTAGGAGAATTTTTAGGGCAAATTGGAGAGAGGATAAGGACGCCTGTATCTCAGTAATAGCTGCAGAGTTTAACTGTGAAAGTTCACTAGGTTGGTCGGCCTTACTTTGCTCTGGCTCCTCTAAGTCGATCAATAGATTTGGTGATTCAGACAGTCGCCCAGAACATAAAGTTCTCTGAGGGGAATTGGCAGGTTGTAGCACTTGAGCCTCCACTGTTATACTTGCAGCTTTCTTGGCAGTCCCCATCTCGATAGTCCTTAATTCTCCTTAATTAGGAGGAGGGGCCATAGATTTTCGTATGGACAGGCATAAATCCAATAACGAATTATTGTCAATATCGTCAAAGGATGTAGCATCCAGTGGTCGGCTTGCGTTCTGTTCAGCTGGAAGTATCGCCTCCGTATGTTCGTCAGTGCATTCAGGCAAGTTTTTTTTTTATTAAATAGCTCAGGAATGGTGCCTTTAACGTTAGCTGGCGATTTCAAACTGTCCCCACCACTTGGATTGTTAGTAAGTGTATAAGGATGATTTGTTCTGCCTTTACGTAAATTGTAGGGCGCTTTTGCCCCGCGTGCTTTAGGCGGCATTTAGGCTCCGAAGAGTAGCGAGGGAGAAAGTAAAAGTAGTAAGCCGAGAGAGCCAATCTTTAGCAGTGGCAAGTCGTTCAGCAGTAAATGCGTATAATTCAGGTTAGAGGGTCTATGTAGAAGGTTATTAGTTCCTAGTAAGGATCGAAGGAGATTGTAATCTTCCACAGACTCCTCTAGACTATGCCGATAGATGATACTTAATTGTGCGGTCAGGCTTACCTTATTCTTCACTTCTGCAGTGAGGCTTAGTGGCTGATGCGCCCACGCGCCAAACAGCCGCACAATAGCCAGTGGGCTTTACTCGGCCGGGCTTAACGCCGCAAGGGTGGCTCTCGGCTCAATATGAGTCCCAAAGATGTCACGTGTTCAGTCACGTGACGTCGCTCGGCTCCGCCTCCTCCAGGAAGCCCGAGGTCTCAGCAAGAGCTGCGTTCAGCTCGCAGTGCTGAGAGGGTGAGTTTCACCAGGATTTGCTTCCTTACTCCAACGCGATCCTTCAGCATACAGTTAGACACGCCGCTCGGGCGGCTCTCGGCTCAATATGAGTCCCAAAGATGTCACGTGTTCAGTCACGTGACGTCGCTCGGCTCCGCCTCCTCCAGGAAGCCCGAGGTCTCAGCAAGAGCTGCGTTCAGCTCGCAGTGCTGAGAGGGTGAGTTTCACCAGGATTTGCTTCCTTACTCCAACGCGATCCTTCAGCATACAGTTAGACACGCCGCTCGGGCGGCTCTCGGCTCAATATGAGTCCCAAAGATGTCACATGTTCAGTCACGTGACGTCGCTCGGCTCCGCCTCCTCCAGGAAGCCCGAGGTCTCAGCAAGAGCTGCGTTCAGCTCGCAGTGCTGAGAGGGTGAGTTTCACCAGGATTTGCTTCCTTACTCCAACGCGATCCTTCAGCATACAGTTAGACACGCCGCTCGGGCGGCTCTCGGCTCAATATGAGTCCCAAAGATGTCACGTGTTCAGTCACGTGACGTCGCTCGGCTCCGCCTCCTCCAGGAAGCCAGAGGTCTCAGCAAGAGCTGCGTTCAGCTCGCAGTGCTGAGAGGGTGAGTTTCACCAGGATTTGCTTCCTTACTCCAACGCGATCCTTCAGCATACAGTTAGACACGCCGCTCGGGCGGCTCTTGGCTCAATATGAGTCCCAAAGATGTCACGTGTTCAGTCACGTGACGTCGCTCTGCTCCGCCTCCTCCAGGAAGCCCGAGGTCTCAGCAAGAGCTGCGTTCAGCTCGCAGTGCTGAGAGGGTGAGTTTCACCAGGATTTGCTTCCTTACTCCAACGCGATCCTTCAGCATACAGTTAGACACGCCGCTCGGGCGGCTCTCGGCTCAATATGAGTCCCAAAGATGTCACGTGTTCAGTCACGTGACGTCGCTCGGCTCCGCCTCCTCCAGGAAGCCCGAGGTCTCAGCAAGAGCTGCGTTCAGCTCGCAGTGCTGAGGGTGAGTTTCACCAGGATTTGCTTCCTTACTCCAACGCGATCCTTCAGCATACAGTTAGACACGCCGCTCGGGCGGCTCTCGGCTCAATATGAGTCCCAAAGATGTCACGTGTTCAGTCACGTGACGTCGCTCGGCTCCGCCTCCTCCAGGAAGCCCGAGGTCTCAGCAAGAGCTGCGTTCAGCTCGCAGTGCTGAGAGGGTGAGTTTCACCAGGATTTGCTTCCTTACTCCAACGCGATCCTTCAGCATACAGTTAGACACGCCGCTCGGGCGGCTCTCGGCTCAATATGAGTCCCAAAGATGTCACGTGTTCAGTCACGTGACGTCGATCGGCTCCGCCTCCTCCAGGAAGCCCGAGGTCTCAGCAAGAGCTGCGTTCAGCTCGCAGTGCTGAGAGGGTGAGTTTCACCAGGATTTGCTTCCTTACTCCAACGCGATCCTTCAGCATACAGTTAGACACGCCGCTCGGGCGGCTCTCGGCTCAATATGAGTCCCAAAGATGTCACGTGTTCAGTCACGTGACGTCGCTCGTCTCCGCCTCCTCCAGGAAGCCCGAGGTCTCAGCAAGAGCTGCGTTCAGCTCGCAGTGCTGAGAGGGTGAGTTTCACCAGGATTTGCTTCCTTACTCCAACGCGATCCTTCAGCATACAGTTAGACACGCCGCTCGGGCGGCTCTCGGCTCAATATGAGTCCCAAAGATGTCACGTGTTCAGTCACGTGATGTCGCTCGGCTCCGCCTCCTCCAGGAAGCCCGAGGTCTCAGCAAGAGCTGCATTCAGCTCGCAGTGCTGAGAGGGTGAGTTTCACCAGGATTTGCTTCCTTACTCCAACGCGATCCTTCAGCATACAGTTAGACACGCCGCTCGGGCGGCTCTCGGCTCAATATGAGTCCCAAAGATGTCACGTGTTCAGTCACGTGACGTCGCTCGGCTCCGCCTCCTCCAGGAAGCCCGAGGTCTCAGCAAGAGCTGCGTTCAGCTCGCAGTGCTGAGAGGGTGAGTTTCACCAGGATTTGCTTCCTTACTCCAACGCGATCCTTCACCATACAGTTAGACACTATCTTGTGACATTTCTTCATGTGGGAAATTGTCCTCTAGTCATTCCAGAGTACTAGACATTTCTGTGAGAAAAAAAAAAAGATAATATATTTTTTAATCTAATACAGAAAGTTTATAAATATATAAGTACAATGAAGTACACTTACTATTTCTGGTAAGATAAGTCCTATGTATTCAGTGGGTCTGGTCTTGTTCTCAGTTCTGTTGTGTCTGTGAGGTAATTATGTTGGAAGCCAATTTATCTTCTTGTGGTATATTCCATTTCAGAACATATTGTGTTTAAATGAATGGTTAGTGTGTTACATATATGGGTAACATTTCTTATGTATTACTATATATAATGTGTTTGTGTGCTGCTTTTCGAATTTGTTAAATGTTCCTATATTATAATATAACAATCAAACATATCCCACCACCCCCCCACAGTTTTTAGGTAGTGGTACTGTTCTCCGAACATGTCCGTGAACATTAAATACGTTTGCGGACATCAAGTTCATAAGAAGAGATCTAGTCAGTTCCATATGATATGTTTATAAAGTCAAAGTCATTATTGTTAAGTTGTGCTACTAAAAACTATGAAATTCAGTGAAAAAACCTTGTTAAAGGGACGTTATGGTTAAGTTGCGCTACTAAAAATCTATGAAATTCAGTGAAAAAAACTTTGTTAAAGGGACGTTATGATTAAGTTGCGCTACTAAAAACCTTTGAAATTCAGTGAAAAAACTTTGTTAAAGGGATGTTATGGTTCCAAGTAAAACCGAAAAACCCTTGAAATTCGCCAGTTATGGTAAGCTAAGCAACCATAACTCGTGCCACCACCGTGCACTGCTAAGACTAACACCCAGGACATCAAAGATGACATCACAAATGTCATTGAAGACATCACTGATGACATCACATGTCTGGCTCACTATTTTTTCTTTTGCTGACATATCTAGGCCACGTGGTTTTCTTCAGTAACAGTCAGAAATTAAGAATTTTATTTCATTTGCAGACATATCCTTCTAGTAGGTTCTTACAGTAATTCCCTTAGAGTACAGTCACATCATATGAAACATATACACATGGGAAAACACAAGCTTGAAAGACAGCAATCCTTTTTGTG
This sequence comes from Ambystoma mexicanum, assembly GCF_040938575.1. Taxonomy (NCBI): domain Eukaryota; kingdom Metazoa; phylum Chordata; class Amphibia; order Caudata; family Ambystomatidae; genus Ambystoma; species Ambystoma mexicanum. Next base: position 1,320,238,605 of record NC_090929.1, on the reverse strand, counting down.
CATAAAGATAATCACTAGACTTATGAGCACTTTCGAGGGTTTTTCGGTTTTACTTGGAACCATAACGTCCCTTTAACAAAGTTTTTTCACTGAATATATATATATGCCTATTAGTTATTAAAGAGAATAACTGGTAGAGAGTAAAGTTCCTCACCAGAAACGTCTATCTAGTGAAAAGGGTGTGCTCAAACACCTGTGACCAGGTACACCAGGCACACAGCATCCTCCTAGAATGTATGAATTTGAGTAGAACGAAGAGGAGCAGTCTTTGGACTTAGCTGCCAACTTCAAGGAGGTGCTGGGAAACTCACTAATAGATGCGGTGGCCCAAGGGGTTAGACCCCTACAAGACAGGCTGCAGACTTTGGAAGCAATCCTGCAACAGCCCATAGACAACACCACAAGGACAGAGCGCACGCCCACCAAACCCTCTGAAGCAGGGTGTAAGGGGAGTACAAAGGCCCGAAAGAGGAAAACCTCTTGTGGCCCGCAGGGCCCTTTCGATGGGGTGAAAGATAAGGCCCCGGCGGTAGTCAACGCCTTCGCAAAGCTCAGAGAAGTGTATTTGCAGCGTCAGACAGTGCCTCACAACCTCCACTCCAGGGGAAGAAGATAAAGGAGAGGAGAACCCAGGCTCGGAAGAGGAGCCAATGGAAGGAGACCTTCCCTCCCAAGACGAGGAAGAGATAGGGGAGGAGGAGGAAGTCAAACCCAGTGGAGGGAAGAAAATCCGCAAAGAGAAACACTTGAGGAGGTGGAAGAGGATATGTTTGATCCAGACAGTATCCGGAACCCAAGACCATTGGACTGGCAACCGTCACAGAGAGTGGCACAGTACATGACCAAGAGATTAAGGAAAGCGCTCTACAGAGATGTCCAACAGCACCTGCGAGCAGAATGCCTGAGACCAGTTCTTCCGGGCAAGGTAGCCGAAACACCGCAATTAGACCCCAAGATGCTTACATTTGTATCTAAAACAAGCAAGGATCCCCGTAAGGGCATCGACAGATCTTGGAAGAGCTGCCAAGAGAAGATGCTAGAGCTAGCCGGTCCGCTTGCAAAAATCATGGACCTGGCGGAGAGAGCTAGAAACACGGAAGAAGAAGTGGACCCGATGCTCTAGCAGGATGGCCGCAGAGAGCAGTCTGCTTACTAGGCAACGCCAACTGCGCCATCGCATCAGAACGAAGAAGGGGACTATTACTGAAAATTGTTGCCAAACTTAGCGACCTCGCATCATACGAGGCAGGAGAGGCAGCATAAGGGCTACTCTTTGCCGAAACCTTTGGAAAAGAAATGGGCAATTTCTTCGGTACCTATACCTCCCTGGAGAAGGCGCAAGCCTCGATCCGCAAGATCTTCCCTAGCCAAGTTTTTGCCGGGACCAGTCGCCACAGGAGTCGCTCGACTGGTCGGAACCAGGGTGGTAGAAGACCCCCGAATCCCAGAGCCCAATACTGGGAGAACAGGCAGCAGGACTCCTTCTTCCCATCCAGAGGGTGCTTCCCGAGAGGACACAGAGGGAGAGGATCCGGGCGAGGGCAAGGATTCACACAAGGTGAGAGCAGCTCATTACCCTCCAGTAGGGGGGAGAACCGATATGTTCTGGAGAAACTGGTGCATGCTTTCCAGCGATGACTTGGTGTCGCAAACCGTCTTAGGTATGCACCTGGAATTCGTAGAACCACCCATACAAGAGTGCAAGCCACCTTAACAGCGATAAGAGCGTGCAGAACATAGACTGCTAGATCACGAGCTATTGCAGCTGGCACAGAAAAACACTATAGAGAAGTGCCAGAGAGTCCCAAACTTTGTGAGCAATAAGTTCCTAGCACACAGGAAGGAGAAAGTGAGACCAGGTATAAACCTCAAAGAGCTGAACGGTTGGGTAGTCTACCGTCATTTCAAGATGGAGGGCATCCACCAGCTCAGAGACTCCCTCAGAGAAGGAGATTGGCTGACGAGACGGGACCTGAAGGACGCCTACATAACAGTCCCAGTGGCAGAAGAATTCAGAACCTTCCTAGCTTTTCGCTGGAAAGGGCAATTTTGGTGATTCAAAACAATGCCCTTCGGACATGCATCGGCTCCTTAGGCTTTTACCAAGCTAATGAAGCCAGTAGCAACAGCGATAAGGGAAAAGGGATAAGACTGATTATTTAGACAGCCTTCTGCTATTAGCAGAGTATTGGGAGGCACTCCTGTATCAGACGAAATGCGTCTGAGACCTTCTATCATCCCTAGGATTCCTAGTGAACGTAGAGAAGTCAGACACCACACCAGCAAAGAGGTTAGATTTCCTAGGTTTTGCTCCTAGACACCAAGAAAGCCACGCTGGAGCTCCCAGCCTGGAAAATATGTGACACCAAGAGGGAAATAAGAGAGTGCCTACAGAAACAAGTAGTGTCACTCAGGACGTTGGTGAAGATAGAAGGGCTCCTAGCAATGTCCATCCAAGCCATATTTCCTGGGCTGTTACACTATCGTGCGCTGCATAGACTAAAGATAAGACACTTGCAACAAGGCTTGAAGTATCATCAGTTGGTACCTTTGGATCCAGAATCCGTGATAGAACTGGAATGGTGGTTGAAGAATATGGACGCCTGGAATGGGCGGGCCATTTTCGGAGATTGACCGGACCTGATCATAGAGTCCGACGCCAGCCGCTTGGGGTGGGGAGCGAGATGCGGGGACCTACAGACAGGGTGGGAAATGGACCGAAGAGGAACTTCACCTCCACCTAAACTGTCTGTAGCTACTAGCAGGGTCCTTCATGAAGGGGAAGATGAAATCGTGCATCTTACTAAAGATGGACAACATATCGGCAGTTCGATATATAAACCATCTAGGCGGCACCAGATCCAAGATGCTGTCAGAACTGGCAAAAGTTTTTTGACATTTTTGCCTACAATCAGAGACGTCAGTTACAGCGGAGTACCTACCCGGGACACTGGACGTAGTTGCGGATTGGAACTCGCGCTATCTCACGGACTCCAGCGATTGGAGGCTGGATCCAGCAGTGTTTCAGAAGATGAACCAGATATGGGGACCGCTACACACAGACCACTTCGCATCCCGGTTGAACACTCAGACAGCTGTATACTTCAGCTTGAGGCTGGACCCGGCTGCTCGAGGGAAAGATGCGTTCCTGCAAGAATGGAGCGACAGTCCACACTACGCTTTTCCCCCATTCATGATGCTGAGCAGAGTTCTAGCCAAATGCCGGAGGGAGAGAGCAGAACTGCTATTAGTAGCACCACTGTGGAAGTGTGGTTTCCAACGCTCATGGAGCTAGTAGTGGATTATCCAAGAATCCTACCAGAAGTGGAACAACTGCTCACGGACCCAGCTGCGTCATATCATCCACTGAGAGTGAGAGGGACACTCCGCTCATCGCGTGCAGGATATAAGGTGACGCTGGGCACTGCCAGGCATTTTGACGCAAGCTGCAGAGCTCATCGCAGAATCCTGGGCTCCTTCTACTAGAAGGAGCTACGACGCGGCTTGGGCCAAATGGATTAGCTGGTGCAAGGGGAGAGGTGTTCATCCCATTTCTGCACCTGTGGTGATGATACTAAACTTTCTAGCGAGTTATTGCAAGACGGACGAGCGTTCCGCACAATAGGAGTATACAGGTCCGCAATATCGGCAGGACACCTGGAGTACCAGCATGAGAGCACCCAGCGCTAGTCAGACTCATTCGAGGAGCTAGATTTAAGGTACCCCCAGAACCTCGATATAAGACTAAATGGGACGTATCAGTCGTCCTTAAGCTATTAGAAAGTTGACCCATGGACAGACACTTATCCCTTAAGCAATTATCTGGTAAACTAGCAATGCGTTTGTGTTTAGTTTCTTGCAAGCGCGTATCGGATTGCATCAAGGAGTATGAAAGCAGGACAGCTGAACACAGAGCAGTCAGTAGCACGCAATTGCTCATAGCGCGTAGGAAACCTTTTCAAGGTGCATCCACAACTACCATTGCTAGATGGGTTAAGGAGCTCATGCAAGCAACGAATATTAACTTAGAGAAGTACGGAGCACACTCAGTACGAGGGGCTGTGGCTTCTATAGCCTTTACAGCAGGAGCGTCTCTGAAAGATATTATGCTAGCAGCAGACTGGGCAAATGGTCACACTTTTAAAGAGTTTTATTTTAAGCCGACGAGAGCCTTGCAGTGGCTGTGTTGGGAAGCTTTGAACAAGCATAATGCTCACCTCCAGTCTTGTCATAGAATGAAGATTACCCCTGCTAACTGCGCAGGGAATATTGATTCTATTAAAGACTAGGAGGCAAGCATTAAATTCCCGCCCAAATTATGTATTGTGTATATCATATTTGTATATTGTGATGAATAATGCTGTATATGATAGTGGCAATACCTGGACACCACCCTGAATTTTCTACTTTGCATTAACCCTAGGGGAAAAGCAAAAGAACAGTTGAAATAGGAGACTAGCAGCTGTAGTCGCCTGGAGTCGAGGAGGATCGACATTTGGTTTGGAGTTGTTGTTTTGAGTCTTCGCTCTGTTGGCAGGACATGGTGTGGAGTTTTAAAAGTGACAATTTAGAGCGAGTAAAAGAGAGGAGGAGCTCAGGGACAGGAAGTGGCCATAGCTGAGCATGGAAGGAGATGGACTACAGAGACTATGGGGATTGTAGTTCCAGGAAAAGAAAAGAAGAAAAGCGCATTGAGACTTTTTCCAATGTTTTGTTATTGGTTTATTGGTTTGTTGAAACTGCTGAGGAGTAGCAAATTAAAGAAGTTGAGGCATACTTGCCTCCTAGTCTTTAATAGAATTAATACTCCCTGCAAGTTAGCAGGGGTAATCTTCATTGGCATACTACCTGTAACTCATTGGAAAAGGGTCCGGTTACCTTGGTGGTATTGCGAAAATGTAATGGTGGTATCAAAAAGCAAAACAATCCCTCATCACCCATAAACTCCTTGTCCTCCCCTCTCTCATTTTCCTCAATATTGCACCAGCCTGACGACACCTGATAAAATCCTTTTGATATTTCAACTAACTCACAGTAGTTTCCATAATTCAATCCCTGTTCCCAAGCCTGTAGCGCTGCCATGGCTACAGATCCATTCCTGTAGCAGTAGACATTTCTTTGCATTTCCTTGTATCCTTTTGCAAAAGGTATAAAGAGAAATTATAGCGTGTCAGAGCAGCTGTTTGTATTAATTCTGATAATGCAAAATGTTCCTTCGCACCTGCTTGGATACTATCTGAATTAGTAACACTTTGAACCATTGAGCTTGCAGGAGCACAGAATGCTCAGTGGCTCATCCATATCCATTCCCTGAACTGTAATTAGGTATAGCCTCACCTGGATATGGAACCTGCCCAGGTTAACATTGGGCTGGTTTGGGTAGCAGTCCTAGAATGAGGTCACAACAAAGTCCCAACTTACAGCAAGGTCACAATTCCCACCTTGATATGACATCATGCATCTCCTATGGTGTCAGGACATGGTGTACTGCACATCAGCAGGAGTTATCATCTGAGATAAATCGATTCTCATCCCTCATTTGGATTGAGTAGGCACAGGTGACAGTTCTATAGAGAAGAGAGAGAGAGAGAGAGAGAGAGAGAGAGAGAGAGAGAGAGAGAGAGAGAAAGAGAGAGAGAGAGAGAGAGAGAGAGAGATAAATAGTTGGTAAGATGATGAGGTAGCACATGGTCCCAGCCAATAAACATCTCGTGCCAATTTCACTCATTTTGTGTGCTTATTGCACATGTGCAGTGACTCTCACGGATATAGACAAGGATTTTGCATACCTTGATGGATGTGTTAGTGACAAGAATTAACTGAAAAGGTGTTTTCCACCTGGGAGAAAGGGCAGGTTTCAACTGATACCTTCTGATCATCACATTTCCCCCTGGTTCAACAATGGCAAGCTTTAGTAGGAGTCTTCATTTATCTGTGAATCTCTAGAGGCGACGGAATAGGTCAGCCTCTTAACATAGTCAAGTAAGACATTGTAGACAGGTTAATGTTCATAAGACAGACTTATAAGTGTCATGACCGTGTCCCCCAGGCCTCAAATCCAATTCCAAAGGGCAGACCCAATATCCATATCAGCATACACTAAGGGTGCTCTTTGGACAGTCCTAATGCATTTTACAGGAAAGGGAGGCCGTTCTAAGATGGTCACCTGATTAGCAGCAGTAAAAACACTTCCAATATGGCACATAGAAAGCCTAGCTCAGGTCAGACTATCTGCATGCTCCAGTCTTCCAAGGGACCCTGGGCTATATTAACCCCACCCAAGGTCACTCCCGGTCTTGGCATTGTATTGCAAGCATGAACGTTTGCACAAAAGTTTACCATGTACACTCACCTTGATTGACTCATACGTATGGCGTTCACCGTCCTGCGCATTTCGGATTAGCTGCATTCCAGACCTGAAGAGAGAAAGGAACTCAGATCAGTTTACAACTTACACGGTCCAACGCGCATTCAGCAGAGTGCCTCTGTCAGCAGTTCTGCTCGGCATGCATCGCCAATACACTGCAAAACGCACTGATACAGCAGCCACTCACGTCGCTGCAAGTATACCCAGCACACAGACTATTGTTGATACCAATGCATCCAAGCGGCTTTCTGACATCATTGAACTTCCTGGACATCGTTGGATCGACAAGGCGCAGTAATCTGAAAGAAAGAACAGATAAGGATAGTAAGGATAGTACTAGCAGCAAGAAAGAACAGACACTGATAGAAACGGACATTAAAGCAAAGAACTAACAAACGGTAAGGACGAGGAGCAAATGAACATAACAGGAACCACAATACTCTGCAAACAAAAAGGGAAGAAACATTTAAGGATTGCAGTGGTGTGTTGCTTAGACTTTCCTCATAAAGGGAGCTCAACAAACATTGAGATACCATCCAGGCGCTTTGAACCCACGCAGACCACAGCTGCACTGGGCCCCTACAGCCAGTGAAGTAACTGGTATTGTAGCATACACAGAGGCATTACATGGTGAGTCACCCTGTCAAGGAGTATGTTAGGATTACTGGGAAGGGGTAATTAACGTAACCATGGCCCCACATTGTTTCTTCTATATTTCCCAGGGAACACATCTGAATATAAGTCTCCAGGGTACTGAAGCCTACCAAAAACTCAACCAAATCCCTACACTTGTGTTGTCAGTGTGCCTTTTGAGCATCAAACACGGTCGCACCAAGGAGAGGGTATTGCAGCAAAGCATTCACCTGTGTCTGCAAAACACCATGCAATCATTAGAACATGTCTTCCAAATATGACTTCATGAGGACTCAGTCTTGTTGTACGTTTCGGTGTTCTGCAGATGGTGAGCAAAACCAAAGGCAGGGTATCGGGCCACTTTGACACAACTTGGACAATTGATTGTTTTTATGATGCAGTTAAGGTAATGCGCTGCTTCTGCAGATGGTGGATGGTGAAGTAAATGAAGGTTGTGCTGCACACTAAGAGAAGTAAAGAGGTCTTTAAGGATTTGTTTTACAAAATGTGTCCCCGGGTCACTGTTTATGGTGAATGGGTACCTGTAACTCAGAATGAAATCTCATATTAATGTCTTTACAACAGGTACACATCTAGCCAACCAGGGAAGATGTCAAGAACAACTTAAACGGACTGAAAGTTATTACTATAGGGCAGTTGGAGAACATCTTTTCAGAGATTCACAAATGGTAATAATGGGGAGTGTTTGCCACTGGGGTGTTTGTGACAGCCTTGCCCATATTGTATTGGAGACAAATTAAACATCATCTACACACGTCTCATGCTAGAGATGCAAAATCAGGAGTACACAAGTACTTTCTGAGGGTGAAAATTGTGCCAATTTTTTCCACATGAACCTGCCCATGTTATATTATGATTAGGTGGAAATAATATGTTGGAGGATACTAGCTGACCCTGTCCTCCTCTCCAAATAGAGTCCTCATGGAGTTTGCATCCCTTAGAACACAACTGTTCCATTTCCTCCAGGGGTTTGAAAGGACATCATTTCTGGGACCTTTCTCATTGGTAGTACACATTGATCATGTGACTCTCTTATAGCTGCCAATTCAGTAGTAGAATAAATACAATTATTACCACAGCACATTTAATCATCTAATGGCTTCTGAGTTGCACATTTTATTATTGCAATCTGTAGAGGCAACATTATAGCATCTACTAGTTCCTTAACATACTGATGGTTCTTTATCTGTGGTACTGAAGAGTGTACAAAGCCATGTTGCTTACATAACTGGCTGAAGCCATTACAACGGCCAAGGAACAGCAGGAATCTGTCTATGTTTACTGTCTGCTGTTCCACTAGTGAGCATGCCTCGGTAAGTTCAGTTACTTGTGCCTCTTGTACAGTGCTGACAGTGGCAGTTTTCCACGTTCTACAACCTCTACTGGAGCACATACTGTATTTCCTGCCACCAAAATACCTCTTTTAATTAGAAAACATACGCCACCTGCAAAGTAGATTAAGTCTGCATTGTGTAAGAGTGTGTAACTCAGATAACCTTGGGGCATAGAAAGGGTAGAATGTGATTGCAACACAATCATGGATGTCTGTCTTTTGTGGTTGCCCATCCTTGGAAGTGGGGAACAGTGTGCAGGGCTAAACATGGGGCGCCTGGTCACACTGATGTTAGAAGAGGTAAACAATAAGACCACATATTTATTTCCTTGGGAAATAGACATCCGTTATGTTTTTGTGTTACAACAGCAAGGATACTGTCGATTGTGTGACAGATACTTCCAGTGGAGAATCCAAGGAAGTGTTTTGGGATTGTTGAACCGCTATTGCTGCTGGAGCTACTGACCACAAGCACGTGGCATACCTTCACCTACAGGATCTAAATCCTCAGTATAATATGCAATAGGATTTCGATGTACCCCAGGTTTCTGTTTGAGAACCATAAGGACGAAACTCACCTTTTCATGACAACATAAAGTTAGCTTCTTATAATCTGCTAAACCCTACGAAAGTCCTGCAATTACTTTATTTTTCACCTTACAGAACACCTTCTCTGCGTGTGTTGACCATTGTAAAGATTTGTGTGTGCATTTGTAACGAATTTACCTGCTCCGCATATCCCAAGATCCATTGTCTACAGTGACAACCATGCAAATGATTGTTCTCGTGTGTGACGTTTGGGGTTTGAGCTTACACGCAGCCTCTTTTCTGGAGAAGGCAATTACTTGAATAACCATTATACTTTCATGACATAAGTAATGTACTAGCTCTCTACACAAATGCACTTTCTTTGTGGATGCTTGATAGCCTTCATGGTCTAGAGTAGTCAGAAGCACCCTAATGCACTGATAGGCAGAATCATATGCAGTACCCTTTGGGAACACCACACACGATTAAGACTACAAGTGCAAGTACAAATTCACCTTTGATACAAGCCCATACTACACAGTATTTGGTAACCGTGACTGAGCAGCCAGACCTATCTCAAGAGTAAAGTGAGCAGTACAAGAGATTACACAAAGGACAACAATTACTATGGTTCAAACAAACATTGATTCAAGGTTTCTGAGTAAAAGAATATACATTTATTTACACCATCATTTATAAAACTGTTCACTATCATAAAGAAGCAGAAAGTCACAGTCTTAATATACTACAGCAACACCCACTCAATTCTGGACAAGTTAAGCTCAACATGAAGTGTGAGCAAAATGGCACTCCAGCAATTTAAAAAGGAGAAAAGAAAAGGTTATCCAAAATCAATAGCACCAGCAAGTTATAGACAGGACAATCTAAAAAAGGCTACTACAACTAGGATTCAAGTCAATAGGTCTGGGCCAATGTTAATGGTTCAGAGACTTTGCAGAGGATCACAAAGTTCAAAGTAGTTTACGGTTAAGTCTTTGCCATGAGTCCAAAACAGTGTTGGTCGGAGGAAAAGTTACTTAAAGGAGAAGAGAAGGACAAGCCTTCGGAGAGGCGAAAGATTTCCTGCGCTTTCACCACGGTCAGACGGAACGAACGACTGCATTTGCAAAGTACCTTTAAAGAAGAAGAATGCTGTAGCTGAGGCAGTCGTTCCTGGCAGTTGCTGCAGCCGCGTGGTGACAAGAAAGAGGATGGCTGGAGGGTCCTGCACTGCCCAGGGAAGAAGCCAGCAGCAGATCAAAATGACGAATAAAAGGTGCGTTCCTTAAAACCCAAACTGGTTTTCTTCCCACTGGCTATCCGATCTACTGCAGTGATGCACAGTAAATTCGACCAGGATGAGGATCGGTGTCTGGGGTTTGGCGAGCTGGTTGTTCACACCAAACTCAAGGGAAGATGATTCCTTGCAGATCTCCTCTGTTGTTGAGGCTTCAGGTGATTCGGGCCTGCAGCAGGGTTTCACCGGGTGTCCAGTAGTTGCAGCAGTCATCTTCCATCAGCTTCTCTTTGGTTCTCTCGTTCCAGTGGCGACTCTGCCTTCCAGTGCCAGAGACTAGCTTTTTATGCACCAAATCCCCCATTCACACAGCCTGGCTGTCAATCACACAGCAGGGTGGCTGTCCTGGCAGGGCAGCCACCTAGCCAATCAAACAAGGGTGCAACTTGGGTCACCAAGGAGACCCTGTGCAGGGAACCTCAAACCCCTCCCTCACATCCTGTCCACCCAGACACTCAGGCGCCTAAGGAGGGCTTCTGTGCAGAAGCCCACCAAAGGAGGGCAAACAAAGGAACCAAACCTGGTTTGGCGCACAGCGTAAAACACTAGAAAGACATTTACAAAAAGATATGGCAAAAAAAACCCGACCGGAACCAAGTTAAAATAAAAGTGGATTACTGGATTTGATAAAGTCTGTCATCAGCCACGTAGTACCTTGAGCATCAGTGAATGTGTCTGTGATATTTTCTTCATATCTGCACTTTGTACACCTGCCATATTTATAAAAAAACTTTTACTGATAGGATTCAACCAGGAAACCCCTGATTTTTGAGTAACACCGGCCATTTAGAAATGTAACAATGGGGGAGCACTCTCAATCAAGGAGCATTTGATGATTAATGTTCAGTAATAAGTGCATTATGTGCAGTTGTGGTACCGGATGGCTCTTTTAACAGTGACAAGTAATGTACACTATTTCAGAAAGCAGTATTACAACACTTCGGGTGAGTAAAACGTGGGACAATGTGAAAAGTAACAATTTGGGAGGAAAACTGTGTTAATCTTGCCCAATTAAGAATATGGACACTAAATAGCAATACTGTGTAAAATGCATGGGATGCTACTGAAAAATAGGTCAACACAAATGGAAAGTGAAATTAACCTCTTACATTATAACTAATAGCGAACAGTGAGACTAATGGGCTTGTTAGTAAAACTTTAAGATATGAATATCAGTTACACACAGATGAGATTACAATGTTAATGAATTGATTGGCTGTGAGAAATTCAATGAGTATCTAAACTATGCCTTTTTAGTTTGTTTTGTTTGTTAAATGTGTTTTTTGTAGATTTCTCTCTTAGCCATTGAATCCTACCCTACCCCAACCCCTTACTCCCTGTCTGGGATATGGGTATGTTATGGTGTTGGTAAATGCTCATGACCGGTTATGAAAAAGGGCCCTAGGCCGAAACATGTGTTAACCAATGGGCATAAATTACATTAAATGAACACGTGCCACATTTCAGAGAGTGTCTTTCTGTTTTCATGGTTTGCGTGGAGGACGGGGAACACTCCTTTGATACTCTAAATGCGACTTAGTTCACAGACCATATGTAAGAAGATCACAATACTGTCGGTCGCAGGAAGGCTATCCCTGAATACCTCACATATTAGATCCAAAATGTGAACACCCAGGCCACATCTTTAACTGTGAATCACAAGTTCACTATTGAGCTTACATAAATGCAGAATATATGTATAACACTTATGTTTCACAGCATGTACATTGATTTCCCATTATTGATCGATCATATTTGTTTTGTGTGTCCCATAGTCAATGATTCAAACCTTGAGAGCAACCTGGTGCCACCAACGGTGGCACCAACTATAAACTTCTTCCACGTATTTGCCACCTGTCAAGTAATTTACCATCCCTCCAACATGCTGCACTCACAGGTCCATCCCTGCACACATCCCAATCACACCTCTAGGGGAGACATGGTATTACAAGTATGACACTGACATACTGGGTACAATTTGTAAAACCTGTATTGAAATTGTTGGGGTTGGAGGAACTCCTGCCCTATAACTAAGATGAGAGTAATCTCACCCATAAAATAATGAATAAAGCAGTCCTAGTGGATTCCATCAAATCAAAATGGCCTAGGCTAACAAAACATAATGCCTGCCCTATCTCTTGTACAAAAAGTGTAAAAAGGAGAAATGTATGTAAAAGGAAAATCAGTGTTACAATGAATAAATGTGATTGAAGCAGCTCTCCTCTGCACCTTAAACTTCACATAGTCAGGCAGTTCCTGTAGGCAAGATGACACACTCTGGCTTGGTTTCCAACACAATAGACCATTCAAAAACATGGATCGAGACACACCTGGATTTCCACACTAAAGTCTCTTTTTCTGATTTTCAGATTAATGTTTCAAACAAAAGTTCACAAAGGTCCCCCTCCGTCGGGCTCAGACCGTTCACCACAAAGTTCACATAGGCCTCCCTCTGTCGGGCTCAAACCTCTCATGACAATGATCAACACAAACTTGCAAGGGGGCTTCCTTCCCCAAGTTTATCATACTTTGGTCTCCATCTGTCGGGCTCGGACCACTTTCTGATGTCGAAGACTTTCAAATGTGCATGGCTTTCTTTACAGACCACAGCAGGACCACTTTGACTCAAAGTTTGCAGTTTAACTTGCTCTCACCCCTTCTTTAGGAGTTAAACTCCTTTATTTCACTTTTGCTGTTCATTCGCTTAATCGCTTCAAACAATGTGCCTTTCACAGAGACTTTCGGGTGGGCTACTTCCTCTGTTACTTAGTATCGCTGATTTTGCAACTGTGTTTTACTTCAAAGTTAATTTACAAGTCTGCCTTTCCCCGTGTGTCATCCATATGCGTGCAGCCTTCACTTGCGATATAATGTTGCTACTTCAAACTTTAACACACACCTGTCTCTCAGGTCACTTGCCAACACACCAGCTGTGTGCATCTCTTTCTTGGTTTTGTGATATCCAATTGATGAGTCAAGGTTAGTACCACATGCTTTGCCTCACCTCCCCAACGCTTCCATTCACCCAGGACAGTTGCTGGCATCGTTGAAACACAATGCAGTCTTCTCTTGTGGGATCTGTCCTTCTCGACGTGTTTTCTGTGGCCTGTTGGAGGCAACTACCTCTATTAGGGAACTGGTGGGGTTTTTGACCTGCTGCTCTTGCCCCTTGGTCCGATCGCTCTGCTCCAGTAGGTTTGCCTTCATCCCAGAGGTTCTGCTCATACACGTGTTCTGCCTTGCTCAGAGTGTGTCTTTGGGGTCTGCCTTTTATTCATATGAAAATAGCTAATTGGTATTGGTTGTATACCTTAAAGTCAAGTGCCTGACTTTGCCTGACCCGATTAGCGGGGCATGTCCAGTAAAATGTGTGAAAGTTAATGTTTTTACTCTCAGTCACCCTCTTCCTCAGCCCAGTAATCGTGTAAAAAGGGTGGGGGGGCTGGGATTCAGTGAATCCTAAAAAATAGGATAGGTTGGATAAACAAAATAGCTAGGAATACAGTGTCTAACCATTGGCTGCCTTACACCACTCCTCGAGGACCCCTCACGCAGGGGATCCTCTCTCACTGGTCCACCCCCAAGGTCTGGATCCAAAGGCAATTGCTGTACCCTGGCCACCTGAGAGAGAGATCCCTGGGGACTAGTGAGTGAGACTCCCCCTGGTTTCCCACACACTCCTATGCACATCCACCCTCCACACACACCTGTCTCACATCTTTCCTGACATACACATCCAATCCTTGAGATTATACCAACAAAAATGTAACCTGTAGCCTGGACTAAAAACCAAGAGGTCATAAACAGAGGATGAGGGTGTCCAGGTATCACGATGCAGAGCAGAGCGGAGTGAGCTCGACAAGGATGACATGCAGGTATGGAAAAAAGATTTGCGATTTGCTCCCTTGTTGGGTGGTGCAGGTCAGGGGTAGCTTGTTAAGAATGCGATGACAACTGCTTTGTGCTGCTCCCTTTCCTACTGTGCCACTGCCGCACTCCACAAAATGCAGCAAAGTGATACACTCACCCCTCCACCTCCAGCGCTGTCTGTGCCTGAAGATTAAAATCAATGTGAGCCACTGGAAGAGGAAGAGGAATCCTCTAGGATTATCAATCTGTTCATGACATCCTTGCTATGTGCTCCTTAAAGGTGAGGGTTAGTAGAAGTACAACACAGGTGACTTTGTAATGGCGGTCAACAGGTGTCTGAAGGTATGAAGGGTCATATCAGAAATCCGGTTCTAGATGTTGGGTTGAACTTTCATGCTAGTCAGCCGTTTTATTGCAGGGTTTCAGCACCAGGCTTGTGCAGGACAGAAAACAAGTAGCCCACACATACATTCCATGCAATACTCAAGTGGAAAATATGTTGATGTACAGCAGTATGTCATAAGGTCATTAGTGAATGTGGATTTTGGGTGCAGCCGGTAGTGTTTCTAATTGTACCATGCAAAGGTACAATAAAAAAGTTGGACAAGGAGTCTTTAGAAACTCCATAGTTGAAGTGTACCTTCAATGATCATGAGGAACACATAAACACCCTTCATAGTAATGTGTGCAGTGAACCCTACAACTTGTGATACCCTCGCCTAGCATTGACATAACCACCTGCCAATAAAAAATTGATGATGGAAGGTGTCATGCTAAAATTGTGTTGGCCAGAGGAACGGGATCCTTACTCTGCACAGATGCCTATAAGTCTGTAAACAGTGCATGGGTCACCAGACGTGAAATATGGCTCTGAGCACACTGAGCACCAAATGTGAATGGACCCAACCCCTACACATCGACCCCAACAAATGGAAGAAATGTGTTCTCTGTAAATGTTATGTTATGTTACTTGCCATTTATATAGCGCCTTATGTATCATTGGTACGATCTCAAAGTGCTGGTAGGTTTAACACCCTCGGGAACTGCAGTTCAAGTCAGTAGAGAGAGAGAGAGAGAGAGAGAGAGAGAGAGAGTGTTGTATAGTGAGTGGGCACACCAGATATGTGTGCAGCCGGTGTGGTTGTTGCATGATAGCTGCTTCTTAACGGTAGGTGTGGTGAATGAGGAAATCCATTCAATGTGTTCAGTCTGGAGGGTGAACACCCAGACTGAGTTCTGGCTGTGTTAGGCCTGAGGAGACGCCTAAGCTAGCGGTATGTGCTCAGCTAGCTGTGTTTTATTCGGATGATGAGGAGTTTGTGGGGTCATGTTCGTATGAGAACAGCTATACCGAATGTGTCATAGTATAGTTTTGTTCTAGTTGAATGATGGTGTGTAGGAGAGAGTGAGCATAGTAGTGTGATATGGTGGTTATCAGTAAAGCGCCTTCGACCAAGCACGAGAGAAGGACAGGGATGTACATAGCGGCATACATATATAAAGGGATAGGATGGATAGAGTAAAAATGTGATACGGATAACATGGGGATGCAGGATACAGGGGTACAGAGATATATCGAGGTATATACACTTCATCCACTCTGTCCTTTCCATCCACTCCCTTCAATCTATCCTTTCTTTCCATTCATCCACTTTTTACATCTGTTCCATCCGTTCCATCTACTCCATCCACTCCGTCCACTCCGTCCATTCAATACCACTCCATCTGTTCCATCTGTTCCAACCACTTCATCCGTTATAACCGTTTGATCTACTTTCTTCACTGTATTCGCTCCATCTACACCATCCTTTCCATCATTCCATCCTTTCCATCCAGTCCATTGTTTCCATCCTTTGCATCCACTCCATCCACTCCATCCTTTCCATCCACTCTATCCATTACATCATTCTGTTCATCTCATCCGTTCCATCTACTTCATCCATTTCATCTATTCCTTCCACTCCTTCTTTTCCATCCACTCCATCCTTCCATCCACTCCATCTTTTCCATCAATTCAATTCTTTCCATCCATTCCATCCGTTCCATCTGCTCCATCCGTTCTATTAATTCCATCCTTTCTATCTTTTCCATCCTTTCCACCTTTCCACCTTTTCCTTCTTTTCCCTTTTTCCATCTAGTCCATCCACTCTAGCCACTCTATTGTTCATTCACTCTATCTTTTACGTTCAGTCCATACACTCCGATCCGTTCCATTCATCCGTTCCATCTGCTTAATCCGTTCTATCCACTTCATCAGTTATATCCGCTTCATTCGTTCCATCCGCTTCATCCGTTCCATCCACTTCATCTGCTTCATCCATTCCATCCGCTTCAACCATTCCATCCGCTCCATACGTTCCATCCGTTCTATCCGCTTCATCCATTCCATCCGCTTCATATGTTCCATCTGATTCATAGTTCCATCCACTTTGTTCGTTCCATCCGCTTCATCCGTTCCATCCACTTCATCCATTCCATCCACTTCAATCGTTCAATCCACTTCATCCGTTCCATCCGTTCCATCCACCCCATCCGTTCCATCCACTCTATCCCCTCGATCTACTCCATCTGCTCCATCCACTCCATCCTTTCCATCTACTCCATCCTTCTCACTACTGCATCCTTTCCATCTACTCTGTGCTTTTCATTCCTCCATCTTTTCTATTGACTCCAAACTTTCCATACTTTCCAATCCACTCCATCTGATCTATCCAGTCTATTAATTCTGTCCACTTCATCAGTTTCATCCGTTCCATCTACTCCATCCTTTCCATCCTTTAGGACATCTCAGAGTGTGGTGACTGTTACAGTCAGTGAGAGAAGAGGAGCCACAACAAATTAACATGCCATACAACCATGCTGTCACCCCAGCAAAAGACATATGAAGGCTTTGCATGAACATGATTGGCGCATTGCAAATGAAATTCATTGCTTCATGCTGAAAAAATAAAAACTGTCAGTATGTCACCTGCTTACACTACTCTGTATACATCTACATACAGTGGCCATGATACCCTGATACATACATACTCTGTACCATTAACCATGGACTCATGGCTACAAGAATATTTCAATTACTTGATGGACCCACAGAGTATTGCATTTAACCTTGTCACAATCATACCCATAACCTAGAAGATTGATTCACATTCCAAAATATAGTGGATACCCAGGGCCACGGTCAAGTGAGCATGTTGCTGCCAGAAGATCTTACCCTGCTCTTTGAGCAACACCCATGTGCCCAAAACATGCATTAGGAGAACACAGGTGTACCCCTACCCATGAGTGTCCTAAGGGTATCTCATGGGTACTGTTCAGCAAGAGGTAAACATGTAGAGCTGCACTGCCAGGCGTCCAAACTGGACTCCTGTGCAGAATACACACAGAAAACACATGCAGAGAAGTGGTAGGACAAGGAAGAGGAGGCCATGTCCCTCCAAAATAATTTCCAGCAATACATGGGACAGGTTATCGTCTTTCCCACTCCTGGCAATTACAGATGCATGTGATGCAGCCCTGGCAGCATACCTCTACTCCTCCTTCTGCCTCATCTGTACATGCACAGCTGACACCTGTGTGTACACCCTTTACTTGGCCACCTGCCGTGCACAGATGATGGCGTGGATCTGTTGTGCTCTGTTCGCAGTCTTTATCTGAAAGTCACACCTTCTCTAACACAACAAGTCCTGCTGCCTGGCAATGTTCTGCAGCCATTGGTTCTCCCTACACAAAGATAATAAACTGCAGAGAGAGGAACTCATCCTGGCACTGACCTGGAATATATTTTGGGCATGCACCTCCCCTTTCATTCCATCCATAAATGCCAAAGGCATATGTAAACAGGCTGATGTTGGGACAATAAAAGAGGAGCCAGAGTCAATGTCAAGAAGGGAGACCCTAATTGAGGTAGTCTGGGGCACAGATAAGAGGTGGAGGAGGGGTCTACTGTAATATCCTCTCTTAAGACACCACCCCTGCTCAGTGCTGCTGCTAGATTGGTGACCACCTGCAATGCCGTGCAGTTTAATGTTGAATGGCAAGCACAGCAGCATGATCCTATGCAATCCACCAAACAGCAGTGGCATCACTGTGCCAGGATGGTCTCTTCTGCAAAACATCTGGTCATTTTCAGGGTGGAGGCATTGAGAAGGTATGTAGGCCTACATCTGATGAGCTTGGGACAGGAGAGTTTCCTGATACCTCCAGCATGTCCTGCAAATATTCCAGTATCATTCCCATGTCTGCAGCATGCCCATTCCATTCAGTCCTTCCACCAGACAAAGAGGGAAGACCCTCAATGTCCTCTTCCTCCCCTTCCACATCAAACCCTGACAATACAATTGAGGTCTTCATTCCCTGTGGTGCCTCTGTCATCTGGGAACCACTTCCATGTCCCTCTGCTGCTGAGGCATCCAAATAAATGATCCTTACCCTCACCATCTTTGACATTGAAGGAGTCCACGAACCCAGACAAATGTCCCTCAATGGAGCCCTTGTGTCATTTAGCCTCCTTGGTTCTATGGTGCCATCTGTAGGTCTTGTCCCTGACATGCAGCCCCCCACCCCCCGCAGAAGCAGCACCATCGTTAGTTGATTGAGACACTGCAAAACAAAGACAAGAGAAAAATATCACAATAGGAATGTATTTACACGTCTAAGTATAAATGTGACATGTGGACAGGCAGTCATTAGTGTAAATACATCTGTGTTCAGAAATATGTGCACTATTGACTGCATGTCCACATGTCACAATGCAGGGACAGTGTAATTGTAAGGGTGTATGACCAAATGGCCACTTGAAATCAATTTCGCAGTCTCATAGGTGTCCATATTGCTATGAGCACTCCAGAAAGTCTGGGATGACATTATGCTATAAACATGCATTTGGCAAGAGTCACAACCAGATGTCAGACTTTAGAACCCTCCAACACAAGTACAGCACATATCATCATGTTCTTCTGCTTCTGCATTATGGCAAAATCTTGGACACACAGCATTGCAGAAATAAATGTTGTGCTGATGTGAGCATCTCAAACAACAGATGGGCAGCCATTCAATGTTTTTACTGCGAGGTCAATCAATATGCATGCCATGTTCACCTGCCACAGCCCCCATGTGGCAAGGATCCCTCATATGAAGCCTTCATGCAGCACAAGACGGAAGCATTCTGTACATATAATAATAATTCACATATATATATAGCAATACACACACTCAGGCATCTGATTGCAGTGCTCATTTATTGACCTTGGAAGAATGAGTTTGGGCCTGATGGGATTCGAACCTGCATCGGCAGGCTCTGCACAGATGTCAAAGCGAGCGCTCTACTCGCTGTGCTATCTGACTGGCTGATGAGGAGACATGTCCTTCCACACTTCCCTTGTGATGGAAACACACAGCCTCATTTTGAAATTCACTGATGAAAAGGACTTGGACACAGGTGATGCAAATAATCACATGAACCCATGCATTTGATAGGTGGCATAGCTGGGATCCACTACAGGTATTGAGCTCTTCACTGAGCAGTTGACGCAAGGGGGTGAGTCTGATGGTCACATGGAGGAGGTTCTAGAGTCTTGGGGCATAGACCGAGATGGCCTGGCTTCTGGTTCATTCCTTCCTGAACTGTCACAGTTTAAAGTCAGCACATGTTCTTACGTCTGGTGAATCATAGATCTGCACATATGCTTAGTTTCTCAGTGAGGGGGCTTGCACACTTCAGAGTGACAGCCCTAAAGATGATACAGCAGGATTTCAAAATGATGCAGACTTGCAGCGGGAGCCACTGCAGTTCGATGAGAGTCGGGTGATGTGGTCAAATCTGCAGAGTTTTTTGATGACTCTTGCTGCAGGACACATCTCATGGGTTCCAGGGTCGTCAACAAAAGGTCTTCCAAAAGGGCATTGTCATCATCCATTTGGGAGAGGAATGGTAATGGTATGGTAATGTTTATTTGTAAAGCGCCTATACACAAGGCAAGTGTTTCAAAGCGCTCAAGGAAAAAAACAACAGTCACTCAGAGCCCTTGAATTTCTGAACGATACAAGTCTGCACAGGCAGAGTATGTGCATATAGTAAAATTAACATTGTAGATACAGCAAATTGGTCTGACAATGATTCTGCAGTTGTTCCAAGTGCATTGTGGCATCACTGTGCAAGGAGGGGAGACATGGCAGATAGATAGACGATCTTCAAGTCATGGTAGGTTCAGTAAGGTAATGAGATTATACTGACAAACCCAGCAATTGAGGTAGTAAGATTTTGTGTGTTAACCCAGCAACATTCAAAAAAGAGGTAGGAGAGAAAAGGAACTATATACATGACGGCACAGCATATGTGTACAGAATGGAAGGCAACATCCAGGAAAAGTAAGAAGAGATAGAGAGGGGATATGGTCTTCATAGTTCCCCGAGCATAGACCCAAATACAGGAAGAAGACACACTGGCGCCGCAGTAGTGTACCAAAGGGATGGGAGATTTCAGATTGCCTCCCAAATGATGTTACCATTGCATTATTCAGCACAGGCAGTGAAATTAGTGGACATGATGTGTGCGCTACGAATGACAGAGGGACATGCAGGAAACATCTTTTCACACTCTGCTTACGTCACGTCCACCACACATTCAGGCTAGGCCTGCTAGGAGAGAAGGGGGTTCAGAAGGAGCAACGGGTCCCGGTACAACTTGTTGAGTTACTGAGTGAACTAATTGAAGTGTTAAAAAACTGCCAGTCGAGGTGGCAATAATAAATTGCGCTGACTTGATCTCTCATGGGAGTGACATGGCTGACAGAGAAGCAAAGGAAGCAGCCTACCTACCTGAAGAGACCACAAGAGTATACCCAGGTGGCGAAGGGTGGGTGCCCATGATGCTGGCAGGGGAAAAGGAATAAAGGGTCAGAGAACGCTGAAGCCTTTAACACAATACCTATTGTACCGATAATAGACCTGAAGATGAAAGCCCATGCGGTAGAAAACAATTTGTGGATACAAAGGGGGTGCTCTCTCTCTCCAACTGATTTTGTTTGTAGACAAAATAGCACCGGGAAACCAGCAATGCTTACAAAATGGTTGTCTATAGCATTGGCACAGTTACATTTTCCTGCCCATGTGTCCAAAGAAGACGTAGCAGCAGAAATAAAAAAGGGGTGGTTCTTTTCCAAACTTCATGACCTATGTTGCAGAATTTACTGTGAATTATGTGGTAAACAATACAAGGAATGCTACAGCAACAGGAAGGGCCCTTCCGGCACTTGAATATTGACTATGTTGATATGAAAGAGAGATGTACCTCTTATAGGTACATGCTTGTCGTTTTCTGTTCTTTTTCACGTTGGCTTGAAGCAGGACCCTGTGCACATAGTGACCCAAAGTCGGCAACAACATTTTTGGTGCAGGAGGTCTGTTCAATAACGGGAGTATGTGATTAACTAAGGTCTGACAATGGGTAACATTTTGCAAATATTGAAGGACCTCCTTGGTATAAAGCGCTGCCTTTTGACAGAGTGCCGGCCACAGGGAAAACAAGTGGTGGAGCATTTACATGGCTTGCTTAACGAATGCTAGGCAAAGATAACAATAGCTGTGTGCAGAAATTGGCTTTATTGCCTCTCATTAGCACTTAAGCGCTTTTCACACTACACAACACACATCGCGTGGATCACCATGAAAATGTTACTGGAAGAAGAATGCATGTGCCTCAATCCCCTGTATGTACAATTTCGGATGCTAATCCAACAGCACAAGCTTGGGGGGGAACAATTACAAGTATATCTGACTGAACTCAAAAATCACTCAAATATGTGTCGCAATTTTCAATGTTCAACAACCCGGCTGGCCACCAATTCAACATCAACACGTGCACAGGACAAAGAGGCTTTTCCACAAGCAACACACCACTATCTTGACAGCAAGTATTTGTCCAA